>NC_061114.1:26637970-26907619 GCF_002878395.1 Capsicum annuum
GCACAACTTCATGTTCCAAGGATTTTCAAAGGTCGATGTTAATACTTTAGATGTCATTTGACTTAGGAAAAGTAGTGGGACCAACTGACAAGGCAGTTTCTAATTTAAGCAACTTCATAGGAACAGTTGCAAGGAATCCTAGATTTATCAACTTGTTGTACACTAGTTGGCATGCTATTCCAGATGAAACTAAAAAACACATGTGAGATTATGTCAATGTAAGAAAAATTAATTTTTGAGATTGTACATATATTATGTTTATTACTAACCGAATCTTAATATATTTATTTTGTATAGTCAAAATTTTTGATTCCAAAGGAAGGAAAGAAATGGGTGATGCATGGTCTTCGTGATGCTTGGAGGGGATTCAAGAGAGAAGTTAAATGAAGATGTTTTGATAAAAGACTTACTGTTGAAGAAATTCTAGAAAAATGTCCTGCTGGCATTCCAACTATTCACTTACGTCAGTTGATCGAGTATTGAAAGCTTCAAGAAGTTGAAGTAAGATTAAAATAATGCATATAACTCTTGACATATTTTTCATATTTAATTTATTCTCTCTTTTTTAGGCCTTGAGCGAGGTAAATTCTCAAAATAGGAAAAAAAAGTGGAGACATCGAATCGGACCTATTAATTTTGGAAGAGTATGCGTGGCATTGGTAATATTTAGTCGGTGCTTTTAAAAAAAATCTATTTTTCAATTTCTTTTTTACTTTGTTATAACATATTTATATTTGGTTTTACACTGTAATTTGATATCATTTGTAGCACCGAACAAAAGAAAATAATGAGGAACCATTAAAGGCTGAAATGTTTGTTGCTACTCGTACAAAGACGGGAAAAGAAGTTCAGGAAGATACCCAAATTGCAATAGTAAGTAATCAATTTTGACTGCAGCTAAGTTCATCTTTAATCCTTTTATTGTTATTTCTCTGTGTAACTTTACATACTCTGAATCACAGACAAATTTGGGTAAACTCTATTTTGAAGATACTGTACATATTCGAGTTTTATCAGATACTGGTTGATTTTTTTATACTATTTTTTTCATTAAAGAGCTTATGCTTCTCCTTCTCTTTCTTAAGGACAAAGGTCCTTTTCCTAATTTGTTCCTTTGTATAGACAACATTCTAACTGGAGTATATCTTTGTGGGATATGAAGCATTCCTAGTCACATGATAACATGGCCTTAAACTGAACTAGACTATTGATGAGATAAGAAAAGCATCGCGTCACTCTATCGATGCGATATGCGACACGTCGTGTTGCTACCTATCAATGAGATATGCAATGTGCCACAGCCATATCGTGTTGACTCCTTGTTTTAAACATCGTAATAGGCCTCAAACCTCATCCAAAAAACTCAAAACTTACCCTTATGCTAAGTTTGATTTATCCAAATTATTTGAGGAACCTTATTTAAAGAAAGAAGCTAAATTCACATCTTGGAAATCTACATCAGTGATTATATCCAAGCTGAAAAATATTACTAAACATCTTAAGCTGAGAGCCAGCGAAAGGGATGATGGATTACTAAGATTTGAAGGAACCTAAAAAGGAAAAAAAGGAACTTTGAGCATTGACGTGGAGATATTTGAGGTTGTTAAAGCTTTTCAATTGGTGGAATTCTAAAAATCAAATGGTGATAAATTAAATATCATAATATATTGACTGAATGTGTAAGACCTAGTCTTCAAGATATCATTTGGACTTTGCAAGATGATCAGCAGCAACCTCTGTAGGTAGAGGACCAGTTTGATGAGCATCAACCTACACCTTGTATATCACGTTTTGTCCTAGATATATTGGCTCAGCTAGGTGGATGCTGGAGGTTTCAATGAATCCCCTTCATAAAAAAAAACATGTTGTAAAAATAAGGTAGGAATATTACATAAACAAACACCTTAACTTAGCCTCACATTATTTCTGAGAAAAATAGTAATTGTACATAAGCCATTAAATAAAACTCTAGGAAGATCATCTCGGCTTTTTTTCCTCGATCCCTAAACAGATGTAGCAACACATTTTCTCTTTCATTCTTCCAGTAACATAAGTTACGAATTTCCTTTCATTTTATTGGTTCAAATTTGTCTATGTTGTTTTTCATTCAGAATCTAATTGAACTTGAATTTTGTATTATAAGTTGTGTATACTCTCGCTGATTGCCAATCTTCTATTGGACGGTGATAGATTGAACCTTACTATCCTTATATCTAATTAAGAGTGTTGATGTTTTTTAAGCAACAACTGCATCTATCAAGTTACTGAGAGTTGCTTCTAATACATTTGCTTCTTTTGGTCTATGTTGAGCTTTTGACAACTTTACAAGAATTATGAGCCAAAGCAGATTGGAACTAGTTGTTGTGATTTTGCCAACTTTACCAAATCCTGAGTCTTGAGGAATTGAAATAATCTATTTTAGAATGGATTCCTGATTCTTGAGAAGCGCTGAAATAATCTACTTTGGCTTTGTGAGATTGATTTCATTCTAAGGAGTATTATTGTTAAGAAAGTTAATTATTTCTGACCTGGGACGGATGAGCCTTCGTTTGAAATATATCTTACATATACTGCATTATTTCTTCTCTTAACAACTATTGTTTTACTTTTGTTACGGTCTGAACTAGAGAATCATCAAAATGTTGGGAAAACACCAGATGATGCATTCACGACAATGTTTGGAAAGGAGAAGCCTAGTTGAGTTAGAGGCTATGGTAGATCAGTGACAAGAACTTCTCTGTAAAAATATGAGGATATGAACAAGCTTAAACAAAAGCATGCTAATGAAGTCACTTCTATGAAGGAAGAAATTCTAAGTGAAATGAGACAAGAAATGCGACAGTGTTTTAGTCAATTGGTGCAAAATAATCCTGGATTGAATTTTCAAGATATACTAGGGAGTGACGGATCTAACAATCCTTAACCTGATGCGAGTAATGCACAAGCTATACGAGAAAAAATTCTTTCGAATTCTTTGGGCTTAGCTCATGCTTCGGTTCATGAAAAGGTACTTTATCTTAGAAATTCATAGGAAGTTTAAATCCTGAACTTTTAACTTGATTGAAATGAATTAAAGAAACTTTGGATTCACATACTTCCTCATATCAAGATTGAAAAAATATTTATATTTACTTTGTTTGTTTATTTTTAATATGTAGGATATATCCAGGCGATCAAATTTGAATGATGGGTGCCACAACTTAGCTTGATGAGATTGAAGTTAATGATGATGAATTTTTGAAATATTTTGATATACGTTATTATATACATTTGGTTTTGTGGAACTTGATACAATCTTTATTATGTTGTTTTCTTATTAGTATGTAAAGATATTTTTTTGAAATCAAATCTATGCACTTCAATTATTTATTAGGTTATTAGTGCATGCGTGAGATTATATATTTGTTATGTTTATGTAATGTGCTTAGTGATAAGTGTGTAAGATTTATTTACTTCAATTTTTAGGTAATATTGCTACACTGTAAGAGTGTGGCTAAAATATGCTTACACTTTAGAAGTGTGGTCATAGAGGATATATAAAAGGCTACGTTTTTATGTGTGGTTAGTAATAAAGAAAAGGCCACGTTTCTTAAGTGTTATTATAGAGGTGCTATGAAAGGCTACGCTTGTGAAGCGTGCCCAATAATTAAACAAAGGTAATGTTTTTAAAGTGTTATTGTAGAGGTGCTACAAAAGGCTACACTTGTGAAGCGTGACCAATAGCAAAACAAAGGCAATACTTGTAAGCGTAGCTTTATCAAATAAAAGTGTTGCCAAGTACAAGCTACAAAGCGTGGTCTTTAAACATTAATGGCCATGCTTTTTAAATGTAGCTGATATGGCAACAATTGAAAAGCGTGGCCTTTGATCAAAGGTTACACCTCTTTAGGCAACCCCCCTAAAGTGTGGCCTAAAGTTCAAAAGTGTAGCCTTTGATCAAAGGCCATATTTTCTGCTATTTTAGGCCACGCTTTACAAGAGTGGCCGTAGGCTAAAAATGTTGTAATGTTTACTCCAAATGGCGAGATGGTGTGTTGATATACCAAAGTAGATTGTGTGTGCCATGTGTGGATGACTTGAGATAGAGGATTATGTTAGAAGTGCATAGTGCGTGTTATTCTATTCATCTAGAAGCCACCAAGATGTATCACGATCTACGGGAAATCTAGTAGTGGAGTGGTATGAAGAATGATATAGCAGAGTTTATAGCAAGGTGTGTTACTTGTCAGTAGGTTAAGGTAGAGTACCAAAGACTTGGTGGTACATTGCAAAAGTTTTGTATTCTCAATTGGAAGTGGGAAGAGGTGAATATGGACTTTGTGATTGGTTTACCCCATTCGCAATGTCAACATAATTCGATATAGGTAATTATAGGTAGATTGACTAAGTCAACGCATTTCTTTCTAGTTCATATGTCCTATAGAGCTGGGATTATGCTAAGTTGTATATCCGAGAGTTAGTCAGACTGCATGGAGTTTCCTTGTCTATTATTTCAGATAGGGGTACTCAGTTC
This sequence comes from Capsicum annuum, assembly GCF_002878395.1. Classification (NCBI taxonomy): domain Eukaryota; kingdom Viridiplantae; phylum Streptophyta; class Magnoliopsida; order Solanales; family Solanaceae; genus Capsicum; species Capsicum annuum. Next base: position 26,642,484 of record NC_061114.1, read on the forward strand.
ACTTACCAGTTTTGGAGAGCTTTTCAAAAGGGTCTTGGTACCCAAGTTCATCTTAGTTCAGCTTTCCACCCTCAAACAGATGGTCAAGTAGAGAGGACCATAAAAACTCTAGAATATATATTGAGGGCATGTGCTCTTGAGTTCAAAGGTAGTTGGGATGAGCATTTGTCATTTATTGAATTCGCTTATAATAAAAGTTATCATTTTGCGTTCAGATAGCCCCATTTGAGGCTCTCTATGGGAGGAGATATAGATCACCCATAGGTTGGTTTGAATTGGGTAAGGCCACTTTGCTTATGCCCGATGCAGTGTTTGAAGCTATGGAGAAAGTTAAATTGATTAGAGAAAGATTGAAAACAACCCAGAGTCGTCAGAAATCATATGCAGATGTGAGAAGATGAGACCTCGAGTTTGAGGTGGTGATTTAGTATATTTAAAAATTTCACCTATGAAAGGGGTGAAGAGATTTGGAAAAAATAGGAAGCTTAATCCTAGGTATGTTGGCCTTTATATAATTCTGAGTCGTGTTGGGAAAGTAGTTTATGTGCTTGATTTGCCCACAGACTTGTTAGCCGTTCATCCTGTATTCCACGTCTCTATGCTTAAGAAATGCATTGGTGACTCCACTATTGTAGTTCATTTAGAAAGCTCAGATATTCAGTAAAACCTTTCATACGAAGAGATTCCAGTTGATATTTAAGATCATTAGATCCGTAGACTAAGGAACAAAGAAGTTCCCTTGGTCGAAGTTCTTTGGTGGAATTAGTCTATTGAGGGCGCTACTTGGGAAGCAAAAGCATATATGCGAGCCAATTACCCTCACCTTTTCTTCGCAAACTCAGATTTATCTGAAAGAAATACTCTTCCTTGATTCAGTTCTTTTCTAATCATATATTTAGCTATATAGTAATCCTTATGTAAGTTCACACACTCACAAAATTACATAGAAGCTCAGAATGATTTAGTCTCAGTTGTTCAATTTAATTCATTTGTGCATGATAGATTATAGCCTCAGATTCCTTAGCATTCTCCGTTTATCTAACCACATTCGAGGATGATTGTTTCCAAGGAGGAGATATTGTAATACCCCATACCTTTTCTTGCTAAAAATCCATCCCTAGAATAAGGGGTAGCTTCCAAATGGAAGAATAATTATTTTGTGTGGAATTTTTCAGATTTAGACCTCCCACTGTGTGAGAAATTTAATAAGCTTTCCAACGTTATAAGATTTACCTAAATTTGATGCCCGAGTGAGAAGTTAGGGATATTTTAAGCTTCATTCGTAAAACACCGTGATTTGAGTCCTTAGCACATCACAGAGATGGTTTAAATGACAATTGTCAAATTCTAGTCAAGATTTAGGATTCCCAATAAAAGAACTATAAGAATTCATCTCCAAAGCATCAATACGAATCAAAGATTCAAGATTTTCATCAAAGATCATTAATTAAGATATGTGGGGTTCTTCAACAAGGATAATACATCCATCCTTTTGCCCATAATTTGTTTTAATTACAAATTTACTGAATTTTTATGTGATTTTCCATGAAAATGAAGTTAGGGTTTGTACCCATCATTGTTATTTACAAGTTTATGATTTTTCCAATGATTTAGAAGTTGACTCACATGATTATGTTCATATTTTCATACATAATGCAGAAATTTGCAGATTTTGATTTAATTTGTCAATGTTTACATTATCAAGCATGACCAATTTGATGTTTTGGCATGAAATTTATGCATGGGGCATTATCCCAATATTGAATAGTATTACTTCATGAAAGATGATGCTTTAAACATCTTATGAGAAGATTATTTTTAGTCTTTAGAAAAGTTTTGAGCTTTGATCATCAGTTCAGCTATGGAATCCACTTTACAGAATTTAGATCAGCTGTATTTATAGATTTACTCAGATAAAAGCATTTTTGGTTTCATAATGAACCATTATACTAGTTTAAAGTGGATTTCCAATATAATGAGCATAAAGACTAAAAAGGAAGTAGTATTTAGCACCAAGCGGGAAGTGTGGGATTAGCATGCCCTATCTTCCACAGAAGTACGTAGCCAATGTAGGTACAGATTATCAGATTATTCCCATTCCAATATGGATGACAGTTTTAGCTTGTGATAGATCACATGGAAAGTAGGTTATACTCCATGGCAAGACTATGACTACTCTCCACAATGTGAGGATTCCTCCTTAAGTAGACAAGAACGTTGGATTCCATGAATGCCCACATGGTTAATGTCGGTTAAGAGAACCTCCCTGCTAGTAAAAGTGAATAAATAGTTCTGAGTATTTCCCTACTAATAAAGAAAAGCTTTGAAAGAATTCTCTTCAGATAAAGTATTTTTCCATAAAGAATGAGTTTTCAGATTTCACTTAGCCTATATGATATGAGAGTAAGAACAGAATACAGATTTCAAAACTAAGTGTAATGGCTCACAAGATTTATATTATGTACTTTACTATTCAAGATTTATGATCTTCAGATTTCAGATTACTCAAGCCTATGTGAGTCATTTACATTTAGCATGCATAATTTTATAAATTATGATGATATTACTTACTTATTGCATTCACCCCCATATACTCAGTACATCATGAATGTACTGAACCAGTCTTATGTCTATGTGTTACATTGTCTCATAATGTAGGTTCAGGTGCTCAGTCTTAGCAGTGCGAGTGATTTTTGAGCATCTCATCTACATCCATGCAGTTGGTGAGTCCTCATTGTTCGGGGACTTAGCTATTCATATTTTTAGTTATTAGTAGACGCTTTATTATTTATTTTAAATAGTTTGAGTCAGCTAAAGTCTGTCCCTGTTACTCTCTAGATTCAGTTAGTAGAGGCTTGTCGGACTACTAGGTTCAGTTTTAGATTTCAGATACATTATTCAGATTTTTAGTATTTTCTTATTCAGAAAATTTTCCACATTTATTATGATTATTCATTTATAGTTTCCCTATTTTGGAGACTCAGATTTAGAAAAAGATGCTAGGGTTAGCTCAGGACTACTTGTAGTTTGGAGCATTCTGTGGCGCCCAAGGAATCAAATTTTGGGGCGTTACAGAAAAACAGCAAACAAAGAGCACGTAGGCATCCAACAATGATAAAACAATAACACAAATAATAAAACAATCAAAATATTTACACACCTATAGTGATAAACTAGGCCAATGCAACTCAAAAATAAGCTCGAATTCTGAAAAATCCCTAGTAGAGTCATCAGAGCTGTCATACCCTTTTTTTTTACCAAAAAGAATAAATTTTTAAGATGGAAAGGGTTTTATTATTAATTGACAAAAAGGAAAATTTGTTTAGAAAAGAATTCTTGTACGTTTAAACTCAGAATCGCCACTTGGCATAAATTGGGTGTGCCAAGTCACCTTTGAAAATCCTTTTCCAAAATGATTTAACTTTTTAAAAAACTGGTCCACAAAGAGAGATTCTAGTTAAATAATTCTGTTGACTGTGGGTAAGGTGTTAGGAACCCCTCGATCCTATTGTTTAACCATGGTCGCTACGTGGAGTATATTGTCTAATGTGATACTATGGAATGGATAAATCAACAAAATACATAAACAAGAAAATAATCAACCAAAATAATCAGAAATAAGAAATAGTGTCCAGTCCAATTTATTACAAACAAAAATAAAAATATTGAAATAAAAACCTAAACTAATTTAATAACCCTAACTATGCTTTACCCGATGCCTCGGACCCTGATCACAAACCTCTTTTGCATACATGATACGTCAGGGCATTTCTCGGTAAATAAATACAATGTGTCTCGAGGCATTACCCGGTCAGATGAGTACAATTAATCCAAATGTGGTAAACAAAACCATTCAAAAAATATTCAAAAGATTCCACAATGCACAAGTTATAAATTTGCCTACCTGAGCCTATTGTTTGCCTATCCAGCTCGAGCTATCATGGCACTATCATAATTGACGACATCAATGAATGAAAACAACAATATTCCCTTTATAGACTTTCCATCCCCATCCATCTTATTACCAATTGAGTTTAAATCATTCAATTATTCAATTCAAACAATCATTATGATGGTCCAAACATATCAAAATCAACAAAAATAAGAGCCACACACCACGAATTTACCACACAAAGTATCACACAATTAAAAACTAATTGAGAATGAGATGAACAATGGACCTTAATTCTACTTTTATTAAATTAAATGGAGGAGCTTTGCGTATTCAAAACCTCGGATTAACCTGACTTTGAACAAACCTGAACTCCCAAATCAATTTTGGACCTAGAACAGTGTTACTTCCAGTGCTGACTTCGACCCCGCTACTATTCTGCTCTATTTTCAGTGGGTTTTGCTAAAAAATTAGAATGAGGGTCCATTTTTGAGCTGGACAACGCTTTTAGTGGAATTTCGGCGATGGTGTCACCGTAAAAGTAATAAGCTACGGCCGACAGTGCTTCTTGGTGGAAATTTCAGCAATGATTTCACCGGAAGAAGCTCTCTTTTGCTTGTTTTTTCCCTCTAGCACGCACCTTTCTCTACTTGTCTTCTCTCCCTTTCCTCTCTTCTCTCAATGTCCCTCTACTATTTTCCTCTTTCTTTATCTCTCTCAAATCTCCATTTTTATTCTATTTTCTAATTTTTCATGTATGTGTGCACATGTATTAATGATGAAGGGAGGTCCAAGATCAGTCGGTGTATGTGTGATTAGCTGAGACTGTTTTTAATGTTTGTTGTGTAATCTGTGTGTTGTGTGAATTTAGTCCATAGTGAGGATGAGTGATGTATGGAGTATATATGAGATGGGTCTTCCCGTGTGTATAAAGTATGTTTTTTATATGCTGTGTGAAAATTGGGGAGTATATCCAGAGGGTGTGTTCTGTGAGTGGAAAATTCCAGTGAAAATTCTTCTTTGTATGTAACTATTCTATGGAAAAGAAATGTGGGGGAGAGGGGTATGTTGGGGTACGTGGGGTACAGGGGTAGGGGGTGTGAGTTGGTTAAATTTGATATGGTGGGTTGTTATTTTGTTAGGGTAATGTCTACCAAGTTGTTAAGAATTTGTTGGATTTGTTATTGTGTGAAACTTATCACATGGGTGAAGGTACATGGTAAGACAAGGTAAAAAAATGGTAAAAAATGATTTTGGGGAGGGACAAAATTAAGTGTCTACACCCGTGTGACATACGACCCATTTCATATCCTAAACTCCCCCAAGTTTTCTGAAGTTATCTCAAAACATTTTTACACTCATTATAAGGGTCATATAGGTCCATTTTCGTCTCTAACAAGTCTTGCAAATGTGTGGGGTGTTACACAATGATAACGAGCTAGCATCCAAGAGGATACACAAAAAATTACTTGTTTTTATTTTTGTATTGTCTTTTTATTCAGAATTTCATTGCTTCTTTCCTCTATTGCATTTGCTATTTATTTAACGATGAAATGTTCACGCTCTTAATTTAATTTAAAAATAATTTTTCTCAGAATTATTTCACAGAATTGTGCTTAAATGTTGGATCATTCGGGCTTTCATAGTTCACTATTCACTTCTTGGATTACACTATTTCCTCTATGAGGATTTGAAATTATAACTACATTCCTCTTTGTAACGACCTAAAAATTTCATGAAATATGTGAAATTTGTGATTTTGTGTGATTTGATAGTTTTACCCCCCCCCCCTAGATGCATTATGATATTTTTGGGGTGTGGGAGTGATTGGCATGATTTTCGATGCGTTTTGGTATCATTTATGTAATATTGTGGTTTTTACGACTTCGAGAGCCTTATTTTAGACTTATGTGGATATCTTTTTATCCGTACGATGGATGGCCGAACGTACTATGACAGCAGCTCCAAAATATCAATTTTAGTCAAGGTAGACCTTTGGTTCGGGTCCCAGTGCACCCGAGCTCATTTTGACCAGTTGGTCGGAAAGTTGAAAAATTAAAAATATGGGTGTGGGACCCATATTTGATCGAAACGACCTCGGTGGAAAATCCGACTTCTTCAGAAGAACAAGAATGCCAATTTTAGGGTTTTAACTTGTTTGGTATAATTTTTGACTTTTAAATATCATTTCGACCCTCGATTTAGAAAATTATTATTTCGAGTTTCGGGGGTCAACTTTGTGAAAATGGTGCTTTTTTGAAAATTTGATATTTTCATCGCATTTGAAACATCGAATTTTGTATGGTTCATTTGTGTATATAGGACTCTGAACAAATTTCGGGCACCCCGTCAAAATCCGAGGTGAATTTGAAGTGAAAAATCTGGTATTGCACCAGATTTTTCTGCATATAAACACCTCTTTTTGGCTATTTTTGTTTATTTTTTCATCTTGCCTCTTGTTGTTAAACCCTAAAATAGTGTGTGAGCTTAAAATTAAAGTTTGTAAGAGCTTGGAAAGCTAGATAAACAACTTTTTCATTGTTTTATTACAGATTAAAGGTAAGAATTCACTCTTTTCTTAGTAATTTCTTGATTAATTTCTCAAAACCCCCAAATCTTAGCACATGATTTTAAACCCAAATTTTACTCTTTTTCACTTGAATAATATTTTTATCTTATAATTATAAGGTTTTCATCAATTTAACCTTTCAAAAAACTCCAATTCTCCATTTTAACCCGGATTTCAAAGAATTTACCCAGTAAAGCTCAAAAATATTTTTTCTTCAATTTGAACCCCATTTTTTATTTGATTTAACTTGGGTTTTCAGCTTTAGGTTCCTAAAAATATGGCGAACATCTTTTTCAAGTAATGTTCTGATGTTGCCTTCTTTTTTTGAAACCCATTTTGGGTCTGGTTTGACTCCGATCCAAAAGTTGTCATTATGGGTTTCGTTGGTTTTGCTTTGATGGATAAATTTCATATTTGATGTTTTTGGTGAAGTTCGGGATTGTTCATGAAAAGTAAAGTCGCGGGTTCAAGTATAGTGGACCAATTTTGGCTTTCGAGGTAGGTTATAGCTTAACTCTTTCAGATTGGACTGAGTAGTAAATGAAGATGTAAAATGCATGTTAAGGGTGGGAACTAATCTTGAAAAATGTCTATTTATGTGTTGTGCCCGTGTGGGGGCATATATGTGATGAATTTATCGAAATTGAGTTATTATGTGATGTGTGTGATCGTGTGGGGTCCTATGTGATAATGATAGCCTTGAATACATATGAATAATTGCATTGTATTGTTAAAATTCTTAATGTGGTACCATTGGTGTATTTTGTTTATATTCATGCCCTATTGGCTTATGTGACATGTGGAAATTAATAGATGAAACAGAAATAATAAGTAGATATTGGATTATGTGGTTGTGTAAATGTATCATTATGATTGGATGTGGAAATATATCATGTGGTTTATTGTGGAAATACTCAATGTGATTGGTTGTGAGCATTACATCTTCATATCATACTCATTCATCAAACATTGGTATCACCGTGGCAACATCTAAGAAACACTGGCAACACCTTTTAAAAAGATATTGTAACACCTTATAAAACCCTTTCTAAGAAATATGCCAAAAAGAAGATATGAGATATGTGGATTGCGTACGGATTGACGAAGCCCCCATGGGTCCTACGTTGGGAAGCTTTAACTCCGTAGGTGTATACGGGAATTGTACGACGACCTCGTGCATCATCATATACATTGAACTTACGTTATTGTGTTTATGTTGTGCTGTATTGCCTTATTGACTTATCATCTGTGTATTTGTCTTACCTTCTTTTACTTTTATTTGATGATCTTGAATCTACATGTTCCCTCTTATTCTATTTATATCTGACATAATGTATACTTGTATTCGATATCTTGGTGTGATGTTGCAATACATATGAGATATATTAAAACTGTTAGTGCAAGCGATGTGGGCTATCGTTGTGCGATATTTTCTGATTGCAGCTGACGTTCTCTTAGTATATATTTTGTATGCTTTATTTACTACTTTTCTTGGTCGGCCTATGATAACTACTGAGTACAAGTGGACTGTACTCATGCCTATTGCACCCTTTCGGTGTAGGTCCTAGCTCGAGTACACCTCAGCTTGATTGACTTAGGTGATTTTTAGAGCTTCTAAGGTAGCTGTTGGACATTCATGCGTTTGAAGTTCACCGCTATCTTTCTATAGTAGTTATGTCTTTATTAGTATTTAAAGAAAGTTATTATTTCTTTATGGTTATTGTTTTGATGTATTTGACTCTTGGATTGTATTAGTAGTTCTTACACTATTGACACCTGGTTTTGGGCATGATTGATATTTTGGATAAGTTCTTTCTGCATTGTTATGATTACTTATATAGTTCAGCTTCGTTCTCGAAGCCTTACCTTGGGATAATTTTGTCTTTTCCTCTTTTCATATTAGTTTGGGTGATAGGCTTACTTCTCAAGGTACGCTGCAACATGTGCCATCATGACCCTCATTTTTGGATCGTGACAAATTGGTATCAGAGCAACCAGGTTTCATTGGTCTCAATAGTGTAAGAACAAGATGTCTAATAGAGTTTCGCAGGTCGTTACATAGACATCTGTATCTATCTTTGAGAGGCTATTGGATATCTTTAGCAAACCTCCCTCATTTTGTTCCTTATGATGCGAATTTTTTCATATCTTGTGTTCTAAGTTGCGTTTCACTCTTTCTCTGTGAATAGTGTGTCTTATACTACATATCAATGTAGAGATACTGTGAGAAATTAGTGGATATCATTATCAATTGTAGGCTTATTGATGCTCTTGAGTTATCATGGGATCAGTTTGTTAATGCATTTTTGGAGAGATTTGTGCCTTTTAGTTTGAGAGATCATATGCGGGATGAGTTTGATTATTTGGAGCAGGGCTCTATGATAGTTTTGAGTATAAGGCATGCTTCCATGCCCTGTCCAGATATTTCTATGATAGCATTTCCATCGAGTTTGAGAAGATTCAAAAGTTTCTAAAGGGTTTAGTTGTGTCCCTTCAGTTGGCTACATCTCAAATGGTTGTGCTTGGAACTACTCTTTAGAGTAATATGGATCACGCTAAGATGACAGAGGGTATTATTAGTATATCTCAGGGAGGTGCCAAGAAGGTACGTCATTTTGGTGAGTTCAGGAGTCTGACCTATCGAGGTAGAGATTGTAGAGGTTCTCGTAGATATCATGGTAGGACAATGCAGGTGATTTTATAGAGTTTAGATGGTGGATCTTCTAGTTCAGTAGTTCAGGGTGGCTGTTCAAGCTCAATTGTAATTTCTCTTGTTAAGACTAGTTGTAGAGGTTGTTATGTGTGATGAAATTGACAATATGGCCAAGGACTATTCTCGCTGTGTTTTTTGAGCTACTTCTATTTCAACTATGAGAAGTAGGGGTTCTACCAAAGGTGCAAGAGGAGAGATAGTAGAGCCCATGTTGGTGGTCGTGGGGCTACTCAGGCAGTTGGTAGTCATGGATAGTGTTATTCTATACCAGTGAGACCTGAGGTAAAGGCTTTTGATGTTATACTTACAGGTACCTTTCTTGTTTATTTTAGACCAACATCTATATTATTTGATCTTAGATGGACTTTCTCCTATGTATATGCATATTTTCCTTTGGGTTTTGATTCTATTAGTGAGAATTTTACCATGTCTATTCATGTATCTAACCCGGTAGGTGGTTTTTTAGTAGTGGAGTTGGCGTACTAATCTTGTGTTGTGACTTTTGTCGGTGCCTGAGATTTTGGTAGATTTTCTTGTATTAGATATGGTCGATTTTGATGTTATTTTAGGCATGAATTAGCTAGTTCCTGATTATGCTATCTTAGATTGTTTTATCAAGACTATGACTTTAGCTTCATTGGGTATGCCAAGGATAGCTTGGAAGGGTAAACTTTATTCGGGTCCTAAGAGGGTCATATCTTATGTTTAGGCTTGTAAATTGGTTGAGAGGAGATGTTTATCTTACATGGCCTATATTCGTGACACTAGTGTTATTTTGCCTTTCTTCTTAGATTCTGTTCGTGTTATCCATGAGTTTATGGATGTATTCCCTATGGACTTGCCTAGTATGCCTCTAAATTGAGATATTGATTTCAGTATTGATGTTGAGTCGGGCACCAAGCCCATTTCCATTCCTTCTTATAGGATGGCCCCAACAGAGTTAAAGAAATTGAAGGATCAGTTGCAGGAGTTGTTGGATAAGGGATTTATCCAACCTAGTATTTTACCTTGGGATATGCTATTTTGTTTGTGAAGAAAAATGATGGGTCTATGCGGATATGTATTGATTATCGATAGTTGAATAAGGTGATGGTTAAGAATAAGCATCCTCTTTCTTGCATTGATGATTTGTTTGATCAATTTCAGCATGTTGTGGTATTTTCAAAAATTGATTTGAGGTTCGATCATCACCAGTTGAGGATTAGAGCTTCGGCTATTCTGAAAATAGCTTTTCAGACTTGATATGGTCATTATGAGTTCTTGGTCATGTCCTTTAGGTTGACCAATGCCCCTGCCGCATTCAAGGAGTTGATGAACTGGGTGTTTTGACCATATCTTGACTCCTTTATTATCATATTTATAGTTGATATCTTGGTGTATTCCAAGAGAGAGGCTGAGCATGAGGAGCATTTGTGGATTGTGCTTTAGAGATTGAGGGATGAGAAGTTCTATGCTAAGTTCTCTAAGTGCGAGTTTTGGTTAGAGTCTATTTCTTTCTTGGATCATGTGGTAACTAAAAAAGGTATTATAGTTGATCCATCAAGGTTACAATGGTTCATGATTGGGCTAGACCTAGTTCGCCTACCTAGATTCAGAGTTTTGTTAGCTTGGCAGGTTATTATCTATGTTTTGTTGAGGGTTTTTCATCTATTGCAGCACTGTTGACCAAGTTAACCCAGAAGAAGATTTCTTTTCAGTGGTCTGATGCTTGACTTTAGCTCTTATCTTGACTTTGCCCAAGGACGATGTGGGTTTTACTGTCTTTTATGATGCTTCAGGTGCTGGACTAGGTGTTATGTTAAAATGAAAGGACAAGGTTATTACATATGTGTCTCATCAGTTGAAGCCTCATGAGAGAAATTACCCTAACCATGATTTAGAGTTGTGCGTGGTTTTGTTTGCCTTGAAGTTGTGGAGGCATTACTTTTGTGGAGTTAGTTGTGAGATCTTCTCAGATCATTGTAGCCTTTAGTACTTCTTTACCAGTGAGATCTTCATATGAGGAAGCGTTGTTGGCTTGAGTTGCTTAAGGATTATGGCTTGACTATTCTCTACCATTCGGGCAAGGCTAAACTAGTTGTGGATGCCTTGAGCCGGAAGTCGATTAGACTAGGTAGCTTGGTGTATACTTTCCAAGGAGAGGTTTTTGGCCTTAGAGATTTAGTTTTTAGCTAACCAAATGGTTAGGCTTGATATTTTAACATCGAGGCATGTTTTGGAATTTGTAAATACTAGATCTTGTTTGATGGAGCAGATTCGAGCTCATTGGTTTGATGATGTTGGATTAAGGTTGATTCAAGATAAAGTGTTGAGTGAAGAGGATAAGGAAGCCTCACATAATTCAGATAGTGTTTTAAAGATTGGGGTCTGAGTTTGTGTGCCGAGAGTAGTGAATGGATTAGGTTGATCTTTAGGAGGCCCATTATTCTAGATATTTTATCCATCTAGGTGTGACTAAGATGTATCGTGATTTGAGATAGCACTACTGGTGGGGTATATGAGGCGAGATATTGCAGATTTTATAGCTCATTGCCTTTATTGGCATCAGGTGAAGTCCGAGCATATGAGACTTGGTGGATTGCTTTAGAGGTTTCCAATTCCCTAGTGGAAAGGGGAACGGATCACTATGGACTTTGTGACTGATTTTTCTCATATATCTCATAGTTCTGATAGTGTTTGGGTCATCAAGGATCGATTGATCAAGTCAACTCATTTTATTCTGATTCAGGTCTCATTCAGTGCTGAGAGGTTAGCCCATATCTTCATTCATAAGATTATACGTCAGCATGGTACGTCAGTGTCCATTATTTTAGATTGAGGTTTTGTGTTCATATCTCACTTTTGGAAGATTTTCCAGGATGATTTAGGTAATCGAGTTGATCTTAGCATAGCATTTCACCCCAAACTGATGGTCAGTCAGAGCGGACTATCCAGGTTTTGGAGGATATACTTCATGCATGCGCGATGAATTTTGCTGTCCAGTGGGAGCAACATTTGGCATTAGCAGAGTTTGCATATAATAATAGTTACTATTTCAGTATTGATATAGCTCCTTTTGAGGCATTGTATGGTATGCATTGTCTCTCCCTAATAGATTGGTTCGATGTTTTAGAGGTGAGACCTTGAGGTGTGAACTTGCTTCGTGAGTCATTTTATAGAGTTTAGATCATTCAGGAGAAACTTAGATCGGCTCAGAGTAGGCAGAAGTGTTATGCTAATCGTAGGGATTGGCTCAGAGTAGGCAGAAGTGTTATGCTAATCGTAGACTTCGTGCCTTGATATTTGGTGTTGGTGATCATGGTTTTCTTTGAGTTTCACCCACAAAGGGTGTGATGAGGTTTGGGAAGAGGGGCAAGCTTAGCCCCAAGTATATTGGTCTATTTGAGATTCAATGGACTATTGGTGATGTGGCTTATGAGTTGGCTTTTTTCCTTGATTTATCAGTTGTTCATCAAGTTTTTCATGTTTCTATGCTTTATCGTTATATTCCAGATGAGTCTCATGTCATTCATTGGGAGTCAATTCAATTAGATGAGCGGTTTTCTTTTGTTGAGGAGCCAATCTTCAATTTTTTTTGCTAGAGATGTTAGACGGTTTCACTCTAGAGTTATCCCTGTGGTTAAGGTTCAGTGGCAACATCGACTTGTAGTTGAAGCTACTTGGGAGGTTGAGTTTGACATGTATAGTTCCTATCCTTATCTCTTTGTTGATTTAGGTATTTCTTTTGTCTTAGTTCGAGGCTGAACTAGATTTTTAGTGGTGGATGATGTAACGACATAAAAATTTGATGAAATATATGAAATTTGTGATTTTATGTGATTTGACTATTTTACCCCTCCCCATAGTAGCATTATGATATTTTTGAGGTGTGAAAGTGATTGACATGATTTACGATGCATTTTGGTATCGTTTATGCAATATTGTGATTTTTGATGGCTTCGAGAGCTTTATTTTGGACTTATATGGATATCTGTTGATCCGTGTGATGGATGGCAGAACAGACTGCGCTAGCAGCTCAGAAATATTGAATTTAGGCTAGATAGACCTTTTGTTTGGGTCTCGTGCACCTGAGCTCATTTGACCTATTGATCAGAAAGTTAGAAAATTAAAAATATGGGTATGGGACCCACATTTAATCGAAATGACCTCGGATGGAAAATTCAACTTTGCCAGCAGATATGGAATGTTGATTTTAGGGTGTTAGCATATTTGGTATGATTTTACAACTTTTAAATCTCATTTCGTCCCTCGGTTTGGAAAATTGTAATTTCGGATTTCGAGGTCAACTTTATGAAAATGATACTTTTTGAAAATCTGATATCACCATCGTGTCCAGAACATCGAATTTAGTATTGTTGCATAGTTAGTTTATGTATATCGAACTCCGACCGAATCTCGTTCACCCGTTGAAATCTGAGGTGAATTTGAAGTGAAAAATCTGGTATTGCACCAGATTTTTCTGCCTATAAATACCTCTTTTTGACCCTTTTTGTTCATTTTTCATCTTGCCTCTTAGATGTTAAACCCTAAAATAGTGTGTTAGCGTAAAATTTAAGTTTGTGAGAGCTTGGAAAGCTAGATTAACACCTTTTTCTTGGTTTTATTATGGATTAAAGGTAAGAATTTACCCTTTTCTTAGAAATTTCTTGATTAATTTCTCAAAATTCCAAAAATCTTAGCGCATGATTTTAAACCCAAATTTCTCTTCTTTTAACTTGAATAATGTTTTTATCTTATAATTACTAGTTTTTCATCAATTTAACCTTCAAAACAACTCCGATACTTGATTTTAACCCGAATTTAATGATTTTACCTCGTAAAGCTCAAAAATGGTTTTTCTTCAATTGGAACCCTATTTTTTGACTCGATTTAACTTGGGTTTTTAGCCGTAGGTTCCCAAAAATATGGAGAACATATTTTTGAAGTAAAGTTCTAATTTTGTCCTTCTTTTTTAGAAACCCATTTTGGGGTCCGTTTTGACCCCAAATCAAAAGTAGTTAGTATGGATGTTGTTGGTTTTGTCTTGATGCGTAGATTTCATATATAATGTTTCTAGTGGAGTTCAGGATTATTCATAAAATGTAAAGTCGCGGGTTCAAGTGTAGCAGATCGATTTTGGCTTTCAAGGTAGGTTATGACTTAACTCTTTCAAACTTGGCTGGATAGTAAATAATGATACAAAATGCATGTTAAGGGTGGGAACTAATCATGAAAAATGGCTATTTATGTGTTGTGCCTATGTGGGGGCCTATATGTGATGTAATTGTCAAAATTGAGTTATTATGTGATATATGTGATCGTATGTGGTCCTATGTGATATTGATAGCTTTGAATACACATGAATAATTGTATTGTGTTGTTAGAATGCTTAATGTGGTACGACTGGTGTATTGTGATTATATTCATACCTTATTAGCATATGAGACATATGGAAATTTATGGATGAAACAAAAATAAAGAGTGGATATTAACTCATGTGGTTGTAGAAATGTATCATTCTGGTTGGTTGTGGAAATATATCATGTCGTTGGTTGTGGAAATACTCATTGTGATTGGTTGTGATCATTACATCTTCATATCATACTCATTCATGAAACTTTGGTACCACCATGAAACATCTGAGAAACACTAATAACACCTTTTTAAAAGATATTGTAATACCTTATTAAACCCTTTCTGAGGGACGTGCCAGAAAGGAGATATGAGATATATAGATTGCATATGGTTCATGAATCCCCCATGGGTCCTACGTCGGGAAACTTTGGCTCCGTAGGTGTATACGGGGATTGTGCGAAGATCCTGGATATTGTGCGATGACCTCATGCATCATCATCATCATTATCATATACATTGCACTTTTTTTATTATGTTTATGTTGTGTTGTATTGCCTTATTGACTTGTCATCTATGTATTTGTCTTACCTTCCTTTACTTGTATTTGATGATCTTGAATCTACATGTTCTCTCTTGTTCTATTTATATGTGACATAATGTGTACTTATGTTCTATATCTTGGTGTGATGTTGCAATATATGTGAGATATATTAGAACTGTTAGTGCAAGCGGTGTGGGATACCATTGTGGGACATTTTCTGATTGCAGGTATACTCGGGCTATTGTTGGAGCTTCCAAAGTAGCGGTTGGACATTCATGCGTTTCAATTTCACCTCTATCTTTCTATAGTAGTTATGTCTTTATTAATATTCAGAGACAGTTATTATTCCTTTGTGGTTATTTTTTTGATATATTTGACTCTTGGATTGTATTAGTAGTTCCTATATTATTGACTCCTGGTTTTGGGAATGATTAGATTTTTGATAAGTTCAGTTTGAATTATTATGATTACTTATATTGTTCGTCTTTATTCTAGAAGCCTTGCATTGGGATATTTCTGCCTTTTTCTCTTTTTGTATTAGTTTGGGTGATAAGTTTACTTATCAAGGTACGCCATGCCAAGTGCCATTATGACCCTTGTTTTTGGGTCGTGACAGTCTTCTTCTTTTCACCACTATTTCTTTAAAGAGTGAAGCGTAAAGTAATTGCGTGAATGTGTTGCTATAGTTTAGGCATTCATGATCCATATGCTAGAAGATTATCTCAATCTGAATATTAGAATTGTTGTTCATCGTTTGTGATACAATTTCTCTATTGAGCAATGAGTTTAGAAAGGTCCTTCTCACTTTTTATAGGATAATAGTCCAAAAGGACAGATAATTTTTAATCTAATTGGTTGATGTACCTCTATTAGCTACAAGACTCTTATTTGTATGGCACATGCAACTTTTGCTTCCCAATCAAGTTCAGGATATTAAGAGTTTGATAGATTGTATTGTTTCTAGGAATTGTTTTCATTTTTTCTTTGTTGGCATTTGTGCCTAGACATGTGTGCATAGGCATGTTAATTTATATATTTTAGTTATTGTCCGTCGGAAACAACCTCTCTGCCTCACAAGATAGGGGTAAGGTATGCATATACTCTACCTTCCCCAGACCACACTTTTGTGGGATCATAATATGTATATTGTTGTTGTTTAATGGGAAAATACTCACAATAAAGTGACTTTCTAGGTTGCTCCAGTGACAAGCACATTCCACTTTAAACCAACAGTTAATAGTTTGAGTCACGAGGGAAACAATTTCACCTTCTTTTCAGTTGTCGTACCCTTTTGTGGGTAGATAGATAGTGTAAAGTTTGAAGTTGTATCTGTTGATTAATGCTTCAAAAGCTGTCATTCAATTCCTAGTTTTTAGCTAGTAAATGTAGTGCTAGTTCAGTTCAGTTAGTTAGCATGAAGTTGTTTGTGTAGTTATTTGCTATTTGCTATTTCCTAGTTGATATGGTAGAAGTAGTGGGCATGTTTATCCACTAATTTTTTAGTTGTTTATTTTTAGCTAATACTAGTTGGTTGTAAGCCTATTTAATAGGCCACTGTTGCAGCTCTTTTAATTGCAATTGAAACCTTCAAAAAAAAAAAAACTCTCTCTGCTTTTTAAAATTTTCCTTTCTATCCCAACAATATTTTTGGTATCAGCACAAGTACCGATAAAAAAAAATTGGGAGATAAATTGAGAGCAGTTTATGGCAAGCAACAGTTTCAACTTATCTTCTCAGGCCCTAATTCCAATATTTAAAAGGGAAAAATATCATCTTTGAAGCCTCAAAATAAAGACAATGTTCAAGTCCCAAGAGCTATGGGATTTGGTGGAAAGGGGTTATGTTGAGCCAAATCTGGCACCGGCTCAACCTAGCGATCAATATGAGAGACTCACAAGAAAGATGGAAAGGAACTATTTCTCATCCAGTTGACACTGGATGATGAAATTTTTCCCTGAATTGCAACTGCAACAACCTTCAAACATGTATCGAAAACTCTAAAGCAAAAGTATTTGGGCGACAAGAAGGTAATTACTGTGAAACTACACACACTTCATCATGAGTTTGAGAATTTAGCCATGAAAGTAAAAGAATCTGTGCAGGAATATATGTCTAGGGTGTCTGGAGTTATTAATAACATAAAAACATATGGTTAAAATGTTAATAATGAAACCGTCACGAATAAAGCGTTAAGAAGTCTAACAAAAGGCTTTGACCATGTTGTTTCTCCAATAAAAGTATCTAAGTATCTTTCTACTTATAATTTTGATGAATTAATAAGTTCATTGTTATACCATGAAGTTTGGATTAATAGGTCGAAGGAAAAGGTGGAGGAGAAAGATTTTTTGACAAAGAGGGAGTCTTTTCACAAAGGAAACTCAGAATATTCAAGTTGTTAAGGCAGAGGACGA
This sequence comes from Capsicum annuum, assembly GCF_002878395.1. Lineage (NCBI taxonomy): Eukaryota > Viridiplantae > Streptophyta > Magnoliopsida > Solanales > Solanaceae > Capsicum > Capsicum annuum. The sequence goes on from NC_061114.1 coordinate 26,659,944, forward strand.
GGTGGTTATCGAGGTCGAGGTCATGGATACGGTAGATAAAAAGGCCAATTTGGTGACTAATGCCAAAATAGAAACAACATTATGTGTAGATATTACAAGAAGTTGGGCCATATGGAAGTTGATTGCTGGACCAAGCAGAGAGACGACCAAAAGCAAGAAAATTTCATAGAGGAAGTTGAAGAAGGAAGTAAGTTATTCATGACTCAATATTCTAATGATGATGGACCTAATAAAGTGTCGTTTATGGATAGTGGGTACTCATATCATATCTCTAGAATGAGGTTATTGTTTTAAGAACTTAATGAATCCCTGACAACTAAGGTCCGACTTAGAGACAAAAAGACAATGAAGGTTGAAAGGAAAGGTACAATTTCTATCAAAACCACCCAGGGTAATGTATAACTCTTACATTATGTGCAATATGTTCTTAATTTGGCTCACAATTTGTTAAGTGTTGGGAAATTGATAACCGGTGGTTACTCTATTTATTTTGATGATTATGGTTGTACTGTTATGATAATAAATCTGGGAAAAACACTATAAATATTTCCATGAAACAAATCATATGTTCCCTTTCGAAGTCTCTAGTGTGCAAAATTATACTTTAGCTGTGAAATCTAGTGATACTAGTTTATGGCATCTAAGGTATGGACATCTGAATGTTAAAGGGATGAAATTGTTGGGTCAAAAGAATATAGTTATTGGGCTACCTAAAATTGATGGTATTTATTTCTATGAAAGGTGTGTCTACAGAAAGCAAGGTAGAATCTCATTTTCCATAAGCAAGGCTTAGAGGGCTATAAGTTGTCTTCAATTGGTACACGTTGATGTTTGTGGTCCGATGAGTATTGAATCCTTAGGTGGAAGTTGATATTTTTTTATTGTTTACTGATGATTATAGTCAAATGAGTTAGGTTTATTTCTTGAAGTTCAAATCTAAAACTTTTGAGAATTTCAGGAAATTCAAGGCATTAGTAGAGAAGCAAAGTAGATGTTCTTTAAAGGCTCTATGTTCGGATAGAGGCGGTGACTTTACATCTACAAAAGTTGATAGTTTTTGTGTAAAGATGGTATACACAGGAAGTTGACAACACCGTGCACACTGGATCAAAATGGAGGCTCGAACCATAATGAAAGAAGCAAAACTTCTAAAGAAATTTTGGGCAGAAGTAGTTGCAATGGCCGTGTATATTCTCAATTTCTCACCAACAAAGAAAGTCATGAATCAAACTTTATATAAAGCCTGGAAGTGCAGAAATCCACTGATAATCCATCTAAAAGTTTTTGGTTATTTAGCATATGCTTGGGATACTTCATCATCTCATCACAAACTTGATGTAAAATCAGAGAAATGTATTTTAGTGGGTTATAGTCCTCAATCCAAAACATATAAATTGTATTATCCGAAGAGTGGAAAAGTTATTATAAGTATGGATGTTAGGTTCAACGAGGCAGGAAGTTGGGCTTGGAATAATGGAGGTACTTCAAGACTAAAAGGTTTTTTAGTTCCCGATGAGGCACCCAAGTCACCTGTTGCTGAACAGTCGGCACCAGTAACATCTAAAATAATTAAAGAATCTTCACCAGTTCCAAGTCCACTTAGAAATCAACAAGATATAGGAAACCAAATCCCAGATACTTTAACAATATATATACTTCTTGTCAATTTTCTCTTCTTGTTTTAGATCCTATAAATTATGGAGAAGCGACTGAAAAAAAAGAGTAGCGGCAAGCAATGGTAAAAGAAATCAAAGTTGTTGAAAATAGTGATACCTAGGAATTAGTTAATTTACCATAAGGAAAGAATGTTATTGGCATGTACTCTGTTGATGGATCGATTCAGAAGCACAAAGCTCGACTTGTTGCAATAGGATTTCTACAACAACAAGGAGTTGATTTTAATAGAATATTCTCTCCCATAGCATGCTTTAAAATGATGATAAATCTATTAGCTCTTACTGCTCAACTCTCTTGGAAAGTTTACAAATTTGATGTCAAGTTTGGCTTCTTAAATGGGAAACTAGGGGAAAAAGTTTATGTTTCCCAACCTGAAGGTTTTGTTCTAAGTGAACACAAAAGTAAAGTGTACAGGTTGAAAAAGGTTTTATATGGCCTAAAGAAAGCCTTGCAAGAATGGTCTAGCAAAATCAACTCTTATCTCTAAGAGAATGGATTAGAAAGGAGCAAAAATAAGCCAACTCTCAATGTAAAGAAGCAAGGTAAAATTGATTTCTTGGTGATGTGTCTTTATGTAGATGATATGATTTATATGAGTTCTTATGAATCTCTTGTTGTTTAATTTAAGTCTTTCATGATGAAAAAGTTTGAAAGAAAGACATGGGGTAGTTGCAATATTTTCTTGGTCTTGGGAATAAACAAAGTTTAGATGGCAGTTTTTGTCTTGCAAAGAAAATATTCAACTGATCTTCTTAGGATATTTAACATGTTGGGTTGTAAGATAACTTCTACACCTATGAATGTAAATGAGAAATTCATATCTGATTATGGTATAGGTTTGACGGATGCTCGATGATTTAGAAGAATAGTTGGTGGTCTAAATTATTTATTGAACACAGAGTTCGACGTAACAATTTATATTAGTTTGGTTTCCAGATTCATGCATAACCCAACAAAGCATCATTTTGGAGTTGTAAAGTGCATTATATGATATATTGCCAGAACTACTTATTTTAGAAATTGGTACTCTAAAATATCAGATTTTAGATTGTTTGATTTCATTGATAGTGATTATGCAGGGTGTTTGGATGAAAGTAAAAGTACTTCTGGATATGTGTTCTCTCTTGGTTCAGGTGTTATATCCTAGAGTTCAATGAAGCAAGAGATTATGGCCTTGTCATCATCCGAAGAAGAATATATTTTTGCTACTGCATCATCCTATCAAGCGATTTGGCTAAAGAAGTTGTTTGCTGATGTCTTCCAGGAGAAGGCTACTGCAACTGAAATTTTCTGTGACAACAAAAAATACGGCATTTCAAAGCATTAAAAATCATATTGACATTCGGTACCACTTCATACGAGATCTGGTAGCAAGTGGAAGAATTTTCTTGAACTATTATGGCACAAATAAACAAGTTGTGATATTCTAACCAAAGTGCTTCTAGTTGGTAAGCATGAATACTTCAGGTTGCAGATGGGAGTGACAAGATTTGAAGTAAAAGAGAGTGTTGATTAATGCTGCAAAAGCTATCAATTAGTTCCTAGTTTTTGGCTACTAAAAGTAGTGCTAGTTCAGCTTAGTTAGTTAGCATGAAGTTGTTTGTTTAGTTATTTGTTATTTCCTAGTTTATATGGTAGAAGTAGTAGGCACGTTTATCCGCTAATTTTTTAGTTGCTTATTTTTACCTAATACTAGTTAGTTGTAAGCCTATTTAATAGGCCACTGTTGAAACTCTTTTAATTACAATTGAACAACTTCTGAAAAGACTCTCTCTGCTTTTTACGATTCTCATTTCAATCCCAACAATATCTTTTTTCTTTTCATCCAAAAGCTATTTTCTCTAATCTTTGTGCCAGAAATTCGCACTAGGGTCAATAACATAGTTAGTGTGGTTCTATGTTAGTGTGTCTATTTCTTGTTAGAAGTTATTTCCAAACTCCAATAAACAATAAAATCCCTATAGGCCAAAGCATAGAGTTTGAAACTCGGTGGATGTTGGGGCCGTACCTCTACCCTTTTCCACTTAAAAATTTTGCTTTTGTTGATAGTAATATTCATATGTCTAAACCATGTCTAAGGCTTGAGCTTCGTCTCCGGGCATCTTGACTTTAAAAGGAAAAAAAACCTATGCTCTTGTTGTATGTCTGGTGGATCTTTTGATCAGGTGTTGCATTCGTCAACTTTGTGAGGATATCATTTGTCTATATTTATTATTCTACACAATTCTTAAAGTAAGACGATGAAAAAGTAAGTGAACTATAGATTTATTACAATTAGTGTCTATACCATGTGAGATAGTGAACCGTCTGCCTTGAAGTTGCAGGGCTATCCCTCATGTTCTTATTTGCTTTTGTGTTGGGAATATTTTCTTCACGCTAATGTAACACCCCAACTTTGGATAAGGAGTCCCACATCAAAAAAATACAGGAGGGATTTTGGGTATATAAGTAAGCAAGCCTTACTCCTTAGTGACACATTTTAAAGTTATAAGGGTCTAGGCCAAGAGCAAACAATATCACTTGGGATAAGGAGTAAGGTGTCTCTTGGGCCTTGATGGCTCGGGATGCCCGTCATAGCCAGGGCCTCGGCTTGAATTGTGAAAAGAAAGGTATTAGAGTCGCTCCTATGTAAACCATATCGATATGGGCCAGAGTTCAAAATTGAGTTTAGGCAAATCTCGATAAGGTGGGGAAAACCTCAGTCCTGAGTTTAGGCAAATCCCATTCGGTGAGGAAAAACACAACGAGGACACTAAGTCTATAAGGGGGGTATATGTAACACCGCAACTTTGGATAAGGAGTCCTATATCAGCAAAACACAGGAGGGATGCTAGGATTTCAGTAAGCAAGCCTTACTCCTTAGTGAGACATTTTAAAGCCTTGAGGGACTAGGATTAGAGCGGATAATATCACTAGGGATAAGGATTAATGGTTATCTCAGGACTTGATAGTTCGGGATGCTTATCGTGGACAAGGCCTCGGCTTGGGTATTTTGACACTGCCTAAGCCAAGGCCCTAGCCATAACGAGCATCCCAAGCCATCAAGGCCCAAGAGACCCCTATAACTTTCCAACCCACTAATAATATTGTCCGCTCTAGGCCTAGGCCCGCACGACTGTATAGACACGCTAGGACACTTGAACTCTATGCTCTGATACCAAGTTTGTAACACCCCGAGAATACCCCCTAGATGTCACACGGTTCTCAGGACCACAAGTTATCCCAATCTTACCCTTATACTAGAATAACTCATGAGCAACTAAAATAAATATATAAGTCTGAAAGAATAATGCAGAAGATAAATATTTTCTAAATATAATCAATACAAACTATATTAAAATAATTACAACTCTGATTATACAAAACAAACTGGAATCAAATACATCAACTTCTGCTGACTGTCTATGAAGCCTCGATTAGAATTGTCTGTAGGTAGCTGGGATATGATCCCCAGCTATCCCGATCAATATGAATAAATGAAGAAAATAAAATACTACAAAAACTCTGACTGACTGGAGCCCTTGATTCAAAAAGACTCATCAGCTGCTGACTGAAAGCTACAACTATCTGATTCTGATATGCACACTATAACTTGTACCAACATTATTAAACAATGTATCACATAGACATATATATGGATCAATATTTTTGGAATGTACTGAGCATATGGGGGTGAATGCATAAGTAAAACAATATCTCAATGTTTATATAAACTTGTAAAAGGTTGCATGCGAATGGTAAATGACTCACATTGGCTTGAATAACTGAAAGCTGAAAATCATAAATCATGAATAATAAAGCATATTGTATAAATCTTTTGAGCCATAAGACATATTTCTAAAAGCTATACTCTTACTCTTTCTATTAGTGGAGTAAGTAGGACTAAAGTTAAGTCTATTTTCAAATCATACAAGCTAAGTGTAAAAAGGATTCACCTTTATATATGTAAATTGAAAGCTGAAATCTCATAGCTAATGTCTTATATAAAACAATATCTGAAATAAATTGTGAGCCTTTACACTTAATTTCTAAAAGTTTTTCTGTTATTCTGTCTTAGGACTTAAGTTTGTTCTTCTAACCGACATACACCATGTGAGCTATCATGGTGGCCAATGTCTAGTTAGCCTAAGGGGCATAACTTTATGTTGGGAAGAGGTGTCATACTCTTGCCATGGAGTATAACCTGAGCTAAGTGATCACAATCTGTATCTGTATCCATATACATGGAATAATCTAAATCTGTAACTATGTTTGATCGTAGTTCTGGTGCATGTGAACATACCCAACTTGGTGCTAAATACTAATCACTTTAAGTTGTATGCTCATTCTGTATGATATCCATTTTAAAATTTACACAAGGGTTTATAATGAAAACCCATTGTGTATCTGTTTACTTAAAAACTCAAAATTGTGAAGTGGATTCCACATCTTAATTCATATCAAAAGATCAAATTTTTCTCAAAATTTGAATATAACTAATTATAGGTGCTTAAAAGCCTTATTTTCTTGAAATATCAATACTCAAACTAGGGCTTAATAACCTATGATTTAAACACATGTGGCATTACCACCAAGTCATGCTCAATAATCAAAATCTGGAAATTCAATTATAATTCTACTCAAAATAGTGAAATTCAATTCTCAATGTATATATAATCACGTCACACGCATAAACATACAAAATAGAGATACAATTCAACATTTAAATCACTTATAACCTCATAATCTTCAAATAATAATAATTGGGTGTGAACCCTAAATTACAAATCATGTAAATCCATGTAAATTCAATGTTAAAGACTAGTTTTGGGAACAAGGATGAAAGGAGTGTCCATGTTCATAACCCCACATACCTTATTTGATTATTTGAATATCTTCAGGAATTCAAAGTTCAAGCTTTTGCATTCAAATAATCAAATAAGGTATGTGGGGTTATGAACAAGGATACTCCATTCATCCTTGGGCCAAAAACTAGTCTTTAACGTTGAATTTATATGGATTTACACAGTCTATACAAGCCTTTCCTTGATATTGTCTCTTATGAAATAGCAATCAATCTCCATATGTTTTGCCCTTTCTTGAAAGATAGGGTTGATTGCTAGTTGGATTGCTGACTTACTATCACTGAAGAGTGTGATAGGCTTATAGACAACACATTAAATTATGTAAATAATTCTGTCAACAATGTGATTTCCTCTAGAGCGGAAGCCATGCTTCTATATTATGCTTCAGCTGAGCTTCCAGATATAGTATATTACTTCTTGGACTTCCAAGATATCAAGGATTCACCAAAATGCCCCATATATCCTGTAATAAATCTCCTTGTGTTTGGACACGTTGCCCAGTCTGAGTCATACCAGCACACAAGATCTGCAGTAGGTTAAGCCTTAAGCGAAATATCCTGGCCTACTGCTCTCTTTGAGTATCTGATTACCCTATTAGCAGTTTCCTAATGCGACCTTTTAGGTTGTTGCATAAACTGACTTAAGTTCTGTACAACATAGCTAATGTTAGGTCTAGTTATGGTTACAGACATCAACTTTCCAACCATTCTTTGATAAGAAGTAATGTCCTTGAGAACAACATCACTTGTGGCACATGTTGGTTGATCAAACTCAATTCAATATGATCCCGGTTGTAGATCTTAACACTTTTATTCCAAGGAAATATTTGAGCTCTCCTAAATCATTGATCGTAAACTAATGAGGGAAGGTTGCTTTTTATTTATTTATCATAGTAATGATGCCATTAGTAATGAGAAGATCATATATATACACTAGGATTACAACTATGCCTTATTCCTTCTTTAATGTAAACAAAGAATATTCAGATGTGCTCTGAGTAAATCCTGCATGAAGCAAGGCTGCAGTGAAATTGATGTTCCACTGTCTTGAAGCCTAATTAAGTCCATATAGGGAATTTATTAATCTACAAACTTTTTTTTCTCTACCTACTTTATAGCCTTCTGGCATTTCCATATAAACTTCTTCATCAAGGTCACCTTGAAGAAAGGCATTGTAGACATCCATCTGGTACATACACCACACCCTGGAAGCTGGCAATGCAATGATACACATGATAGTAGCCATCTTAGACATAAGAAAAAAAGTATTATGATAGCCATCCCTTCTTTTTGGTTGTAGCCTTTTTCTACTAATCTTGCTTTAAATCTCTCCACTTCTCCATTAGCTTTATATTTAACTTTATACACCCATTTTGATCCAATAATATTTTTATCTTAAGGCTTATCAAATACCTTCTAGGTATGATTATCTTTAAGTATTTGATCTTTAATTGCGTGGTTCCAATCAACTTTTCATCCTTGATAGCCGGGCTGTATGTTTGGGGTTCAACCAGTGTTGACATGTGGTGTAATACCCCAAACTTTCTCTAGCTTAATTTTGTCTTTAGAAAGTTAAGGGATGTCTTAAAAAAAGAATAATATTTAATTTATATAGAATTTTCTTGATTTTAACTTTTTATCGTATGGGAAATTAAATAAGTATTCCATCGATACCAAATTTACCCCACTCCGACACTTGGTAAAGAAGTTAGGGAATTTTTAGTGAGAAATCAATGCATCATGGTGAAGCTCACCGCGATTGGGCCATATGGTGGTGAGAATAGCGATGGGAAAGCCACCACATCTCGGTAGAGGCTAAATGGACGTTTCTCAAATTCCAGTAGGTCACCGCAATTTCACTGCATTGAGGTGAGCCCCAAATAAAAAATTCTCCATGTCCAGTAAGTCACTGCGATTCCACTGCCTCATGGTAGTTATCGCAATGACACATTTACTGCATCACGGTGAAGCCTTAAACTGCATTATAGTTTCCAATTTTAAATTCCAAGGGCAGTTCAGTCTTTTGCTTAATCCCCAAAATCATGAAAACAGATGAGTAACGATAATATTGAGCAAAACATACTCACTTTTCATCAAATTCTCTCAAATACAAACCCTAAGTTTCACCATTTATCTCCAAAAATCCCCAAGATCCCACCATCCTTTTTCTAAATTAGTTCTAGATACAAGATTTTCAACCCAAGAATTCGAAGAATCGACCTTCAAAGACACCAATAGCATCTCAAACCAAGCTTATTCACCAATTGAGGTATGTGGGGTTTGAACAAGGATAAATCTTCCGTTCTTGTGCCCAAAAATTGAATTTTATTAAAGATCACATGATTTGAAAGTTGAGGTTTATACCCAAAGTATCTTGTTTTAAGTTCATGAGATTATAAGTGATTTAAGCCTTGAATTTCATGTTTATTCCCACTATTTATGCTTGAATTGAGGATTTATATCATGAATTGAGCATCCCTATGGTGAATTTATATTTTCAAGTGTTCCCGAGATAGTTGTTGAGAATTAAGCTTCATAATGAAATTGTGATCTTTTATGTGCATATGATTTAAACCCAAGTATGAATTTTGTATTCGACAAAGAGTATATTAATAGCATGCTTTAACAAGAAAGCATTCATAATTTAAAGAAAGATTGATCTTCTGTTTCTAAGCTAAGATAGGAATCCACATTTTTTTATGAATTTAACCAAAGAGAAGCATAATTGGTTTTCATTATAAACCCTTATGCTATTTTATGGTGGATTTCTTATAAGTTTTGAGCAACAATTATGGAAGTATTATTTAGCACTGAGTTGGGTATGATTCCAAGGTCTCATGCCCAGAACTACGAGCCACCGTAGGTTTAACTCCCTATAAGGGTTCAGTCAGTGATCACTCTAGCTAGGTTCTTTTCCAATGGAAAGGATAGAAAAACTCTACCAACATGGGTAAGAGACGTTGGACTCCATGATAACTCACATGTTTTATGTTGGTTAGAAGAAACTCTCACTATTACGAGTAAAGATATTGCTTTTAGAAATAAGGGTTGTGGTTCACAAAGTTATTCTTATGCTTCATTACTCATGTTTATGGTTTTATAGCTTTGTTTTAATCAAGCCAAGGTGAGTCATATACACTTAGCATGCACTATGAATTTAAGAAAAATATACATATACATGTTCATTAAGTCATAGTTTTACTTATGCATTGCTCTCCTATATACTCAATACATCCTCAAAGTACTGATCCACATATTTGTCTATGTGCTATATTATCTTATAATGTAGGTTCAGGTGATCAGCATTAGCAGCATAAGTAGTTCAAGCAACTCTATCTACGCTTCCAGAGTTGGTGAGTCCTCATGATTTAAGGGCCTACTTCTTCAAATTTTCTAGATTTTATAGTAGTTGATTTACCATTTACGGTTTAGTCTGAGTCAGTTAGGGGTATGTCCCAATGGCTCTCTAGTTCTTGAGTAGTAGAGGCTTATAGAACTATTAGTTGATTTCCAGACCTTCAGAATTTGTTAGTCAGAAAATGTTTTCAGTTATTTCAGTTCAAATTTGATAAAATACAGTACAATTCCTTGATTAGTTTATCTTAAAGTAAGCTCCAGATTTATTAGCACGCTCAAAGGGTTAGCTTGGGGCTACTCGTAGCCTTGAGAACCGTGTGACATCTCGAGATAAGATTTTGGGGCGTTACAAAGTTGGTATCAGAGCATACGATTTAAAGATTCCTAGAGAGTTAGACAAGCCACATTATGTAGAGTCTTGATCATAGGTGTGAAGCGCACCATATTTATGAGCAAGAGGCTACGGGATGTATTAGGAAAAGTTATCTCTTAATTTCATAATCCATCGTTCCTATAGCTTTCTTTATATGATATTAACTCATGTTGTTTCATGATAGAATATGCCTCTCCGTAGAGCTAATGCCCATAGAATGATAATCAGCCACCCCAACCTATTGATCCCTTGAATGAGAATGTGTCTCGTGCTGAATTTTAGGCTGCCTTTCAGGCGTTAGCCCAAGCTATGACCGCTAATGCTCAAGACAATAATCAAGCTGTAGTTTAGCGTCAGAAAGGAGGTAATTTTGCTACATCTAGACTTCTTGACTTTATAAGAATAAATTCGCCTGAATTCTTTGGGTCAAAGGTAGGTGAAGACCCTTAGTTGTATCTCGATGAGGTTAAAAAGGTCACTCAAGTTATGCATGCTATTGAGGAGGAGAGAGTGGAATTGGCTTCTTATAGGCTGAAGAATATTGCTTGTGATTAGGTTACCATGTGGAATAAAGGTAGGGGTAAGGATGCAGCTCCCATAAGTTGGCAGGTGTTTTAGGATGCCTTTCTGGACAGGTTCTTTCCGTATAAGTTTTGGAAAGCCAAGGTTGAGAAGTTTAAGAACCTAAGGCAGGGCTTAATGATAGTAAATGAGTGCTGCCATAAGTTCAACCAGCTATGTAAGTATGCTCCTGATTTGATAGCTGACACCAGATCTAGTATAAGTAAGTTTGTTACTAGGGTGTCGGGACTGGTAGTCAAGGAGTGCAGGACTGCTATACTCATTGGAGACATGGACCTTCCTAGATTGATGATGCATGCTCAGTTGATTGAGGCAAAAAAGATAAAAAAGAGAAAGAGGGTAAACAAAAGGGCTAGAACAAGGCAGTTTGAGTATGGTCAGACTAAATCTTATGAAGGGAATTATTTGTAGATTTAGAACCACTTATCTATGCTAGTGCCTTCTTCATCCAGTGTTCCCATACCTAGAACTAAGCAGGAGCAGTTGCATAGGACTGTTGTTTCTAGATTTTAGAGCAGTATGAGTGAGAGGCCTACTTACCCACCATGTACGATATGTGGTAGGAACCATCTTGGTTAGTGTTTGAAAAGAAAAAAGGGATGCTACAGATATTGTGCAGTGGAACACGAAGTTAAAAAATATTCGTATGCTAAGTAGGGAAACAAGTATGTTCGTCCTCAGACTCAGGATACTAGTGCACCAGCTCCTTTAGGGCGACTAGCTCCTCCTCAGGGCGCATTATCAAGTACCGATGGCAGTCAGCGCTAGAATCAGTTTTATGCTTTACCATCCCCCCATGAGCAGGAATATTCACCACATTTTGTTACTGGTATGCTTCAGATCTTTCATTTTGATGTTCATGTACTGTTGGACCCTGGGTCAATTTTTTCTTATGTCACCCTAATAGTTCCAGTTAATTTTGAGATTAGCTCTTGAAATATCCCTGAGCCTTTCCTGGCTTCTACTTTTATAGGTGATCCAGTTGTTGCCAGACAGATTTATAAAAAGTATCGTATCACTGTTCTTCATAAGGTTATGTTAATGGACTAGATAGAGTTTGATATGGTTAATTTTGACCTTATTCCTGGTATGGATTGGCTTCATTTCTGTTATGCATCCATAGATTGTCGCACCTGTGTGGTGAAGTTTTAGTTCTCTAATGAGCCAGTCTTTGAGTGGTCAGGTAATTCAATATCCCCTAAAATTCATTTCATATCTTATGTTAAGGCCAGAAAGTTGATATCCAAAGGTTACATTTATAATCTAGCCCGGGTTAAAGACACAAAGTCTGAGACTCCTATAATTTAGTCCGTCCGAGTGGTCAATGAATTTTTCTAAAGTTTTTCCAGAAGATCTCCTAGGGATACCTCCTAATAGAGAGATAGAATTCGGTATTGAACTTCTTCCCGATACTTAGCCTATTTCTATCTATCCATATCGTATGGCCCCTGCAGAGCTTAACAAGTTGAAAGAGCAACTCAAAGATCTTTTAGATAGAGGTTTCATAAGACCTAGTGTTCCTCTTTAGGGCACTCCAGTCCTATTCATTCAAAACGTATGTGCATTGACTATCATCAGCTAAATAAGGTCATAGTCAAGAACAAATATTCTCTTCCTAGAATCGATGACTTATTTGACCAACTTCAAGGTGTGAGTTATTTATCAAAGATAGACCTTAGATCCGACTATCATCAACTTAAAGTAAAGGAATGTGATATCTCAAAGATAGCCTTTATGACCTGTTATGGTCATTTTGAGTTTCTAGTCCTGTCTTTTAGTCTAACCAATGCTCCAGCAGCTTTCATGGATCTCATGAATCGAGTGTTCAAATAGTACCTATACATGGTTATCATAGTATTCATAGATAATATCCTTATGTACTCTTGTAGTGAGGATGATCATGTAGACTATCATAGAATCGTGTTGCAGACCCTTAGTGATTATCAATTGTTCGCCAAATTCATCAAGTGTGAATTTTGGATAAGATCAGTAGCCTTTCTCGATCATATTATTTCTGCTGATGGCATTAGAGTCAATCCCTAATATAGAAGCCGTAAGAAATTAACCTAAACCTATCTCTCCATCAGACATTAGGAGTTTTTTGTGTCTAGCTAGTTATTACCACTATTTTGTTGAACGTTTCTCGTCTATTGCATCTCCTATGTCAAGACTGACCTAAAAAAATTAAGTTTCAGTGGTTAGATTTCTATGAAAAATAGTTTTCAGGAGTTGAAAACTCGACTCACTTCAGCCCCAGTCTTAGCCCTACCCGCTGGTACATATGGTTTTATTGTTTATTATGATTCCTCCAGAGCGAGTTTGTGTTGTTTGTTGATGCAAAAAGGTAAGGTCATAGCCTATGCATCTAGACAGTTGAAGCCTCATGAAAAGAATTACCCAACCTATAATTTGGAATTAGTTGTTGTAGTGTTTGCTCTAAAAATCTGAAGACATTACCTGCATGGTGTGCATATTGATGTGGTCACGGATCACAAAAGCTTGCAGTATATATTTACTCAGAGGGATTTGAATCTCTGACAGAGAAGGTAGTTAGAGTTGCTAAAGGATTATGATATGAGTGTGTTGTACCATCCGAGAAAGACCAATGTAGTGGCAGATGCTCTTAGTAGGTTGTCGATGGGAAGTGTTGTTCATGTGGAGAATGATAAGAAAGAGTTAGCTCGAGAAGTTCATCTTTTGGCTAGATTAGGTATTAGGTTGATTGATTCAGCTAAAGGGAATATTTGGGTTCAAAGTAGTTCTGAATCTTCCCTAGTTTTGGAGGTGAAGGAGAAATAAGATATAGATCCTAGTTTTGTCAAACTAAAGGAGTTAGTTAGAGACCAAATGGTAGAGGTTTTCTCCCAATAGGGATATGGTGTGCTGAGAAACCAAAGTAGATTATGTGTGCCTCATGTTGATGAGTTGAGATATAGAATTATGGCTGAAGCGCATGGCGCGCATTATTTTATTCATCCAGGTGCTTCTAAGATGTACCGAGACTTGCGGGAAATCTATTGGTGAAGTGGTATGAATAGAGATATAGCAGCGTTCGTAGCCAAGTATGCAACTTATCAATAGGTAAAGGTAGAGCACCAAAGAACTGGTGGTATGTTGTAAGAGTTTGGTATCCCTGCTTAGAAGCGGGAGAGGTGAATATAGACTTTGTGATAGATTTACCCCATTTGCGTCGTCATCATGATTTGATTTTGGTTATTATGGACAGATTGATAAAGTCACACATTTCTTGCCAGTTCACACATCCTATACAACTGAGAATTATGCTAAGTTGTATATCTGAGAGTTAGTCAGATTGCATGGAGTACCTTTGGCAGTAGAATAGTAGGAGATATGGTAAGTAGTGGACCAAGAAGAATAATTCGATAAGTTTTTATTCGTCGGCTAGTTCTTTTTATCTTAATCCTTTGGGTGATCATTATTTTAAGACTAGAATTGGTCCTAGAGCACAGGGTGCCCAGTCTCAGGCCAGTAGAGCTCAGTCAGCCCCACCTTACCCACGTTGCCATTTTTATGGATAGGTTCATCATAGTTACTATGAGAAGGGAGGGAACTTGTGTTCCAATTATGGTTAGCCTAGACATATATAGAGAAATTACCCTATAGATACGGTGGGCACAGGGGCTAATAAGGTTTTGATCGCCACCCTTTTATCTAGTGCTCCTAAGGGCACTACTTTTGGTACCAACACTGGTCAAAATTATCTCTATGAACTTACTACTCGTTAGGATTCTGAGGCATCTTCGAACATTGTTACTGGTATATGGTATATTATATCTCTTTTATCATGATGTTTATTGGTTTCTTAATCCGAATTCCAACCTATCCTATGTAACTCCTTATGTCTCTATACATTTTTGTTTTTGTCCTAAAGCTATTTCTGATACCTTTTTCCATTTCTACTCTGATGGGTAATTCTTTAGTTTCTAGAAAAACTTATAGGGATTATGTATTTTCCATTTTTCATATGGATACATAGATGGGTTTAGTAGAGCCTGATATGGTAGACTTTAATGTAATTTTAGGGTTGGATTTGCTTCTTTTGTGGTACGGTTCCTTGGATTGTAGGACCTGAAGCGTTAGTTTCTATTTTCCTCAAGAGCTTGTGATTGAATGGGAGGAGAGTTCCTTAGTACCCAAATGGATGTTTATTTTCTATCTTAGAGCTCAAAAGTTAATTTCCAAAGGGTGTCTGTATCATCTTGTTCGGGTTAAGGATTCTAATTTGGAGGGTCCCTCTTTGCAATCTATCCCTGTGGTTAATAAGTTTCCTAAAATTTTTCCCAATGATCTTCCTAGGATTTCTCTTGATTGGGAAATAGATTTTGGGATTGACCTTCTATTGGACACCTGTTCCATTTCTATTCCTCCTTATAGGGTGGCTCCAACTAAGCTAACTAAGCTAAAGAAGCAATTAAAATATCTTCCTGATAAGGGTTTTATCTACTCCAGTGTTTCTATGTGGGGTGCTCCTGTACTTTTTATGTGAAATAAAGATGGGTCTCTTTGGATGTGTATCGACTATCATCAATTGAATAAGGTTACAGTGAAGAATAAGTACTCTCTTCCTAGAATTAATGATCTTTTCTACCAGCTTTAGGGTGCTAGATACTTTTCTAAGATTAATCTCCATTCGGGCTATCAACAGCTAAAAATTAGGGAGGTTGATATTCTCAAGACTACTTTTTGAACCTAGTATGACCATTGGGATTTCCTGGTTATGTCCTTTTGATTGACCAATGCTCTAGATGCTTTCATGGTTCTCATGAAACATGTTTTCAGGCAGTTTCTAGATTGGTTTGTCATAGTCTTCATTGATGAAATCTTGGTATACTCTAAGATTAAGGATATGCCAATCACCTGCTAATTATGTTACAGACTCTTAAGGGCCCGAAATTGTATGCCAAATTTTCTAAGTGTGAGTTTTCGCTGAATGCTGTGACTTTTCTTGGGCATGTTATTTCTAGTAACGGAATAAAGGTGGGTCCATAGAAGGTTAAGATAGTTAAGAGGTAGCCTAGAACTATGACTCGAACTAACATTAGGAGCTTCTTGGGCTTGGCTGGGTATTATAGGAGGTTTATAGAAAGTTTCTTTTCTATTGCTGCTCCATTGACGAAGTTAACTCAGAAAAAGGTTATTTTTTTGGTTCAATACTTGTGAGGGTAGCTTTGAGAATTTGAAATATAAGTTGACTTCTGCGCCAATCTTGACCCTACTCGAGGGTACTAAGGGGCTTCTTGTGTACTATGATTTATCCCGTGTTGGACAGTGTTATGTTTTAGCGCTGCATGGTAGGGTTGTGGCCTACGCTTCTAGGCACTTAAGGTTCATAAGATGAATTATCCTACTCTTGAGTTAGAGTTTGGCTGTTGTGGTTTTTTCTTTGAAGGTCTAGCACCATTATTTCTATGGATACATATGGATACATTTTTAGACCATAAGATCTTACAATATGTGTTTATATAGAAGGATTTGAATCACAGGCAGGGGCGATGGCTTGGATTTCTTAAGGATTATGAATTAAGTCTTTGCTACCATCTAGGTAAAGATAATGTTGTTACTGATACTCTTAGCAGGTTGTCCATCGGGAGTTTATGTCATGTGGATGAGGAGAACTGAGGGTTAGTAAAGCATATTCACGAGTTAGAAAATTTTGGATTTCGTCTCTTGGACTCTGAGGATGGAGAAGTAATTGTTCAAGAAGTGGTTAAATCAACTCCTCTATCGAGGTGAAGGAGAAGCAAGCTTTGGATCCCATACTTATGCAGATTAAGGATGATGTGGGTTAGCAAATGGTTATAGCTTTCGAGATTGGGGGAAATGGCATCTTGAGGTATCAAGGGAGATTGTTTGTTCCTAATGTTGTTAGATTGTAGGAAAGGATTTTAGCGGAGGCTTATGAATCTCGATATACAGTTCAACCAGGTTTAACTAAGATGTACCATGACTTAAAGGAAATATACTGGTGGCACAATTTGAAGAGAGATATGGTGAATTTTATGGCTAAGTGTGTGTAATGACCCACTAGGTTAATTTTCAAATTTTTTCTTATTTTCTCCGTTAGAAATTTCCCATAGCTTTCCCAAGTCATTTATGACTTACTGGGGCTGATAGTTCAATTACGAGGTAGTTTATTTGCTTTTTATAGTCAATTCCGTATTTAGAAGACTTCGCTGGTTCCAAATGACCACTAGATGAAAACATTAGTAAAATGATTTCGGATGCAAATTTTGACTGCGCCAACATCTCTAGAATATTAATTTTAGGCTAATTAGAACTTTGGGTGTGGTGCCTATATTTGGCCGAAATAACCTCGGATGGAAAATTTGACTTTGTCATTGTATCCAAAAAATCATATTTAGTATGTTTGCATAGTTTATTTGCGTATATCAGATTTCGAATGAATCCAAAGGCATTGGTTAAAACTTGGAAATTTTTTAAGTTTCAGCTGTCATCTGTGCCGACAGCAAGTACTGCGATCACAAAAGTTAGGATGGCCATCGCCATACCTTCTCTTGCACTCAGTTAGTGCGATTGCATACCCTATTGTGCGATTGCTATATTTTATCATCAGGAATGGGTATAAAATAACCCCTTAGGCCATATTTTGGCTAGATACCTTAGCCTAGTTTAGTGTATAAATTACTTAAATATTGAAATTAAGGATTAGAAGTGGGTTCTTCTGGCCCTCCTTGGGCTAAGACTTGTGCTATCCCTTGTGTACTTAGATGCGAATGTTAGGCTTAGTTGAAACTATTGAACCTTTAGAATAAGGTTACTTTATGACTTAGTCATTATGATGAATTTCCTTGGATTAGGACCTATGGCTTGTATCTATGTTATGGCATTCCAGACTTGATTTATGATAAGGTCTATCAACATGTTTGATACTATAGGCATAGACATAATATTTGGTCTTTAGATAAGATATGCTTCATAGACATGATATTTGGCATATAGAGATGATATTTCCTCATAGTTATGATATACATGACCTATATATGTGAGATGATTATAGATATGCCTTATGGCTTATGGAGAAGTGTAATACCCCATATTTCCCTAGCCTATATTAAGAATCAGTCCATGAGTTATCTAATACAAAAAATTTGAAATATCGAGTATTTTTCAGTTAATAACCTTTCATTGCGTAAGAAATTCAATTACGTTTTCAACGATATAAAATTTGCGTAAATCCGATAACCGGGTAAGAAATTATGGCTATTTTAAGTTTCAGTTGTTAAACACCATCATTTAGGCTAGTAGCGTGTCGTGGAGTATGTCAAAATGGAAATTGTTAGTTTCCAGTGAGGTATCGCAATATTGGCGCATCGGGAAATAAGCTCATTTCATAATTGTACTTTTCTAGTGTTCCAACGCGATTCTACCATGTCGAGCTGAGTCCAAAATTCAGAATCAAAGGGGCACCGTGATTTTGCCGCATCACGCCAGGGCCCAAAATTGGGTTTTTCAGTGACGAATTTTCCTTTATTCCTATGGGTAATTTGGTATTTTTTTCACGGTCCTAATAAGTCTAAACACGAATTAAACCCCTAAATAACCTATTTCCTCTTTATTTCCTCAATTTCTCTCAAGAATAAAACATTCTATCTCAAAGAGGCAAAAACCCTAGTTCAAGAAAATCAAGAACAAGCCTAACATTTCCTCTAAGAACCTTCAAGAAAGAATTTTCTAAGGTCTGTTAGATGTTCATCTATGGGTTCCTTTCACCCATAGAGTCTAAGAATCTCTTTTTAAACACACAAGATCTCAAGTTTATGTTTTCCATATTTGAATTAGATTGAATTCATGTTCATGATATTAGTTGGGTTTCAATCCATGATTTAAGTGCAAGTTTCATGAAATTAAATAGTATGTGTGATGAATATGTGATTATCTTGATTAACCCCTGCATTTACTAAGTGATTATTGTGTCTATGATGTTAATTTGGTATTTTCAATCCATGGTTATGATAAGATTAGTGAAAATAGAATAGCATTTTGGGGGAATTATATGAATAGCATGTTAAACCTATGAAATTGAGCAAGTTGGGTATTGCAGTTGCCATGGTTATATATTATCTATGAATCTGTGGATTAGGTCAAGCTCCCTAAGTGATTGATAGAATGTTCATGTGAATTAAATGATGAAATCATGACATTCTAGTATATGTACAAGCTTATGCCCTACAAGTGTTTGATAAAATGCCTATGTTAATGAAATAGTGACATTAAACCATGGTAGCATGTATTCCGCATTAATGTACAAGTTTATGCATTATAATTGTTTGATAAAATGTCTCTATGAATGAACTATGAACAAGTGAACATTTTTATGTTATTCAAGATTTTGCTAAGCTTTACTTTTCATGCTATCGAGTCCAGGAGATATTTAATATCCGAAAATTTAGCTTTTTACCTGGAGCCAGTGTTAGTTACAGAATAGTATCAGTCATGTCATGACCAGTAGTACTCTCAGTCAGTTATAAAATTCAGGAAAACTCAGTAAACGCAGTATCAGTCTAGTCTAGTTCTATATAATCAGTTCAGTATCTTTCAGTTAGAAGTTGGATTCAACACCGAGCAAACCCATTGTTGGGGGAATTCCTGTTAGTGTAGGATTTGATCCTTTGTAGAAATCCTTGAGTTATAGAACTACATAGCCAGCATAGGTTGAGATGACTTTCTGCTAGATAAAGGTTGACACATCTCTTATGAGTTTTCCTTCCAGTTAAGGGTTGACAAAATGTCCTCCAGTTAGGGTTAAATCACAGCCAATGTTAGTACCCGTGGCACAGTACTAATACCCTTTCGACTGGGGTCACAGTTTGGACCCCTATTAGCTCAAAATTTGGACATGTTAGTTAGATGATTACCTCTCAAAGTTTTAATTTCAGTCTTTAATTTAAAGCTTGGTTCAGTTATACAGAATCGGGATTGTAAGACACAGTCAATCAACATCAGTAATTTATTTATTTGTAACTTCAGATATTAGTTACTTAGTTATCAAAACTCAGCACCTAGCTTCAGAAAACTTAGATACAGTATATATCTATGTATGTCCACAGTATTGTATACTTAGTGCTTTCAGTAGTATCAGTTATCCACGTACTCTTACATTCAGTTACTCTATATTATTCAGTCAGTTACTGTTCATGCATATGAACCCATGCATTAAGTCTTACCTCATATATAGCATACCAGTATATTCCATGTACTGACACATACCCTTTCTTTGCTCTATGATGTCTCATATCACAGGTTCGGACGCTCAGGGTCCTAACCATGCATAGACAGCTCCAGATTTAACAAGCAGTAGATTTAGTAGTGGGTCCTCATCATTCAAGGATACTCTTTTATTTTATTTTATCATTAGACCTAGTATTTTAGTAGATGGAGTTAGTTGGGGGATTGTCCCATCATCTCCACTTTCAGACAGTTCAGTTAGAGGCTTTTCAGACTTGATTAGTTTTTCAACAGTATTCAATTTTACAAATTATTATTCCAGTTTAATATGTTCAACAGTATTTTAGATGTTTGAACCTTATGGCATTTTAGTATGGCATTTTAGTCTAATTCCATGTTTATTTATGTATTATTATTTAATGCCCACAGCAGATATTAGACGTGGGTTAGCTGTGGTCCTTCAGGGTTGTAAGCACCGTGCTGCATCCGAAGTACAAACTCGGGGCATTACAAACTTGGTATCAGAGCCTAAGCTTCAACAGAGGCCTAGGTAGTCGTAGAGTCTTGTGCCTGTAGTACCAGAAAATCCCTATTTTCCGACTAAAAATTTTTGACTGGAAAAAAATAGTCGGAAAATATACTTTTTTATATTTATTTTTTACAAAATATTATTTTGATAGTATTTGTGACTAAAACAGTCAGAATGTTTGACAGGAAATTGCGAAAAGTATATATTTCGACTACTATAGTCGGAAATAAAAATAATAAAATAAATATATTACTAAATCTATAATCATGCCCTTATATATGAAATCTGGTGGGATAATCTACCATACATGGTCAACTAGGAAATAGAAATTGTTTAATGGAGTAAATGTACATATTTAGGTTGTACTTATAGAGTAAGAAGAGAAATTTAGAGAAGATAGATTTACCTAAACTGTCTAAGAGATGTAAAAGTTTTTTACAGCACCTACAGTGTAACTAGTGACTGTTCAACGAGGTGATAAATGAAATTTGGGGGGATAATCTATCATAGATGGAAAACTAGGAATTAGAAATTGTTTAGAGGAGTAAATATATATATTGAGGTGGTAGTTACCAAGTAGGAAGAGAAATTTAGAGATGATAGATTTACTTAATCTGTCTAAGATGTAGAAGTTTTCTGCAGCATCTACAATATAATTAGCTACTTTTCTGAAGCCTAACTTGTAGATGTTATTGTTCAAAAGCTTGAAGGTTTTATATCACCTTATTTTATTGCATCTACTATGAGTTCAAGGAAAAAAAAGTTTCAGCAATACAATATTGTTATGATCATCTAATCTTGACTCAGCACCATTAGCACCACTGGTAGGATCATCTAGACTTAGTTCAGCACCATCAACACAATTGTCATAATCATGATTAGCACCATCTATCAATGCTTCCACTATAGGTGCAGAGTTTGTTAAGCACTCTTTGTTTCCTGTAGACACACAGTCACTCTTTGTTTCCTACATATAGGGTAATGTAAGTTCATCAGAGAACATGTCTTGATACAAAAACTTTCCTTTTCGATGGGTGGGAGCATATATATATATATATATATATCCTTTATACAAACTGCTATATCCAATAAACACGCATGTGTATGACATAGGAGAAAGCTTCTATTTCACTTTAAGATAAGGAAAGCAATAGGATCCTGAATGAATAATCAAAGTACTACATCCCTTGGGTTGTTGCTCGGACTTGTCTTTATACTTGCGTTATTTTTTTCTATAATTTTGCAGGAATACAAAAATGGGGGAAAAGAGCTCCCTTTTTTTGAGGTCTACGAAGAGACGCATAGAAACAAAAACAAGGACGGTAGAAGAGGATTGGGTCGAACCGCATGCTAGGATTGCATATGTAAGATAATTACTTTTACATACATTATTTTATTTTTACTCAACTTTTCTTGTTTACGTACTAACAATTAATTTTTCTTTCAAGAAGAATTTCAAAAAAGCATAGAAGAATGGTGGAAAACCCAACCTACTTCAAAGGTACCATGGTCTAACCATCACCTGTAGAGCTGAATAATATATGGACAACTGTGGTAGGTGGTCCAAAGAACGGTAGAACCTACGGGACAGGGGATCTCCAATCCTCGAATAGTCCCTCGTTGTTTCCCAATTCCTCCTCTACTTTGAAAACAATGGAAGAAATGGAAGCAATGAAAAAGCAAATTGTGGAATTGACACAGAAATGTGCAGCTAATGATGCTAATTTTGCTAAATTTGATAAATTGAAGGAGTTGGTTAAGAAGCACATGCCGCAAGTATTTCAGGACGAGGAAGATAATGAATCTGAAGATAATTAGATTGTAGTTATTGTTCTTGTTTTTTTTTTTGTGACATTTAGATGTTTAAACTATTTGATTTGATGTTTGTTTTGAATGGTTTAAAGTGGTTGTATTTATAATTTTTTGACATGTTTGATCCTATTTTGAAAAATACATTAGTTATGTCATTTATAATCGGAAAGCAGTGGAAGCGAATGCAATATAATAATTATTAAATAATTATTTATTAGATAATAATAATTATTAAATAATTATTTACCAAATTTCTTTTTGACTAAGTAGTCGAAATAATTAAAATTATTAAAAAATTATTTATTAAATTTCTGACTATAGTAGTCAGAATAACTAAAATTATTAAGTAATTATTTATTAAATTTTCAACTATAGTAGTCGGAATATTTATAATTATTAGATAAATATTTATTAAATTTCCGACTACAGTAGTCGAAAATTTAATAATTATTAAATAGATATTTATTAAGTATCCGACTACAATAGTCAGAAATTTAATAATTATTAAATAAATATTTATTAAATATCTGACTACTTTTCCGACTAAAGTAGTTGGAGATTTCCGACTACAATAGTCGAAAAAGTTTTTCCGACAAGCTATTTTCCTACTACTTTTATGTAGAATACATTAATTTTCAACCACATTTTCACTACATTGGCCATCAAAAATTTAATGTTTTCTAGCAGTTATGGGTATGTAGCGTACCACACTTATGGATAGGAGGCTATGAGATGTTTTAGAAAAAGTTTTCCTTCTTTCAGTATTCATGTCATGCGAGTGAGCATGAGATCAAGTTAAACTCTTAGTTTAATCCATTTCTTCCTTCCATTTACAGAATATGCCTCCCAAAAAGACTTACAGAAGAAGGACTAGAAATCTGCCAGCACCTTAGCCCGTTCAGGCAGATCCCTTAGACGAGTATGTCTCTCATACCCAATTGAGAGCTGCATTCGCTACTTTAGCCAATTCTGTACCAGCTTAGAATGAATGGCCAACTGCTGTTTCAGCCAACCCAGTTGACAATATTGCGGCAGTCATGATTTGGGACTTCACCCAAATGAACCCTCTCTTATTCTCAGGATATAAGTCAGAAGAGGACCCATAGAAGTTCCTCCAGTTGGTTCAAAAAGTTACAGACATCATGGGAGTGACTTTTAGTGAAAGTGTTGAGTTACCTACCTATCAGCTACAAGATGTAGCTCATACGTTGTTTAAGCAGTGAAAGGTAGATAGGGGTACAAATGTAGAGCCCATAGAGTGGATAGAGTTTTCTTCTACCTTTCTAGATAGAATTTTGACCTTAGAGATGAGAGAAGTCAAGGTGTTAGAGTTCATCAATCTCAAATAGGGAACTATAAGCGTGAAAGAGTACTCCTTTAAGTTTACTCAGTTACCTAGGTATGCTCTCTATGTAGTCAGATACAATAGGTCCATAATAAGCAAGTTTGTATTTGGTGTATCTGATAGCGTGGTCAAGGAGTGTAGGACTACGATGTTAATTAAGGATATGGACATATCTAAGCTTATAGTCCATGATCAATAGATTGAGGAGCATAAGATTAAGAAGAAGGAGAGAGAGAAAAAGAGAGCCAGAATGGGTAGCTTTAATTTTGCTTAGCCTAAGTCAGAAGACGGTAATCGTTCCCAGTTTCATCCAAAGTCTTCAGTTTTAGCTCCATCTTTAGCTAGTGCGCCAGTACCAAAGTTTAGGAATGACCATTTGGGATGGGGCGCCAGGCTCTAAAACCTAGGGTAGTGTGAGCAGCAGTCGTACCCATTCACTTTTCGAAGAATATGGTAGAAATCACCTAGGTGGATGTAAAGCCATCAATGATGTGTGTTTTGGATGTGACGGGTCAGGTCACATAGTCCGAGAATGTCCTAAGGCTGGTCCGCAAAGTCAGCACAGTCATCCTCTAGTTCCATTTAGTCGCCCTTCTAAGCAGGGCACCACTTCCAGTACCATTAGTGGTCAATGCTAGAATAGATTTTATGCACTCCAATCTCACGATGATCAGGGAAGTTCTCCTGATATAGTTATGGGTACGTTATGAGTCTTTCATATTTATATTTATACCTTGTTTTATCCTGTGGTTTTAATTTGTTTGTAACCCCTATATAGCCTTTAACTTTGGTGTCAGACCTAAAATATTAGCAGAGCCCTCCTCAGTGTCTACCCAAGACTTTAGAGTAAAATGGTGATAGTTCAGTTTAGAGTTGTTGATTAAGTGGTTCACGGCTATAGAATGATAGCATTAAGCTAAGGGGAAGATGTTAGAATAGGTAACCAAGTCAGGCTTTCATATTTTAGTAGTAATGTTAGTACTCATGCCTTAGATGTCAGCTTTATCATCCTAACTCATATTCAAGAACATTATCAAAAATTAGGTATGCTTAAAGTTCTTAGTATAAGGAGTTCCAGTTCACTCAGTATAACAAATCATATTCCATGAATACAGAAACTCCACCTCAGGTGATGCAGCTCATGACTCAGGTACTCGTACCTCACAGTATACGTAGTTCCTATGACTCATAATATGCTCCTAATGATCAGTTAAATTCATACTATGTCATGTATATCATAAGTTTAGACCTCTTGGTAAATCTGTGATGTAAATATTCTATTCCTCAAACCTTAGTACGCAGGGTTATTAGTGCTCATATTACAGAATTTTTGGCCATATTGTGGTTTCTTGTTCAGATGTCTTATTCAGACTATGCCAAGATTCCTTACACCCTAAAGTCATTAGAACCTTATAGGAAGAGTGTCAAAAAAATGCTCAAATTAAGTATAAGTTTTTTGTATGAGTTAGCCCATAAAGCCCAGCAATCTAGTTTAGTAGTCAGGTGAACAAATTCAGATGGTTTCCCATCTTTCCATCTAGTCATCCTTTCCCAAAATGGAATATCCTGGTAGTTGTGAATTCAGCTCAGTTCATGTATCATGCCTCAATTTTAGATCTCAGATATTCAGTCACAATTCAGTTTGTAGGTGCCTCGTGCATCTCCTAGCTTTTCCTTAGTATCTCAGCAAAGTCAGTATTCTTCAAGGGAGATAATTCCCCAAGGGGTAGATGAACTATAATCCCCGAGCTTTTATGTCCTAAACCTTCCAGTTTTTCTTCACATAACAAATCCAGTTTCGAGTAGTGGGTACTCATAAGTTGACCCTCAAGTTCCAATCTCAGCCGTATGACATGTATCCAAGAAATCAATTCAGTTCACCATATTTAGTTCATATATATATATCATGTTTTAGACCCAGTAATTTTCTCATTTTTCCGTTCACACATTTCCAGTAAATGATCACAGGTTCATCAATATTCTCACCCTAAGGTAAGAACCTTTCTTAGATTTACTCAGTTCCTTGTTCAGTTACAGTTACGAATTTGGTATTCTTTACTGTTGCATATTCATTCATTCATTCATGAATCAGTTCAGTTATGTATTTCATGCATCAAATATGCATTTTCAGTATGAAAACTCAGCTTATCAATAGCTTCGGTCATGTATTCCATGTATCAAATATGGATGTTTAGTATGGAAACTTTGTTTGTCAGTAGTTTAGTCATGTAGTTAGGTTTCAGTTGTTCATATTCAGTGCATAAACTCAGTCTATCAGTTTTTCTTGGCTTAATTAATATCATTCATGGATGAATGTTCCCAAGGGGAAGATATTGTAATACACCATATTTTTCTAGCGTACATTAACTCTCAGTCTATGAGTTATCTAATACAAAATTTTTGAATACCCAGTATTTTTCATTGTTGAGTCTTTCATTGCCTAGGAAGTTCAATTGGCTTTCCAATGATATAAAATTTGGCTAAATTCGATAACTGGGTAAGAAGTTATGGCTATTTTAAGTTTCAGTTGTTAAACACTATCATTCAGGCTAGTAACGCATCATAAAGTATGTCTAAATGGCAATTGTCATTTTCCAATGAGGTACCGAGATAGTGGTGCATCCCACCATAGGCTCAGTTCACAATTATCCTTTTTAGTGTTCCAACGCGGTTCTACAACGCCGCATTGAGTCAAAAATTTAGAATCAAAGGGGCACTGTGATTCCATAGCGTCGCGCCAGGGCCAAAAATTTCGTTTTTTAGTTATGAATTTTTCTTTATTCCTAGGGGTAGTTTGGTATTTTTCCATGACCCTAATCAGTCTAAACATGAATACAAACAGCTAAATAACCTATTGCCTTATTATTTCCTCACTTTCTCTTAAGAATAAAGCATTCTTTCTCAAAGAGGCAAAAACCCTAGTTTAAGTAAATTAAGAACAAGTCTAAGAGTTTCTCCAAGAACCTTCAAGAAAGAATTTTCTAAGGTACGTTTGGTGTTCATCTATGGGTTCCTTTCACCCATAGATCCCAAGAATTCCTTTTTAAACATATAAGATCGCAGATTTATGATTTCCATGTTTGAATTAGATTGAATTCATGTTGATATTAGTTGGGTTTCAATCCATAATTTAAGTGCAAGTTTCATGAAATTAAATATTATGTGATGAATATGTGATTATATTTATAAACCCTTGCATTTATAAAGTGATTATTGTGTCTATGATGTTAATTTAGTATTTTCAATCCAAGATTATGTTAAGGTTCATGAAAATAGAATAGTATTTAAGGGGGAATTATGTGAATAGCATGTTAAACCCATGAAATTTCAAGTTGGGCATTGTAGTTTCCATGTTTATATATTTTCTATGAATATGCGCATTAGATCATGCTCCCCAAGTTATTGATAGAATGTTCATGTGAATTAAATGATGAACTCATGACATGTTAGTATATGTACAAGCTTATGCCTTATAAGTGTTTGATAAAATGCCTATGTAAATGAAATAGTGACATTAAACCATGATAGCATGCATTGCCCATTCATGTACAAGTTAATGCATTATAAGTGTTTGATGAAATATCTATATAAACAAGTGAATATTGTTATGTTATTCAAGATTTTTCTAATCTTTACTTTTCATGTTATCGAGTCCTAGGGGTATTTAATACCCAACAATTTAGCTGTTTACCTAGAGCCAGTGTCAGTTACAGAATATTATTAGTTATGTCACAACCAGTAGTACTCTCTATTAGTTATAGAACTCAGGAAAACTCAGTAAACTCAGTATCAGTTTAGTCCAGTTCAGTATGATCAGTTCAGTGTCTTTTAGTTGGGAGTAGGATTCAGCACTGAGCGAACCCAGGGATAGGGGCATTCCTATTAGTGTAAGGTTTGAACCTCAGTAGCAATCCCTAAGTTACAAAACTATGTAGCCAGCGTAGGTTGAGATGACTTCCTACTAGATAAGGATTGACATATCTCTTATGAGTTTTCCTTCTAGTTAAGGGTTGGCAATATGTTTTACTACCAGTTAGGGTTAACTCATAGCCATTGTTAGTACCCGTGGCTTGGTACTAACACCCTTTTGACTAGGGTTACAAGTTGGACCCCTATCATCTCAGATTTGGGGCATGTCGGTTAGATAATTACACTCCACAGTTTTAGTTTTAGTCTTCAGTTTAGAACTCAGTTTAGTTCTACTGAATCAAGATTGTCAGACACAGTCAATTAGTATTAACAATTTAGTTATTAGTAACCTCAGATGTTAGTTACTCAGTTATCAAAACTCAGTACTTAGTTTCAGAAAAACTCAGATACAGTATTTATCTATGTATGTCCATAGTATTATATTCTCAGTGCTTTTTATTACTCTATATCATTCAGTTAGTTACTGTTCATGCATATGAACCCTTGCATTCAGCCTTACCTCATCTAGTATACCAGTATATACCATGTACTGATGATACCCTTTCTTTGTTCTATAATGTTTTATATCATAGGTCTGGACACTCAGGTTCCTGACCGTGCATAGACGGATTTCGATTCATCCAGCAGTAGATTTAGTAGTGAGTCCTCATTATTCGAGGATATTTTTTTATTTCATTTTATCAGTAGAGCCAATATTTAGTAGATAGAGTTAGTTGGGGGATTATCCCATCAGCTCCACTTTCAGATAGTCCAGTTTGAGGCTTTTTAGACAAGATTAGTTTTCAGACAGTATTCAATTTTATAGATTATTATTATAGTTTGATATTTTCAACAGTATTTATGATGTTTGAACGTTATGGAATTTTAGTGTAATTCCACATTTATTTTAGTATTATTATTCAGTACTCACAATAGATATCAAACATGGATTAGCTTGTGGTCCTTTAGGGTTGTAAGAACCATGTGGCATTCGAAGTACAAACACGGGGCATATAAGAAGTTATGCCTCATAAATATGGTATGCGATATAAATATGAGATGATGTATAAATATGATTATTGGTATGAGTTTCGGATATGAATGTAGGCTAAAGGCTATGCTTATGATGCCATAATTATTCCTAACACATTGGGTCCAAGGCCGTTTTATGATATGAGTTGACCATCCGGGAAGTGTTTATCATTTTAAATGATAATATTATAGTTATTGATATATTAATGCTTGTGGTTCCATTTTTTGATACTGGTGATGGCATTCATAGATTCATACCTTCATGATCATTATATTTGTAAATGATGTGATTCTATCTAAAATATGATCTTATTACTAGTTTTCCTAAGTAAGGGGTAAAAATCACTTTTCACCTTATAAACGGATTCCTTCATAATAATCATCTGTCTTAATGAATAACTTATGTGTAAAGAGATTAATAAGGATATTTCTAAGGATTTTACCAAAGCATATTCCGGTCCATGACTTTGATAATACTACTTCCTCTAGTCCTGAGAGATTTTGACCCATTCTATACTTTTATAATGATTTAGCCCCCAAGTTTACCTTGGGCAATAGATTAATATAGTTATACTCTTTTAGTCATTACTTAAGATCGGCCACCTTTAAAGATATGAATTTTAGGTAAAAATTAATGAAACACTTTGATATTGATATTATATGTGGTTGATGTTGATTATATTGAGGGCATTGATGATATTGATGACCGGCTTAATTTTTAGTCTTGATGGTATTTATGACCAGTTCATTTTTGTGTCTTGCTGTTATTTATGAATAGTTTAATTTTGAGTCTTAGTGATATTTATGACCGATTCAATTTTGAGTCTTGATTATTTTATGACCAATTCAATTTCGTGCATTGCTTATATATTATGACCATTTTTATTCTCTCTATTGATGCATTATATGGATATTGTTGCATTCCTTATTTGATGCACATCGCCTATCACCATTATGCACCTATATTTATCCGCTCATATATAGGAGGGGGTGCATAGGTATGGGTGATGACTCTGCCTTATGGAGTCTTATATGTTGATTGAACCTTCTAATCCTAGGGTGCTGGGGGTACGTGATAGGCTCGTCGAGGTATTTGGTTATTAGGACTAGCTAGTTACTCGTGATATTATTAATATTATTATTATCATTGTTATGATAATTGTTATGGCTAGTTTGTGATACATTTGTCATTGATTCAGTATTGAGACTTGAGGTATGTTTCTAGCCTCTTTTATCTTATGATTATATTTTTATACACGACCATTTGTTGACTTGATATATGGATTAGAACCCTGAGTACTCTAGCACTAGCTTCTACTATGATTATGAGGTCTTAAAGCGCTAGCCTGATGACTTCGGTTATAGTTTGAGTAGACCTTGGTTATATACTTATATATATATATAAATATATATATATATATATATATAAATATATATATATATATATGCATACCTAGATATATGTAGCTATGGTATTACCAAATATCCCTCATTTCCTTTATTTACTCAAACTATATACTCATTCCTTAGAAATGTATACTTGTACATATCTTTCTTCTGCTCGTACTTGTATATTGACCAGTGATATATGGTATAGTGTTGAGATTCCAATGTTTGGCTGGAGTGAGATAGTACATTTTTACTGTTTCCTTAGCCTTTTATATGTTAGCCTCTTGGATATGAATAGGATAATTTATCCTTATTATCTAATTGGTTGTCTTGTATGGTTGCTAGATATTTGGATGTAGTTTTCCATTCTATTTATATATCTTATATTATACCTACTTTTATCTTTGAAGCTCAGTCGATATTTGCCTACTATGTACCACGTGTTTGGTACTCACATGCAAATCATAGTGTGGGTTATTTTGTTGATGTGAACATTGTGTGGAATAACCATGGTTCAGAGACTTAGAGTGGGCTCCTAATGTTCGGAGTATTAGTTATCTCTCTCTTACTTGTTAGACTAGTTTCTTTGCTGTATTCAGAGAAAAGTTATATCAGTATATTCATTTGTACTTCACTTGAAAATCTTGATTATGTAAAATCTCTTGTATTGATACCACCAGGTTTTTGGACTATATTATGTATTTGATTTTATTTTTCATTTTTTCCGTATTCTTCTCTTGATCTATTTGGGTAGTCCATTACTAGCCATTCTAGACTATAGGTTTTGCTTGTCTACTGGTGGGTTATAGTGGGTACCATCATGATCCAAGAAATTGGGTCAAGACAAATTGGTATTAGAGCCTAGGCTTCCCAGTGTATTGGTACAAGCGCTAAGTGCTTAGTAGAGTCCTAAAGATTGCTGCGGAGACGTATGTAACTTATCTTTGAAAGGCTACAAGGACATTATTAGGAAAATTACTTCTTGACTCCTTATTGTGTGTCTACATTGCTATGAACCTTAAATACATTCTTTGACTCTATTCTGTCCCTAAATGAGTAATGTGAGATGCCCGATAGATGAAGATGAGACTTCGACATATGTTTGAGTATGAGATTGGTTTCTTGAATGGGCCAAGTATATTTTTATGATATACTCTTCTGAGCTGGTCATGGTGCATGAATTTATTAGTGGATCAGCATTCCCATTCCATTGTGTTAGAGTGCTTGATAGCAGTTGGGTATTCCTTCTCTTAGGTTGTTGATTATGCAAGGGTTACAAAAAAAACATGTATGAGGCTTATAGAAGTGCTATTGGCATTTTATCCAGGAGTGAGGATCCTTCAGGTGGAGGTCAGCTTCACTTGCAGCCTATCAACTCTACGCAGGTAGTATTTCAGACTATAAATGGTTCTTAGATTAGTCATAGTGATCATAGTAGGCAGAGTCCCCATCAGCCTTTGTAAAGGTTTTGGCATAGCATCTTCAAGCCATGACGACCATTTTGGATTATGAGGGGTAGTATCTCAAAGTATTCCAGGATCTTATTTTAGTTATGGTAAGATAGGTCATTAGTATAGAGAGTGTCCCGACATGGCATTACACCTCAGTTGATTATTCAGCCGATCAGTCAGAGTTTGGACCCGCTTAGATTTATTCTCCCTTAGATTCATCCAGCATGTGATTTTGGATTTCTCCATTATTGGTCTACTTTTATTTTTTGATATTTACCTTTTTCATTATATGTGTTATAGTGTATGTACCCATTGTTGATTATATGCCCTAATGAGTTCATATTGGTTATTGTGGGCCTTGTTATGAAATTTT
Organism: Capsicum annuum; assembly: GCF_002878395.1. Classification (NCBI taxonomy): domain Eukaryota; kingdom Viridiplantae; phylum Streptophyta; class Magnoliopsida; order Solanales; family Solanaceae; genus Capsicum; species Capsicum annuum. Next base: position 26,691,823 of record NC_061114.1, read on the forward strand.
TTATTGTGTGACTACCCTGTGGTTTATTTCTTCTAGTAGTGGATTGGGTATATCTGTATTGATATTTTCTCCCTATGGTATAGTATTTGGGTTCGAGTCCCATTTATCTTGACACATTGGCTTTATTATGGCCCTTGAGTGGTACTTGTTATTGATGTTCATCTTGGTACCACCAATTCATTATATTGATGTTTATATTGTGATGTTATTTATGTCATTGATTAATGTAATTGATCATTAATAGGTGGATGTATAGACTAGTGTTAGCTAGTCAAAATTTTATTTCTTTGCCATTTTTATTCAGTGGCTTGAGCAGCTATAGCCCAATTCGATGATTTCTTTTCCATGGCTAGGTGAGGCTGATTGTTTTCCCTCTTGATTAGTTTTGCTATGTTGATTCGGGAAGGTGTTATAATATCGAAGGTAAGTTGACCATCTATGGTTTTGTTATGGCACTAGAGTTGGTAATTTGGTTATGTTTCCTGTTCTTGAGTTTCAGGTTTGTACACTTCCCTTCTCATTATTTCATCTCTCAATGGTGGTTTTGATATTGATATCATGAGTTCTTGTATTCATTTCTTAGATTTGTTGGGTTTATCTCCTAGTGATAGTTTGCCTTTGTTTTTGGTAGAGAGTTGGATGCTCCATTCCTACCATGATATGATTCTTGTCTTTTGTGGTGTTAGGGAGTTAGAGGTAAATGGCCTTTTTTTATTGCTTCTTTAGTTTGAAAATTTAAAATCCTTTATCTTGAGTCACTTGGTTTATTTTTTGGGTTGTGGCCTTGGAATTAAGATTTTCAAATGACATACTCAATGGGAGTAGCATGGTTTCTTTTTGGTTTCTTTTTTGTTTTATAGGACATCTTGGAGTAGATCATTTAGTGATGAGTAGTTATGCTTTGGACTTTTAGATTTCAGTTTTGGCTATCATCCATACTATTTGTAGCATAGCCATCGACTTTATTCCTTGATTATATCCATTTGTGTGCCTTGACAGTTCCTTATGGGCTTATTTTCACATTTGTTATATGGACTTTCAACGGATCAGCTTTAGTTCTTTGAGTTCTCTGTGATGAGATTATGCAGACCAAACTCAGATGATTTTCATCCTGGTTTGGAGTAGATAGCTAGTGTGGGTAGGTAAGAAAAGGTTATATTTGATTTGGAGTTGTTGTAAGACTTATGCCTTGATTCGCTTTTGTCTTGGATGAGTCTTAATTAATTTGTATGGGTGTCAAGATGGTATCAGTGTGTAGTGGTTCATGTTTAGTTGGAGACCAGTTGTTAGTTGAAGTTGAGTTTTGGTTGTTTAGAAAGTCAAGTAAGAGAGCTGGTTAGAAAAGGGATACATATGGTAAAATCCCTAGGAAGTGTTCTCTCTTAACAGAGGTTATTTAGGAAGTTATGCTGATACATGCGTTCCTAGTACCTCCTTCTTTCGAGCTTGTAAGATCTTTCTATCTATTGACCTTTGGGGATAAAAGTCCTTTTAGTAGTGGATATTGTCATGACCCTCTAGGTCATTTTACATATTTCTATATATTTTGGCCGTTAGAGCTTTCCCATAGATTCCCCAAGTCACTTATGACTTACTAGGATAGAAAGTTTGGTTACCGAGCAGTTCGTTTGGTTTATAGAGCTAATTCCCAGTTTATAAGTCTTCCTTGGTTCCAAATGGCCACCGGGCAAAAACTTTAGTAAAACAATCTCAGATACAAATTCCCACTATACCAGTAGCTCCAAAATATTTATTTTAGGCTAGGTAGACTTTTGGTTCAGATCCCGATGCACCCGAGCTCATTCAACCTATTGGTTGGAAAGTTGAAAAATTAGAAATTTAGGTATGGGGCCTACATTTGGTCGAAATGACCTCGGATGGAAAATCCGACTTCGCCATTGTATCCGAAATGTTGAATTTAGTATGGTTTCATAGTTTATTTGGATATATTGGATTCTGAATAAATCCCGAGGCATTAGCGGAAACTTGGAAATTTTTCAAGTTTCAGTTGTCATTTGTGCTTACAGCAGGTAATGCGATTGTACAAGGGAGGATGGCGATCACCATACCTACTCCTACACTCAAGTAGTGTGATTGCACACCCTGTTGTGCGGCTGCTATACGTAATCACCTTGCATGGGTATAAAATGACCCCTCAAGTCACATTTTGGCCATTTCTCACTTATTCTTGAGATCCCAAAACCCTAAAAAGTATGTTCTAACTCAAAACTGTGTTTTGGGGGTGACTTGGGAGCTTTATTAACATATATTTTGCGAATATCTTTTGATTTAAAGTAAGAATTCTTCAAACTCATGCTTCAATTTCTTAAAAATTTGACCAAAGCCCCAAATCCTTTAAGGCTTGATTTTAGCTCAAACTTAGCTCGATTTTCACCCATTTTTGAGGGTTTTGATTCCTTGAACTTGACATCAGATTGATTTGGTCTTGAAAATGTGATTTTTTGCGAGTGGACCTACTTAGGATTTTTGGTGTCATTTTTGGACCCGAAGCATAATAGTGCAATATGGGTATCTTTATTCTCGTATGGATAAGTAGATTATGATTTTTATAGTGTTATGGCTTATTGGGATTATGAAATAAAGATGGACATTTAGGGAACGATTTAGAGATTTGCAGTTTAACTTTAAGGTAGGCTTCTGCCTACTCTTATCCGTAAGATTATGCGCGTTATATATTGCGTGTTAATGTGAATGTTAAGTTTGATTATGCGTAGAATTACTTAGTATTGAATATTGATGTTTAGGGATTAGATGATGGTTGTAACCCGTAACGTGAAATGCTTCTTACCCTTTTTGGAATTATATTGCCTTATCCTTAGATTTAACTAAATCGTAGAATGGATATGATATGATACTAGTTATGGGATGTGGTTTTAGTGTTGATGGTATGATTAGTGTAATTAATCTTAGTTGGGCTATTCTAGTGATCTTGAAACCATAGTTTAGGTAGAGTTGACTTAAATGCCCATGTTGCTAGGCAGGATTCCTATCTTAGGATAGGTTATGGCTTTCTTTACATCTAGAAGTTAAAATAAATACCTTAGCCTAGTTTGGGGTATAAATTGCTTAAATATGGAAATTGAGAATTAGAAGTGGGTTTTTATGGCCCAACTTAGGCTAAGCCTTGTGTTAGCCCTTGTAGACTTAGTTGTGAATGTTAGACATAGTTGAGACTACAGAACCTTTAGAATAAAGTTACTTACGATTTGGTAATTATGATAACTTTCCTTGGATTATGGCTTATGGCTTGTAGCTATGCTATGGCATTCCAGACTTGATTTATGATATGGACCATCAACATGATTGGTAACATAGTCATAGACATGATATTTGGTCTATAGAGACAATATTCCTCATAGACATGCATAGATTCTATACCTTCATGCTCATTCTATAGGTAAATGATGTGATTCTAGCTAAAATATGATTTTATTACTATTTCTCCTAAGTAAGGGGTAAAACTCACTTTCCACTTTATAAATAGATTCCTTCATAATAATTTCCTATCTTAATGAACAACTTATGTGTAATCTCTTAATGAATAACTTATGTGTAAAGAAATTAATACCGATATTTGTAAGGATTTGACCAAAGCATCCGCTCCATGACTTTGATAATACTATTTACTCCGATTATGAGAGATTTTGATCCCTTCTACACTTTTATAATGATTTAGTCCCAAAGTTTACCTCAAGCAATATATTTATGGATTTATCCTCTTTTATTCACTACTTAAGATCGTGTACCTTTAATAATATGAATTTTGGTTAAAACTTAATGACAGACTTTAATATTGATGCTATATATGGTTGATGTTGATTATATTGAGGGTGTTGATGATATTTATGAATGGTTCAATTTTAAGTCTTGATGATATTTATGACTGCTTAATTTTTGAGTCTTGATGATATTTTTGACTAGTTCAATTACGAGTCTTGATTATATTATGCCTGGTTTAATTTTGGGTATCTCTTATATATTATAACTGATACGATTTTGCCTGTTGATGCATTATAAGGATTATGTTGCATTTATCCTTGAATGCGCATCACCCATCACTGGATGCACCGATATTTATCAGCTCATATGGGGAAGGGGGTTGCATAGGTATGAGTGATGAATATGCCTTATGGTTTGTTATATATTGATTGAACCTTCTAAGCCTGGGGTGATGGGGGTATGGGATAAGCTCGGCTAGGCATTTGGTTGTTCGGACTCTCCAGTTACTCACAATGTTATTGATATTGTTATTATTATTGTTATAATCATTGTTTGCTTGTTTGTGATAAATTGGTCATTAATTTAGTATAGATACTTGAGGTATGTTTCTGGCCTCTTTTATCAACAATTATATTACTATGCATGATCATCTGATGACTTGATTTATGGATTAGAGCCCTTAGTATTCTAGCACTAGCTCCCTCTATGATTATGAGGTCTTAAATAGCTAGTCTGATGACTTAGGCAATAATTTGAGTGGACCTTGGTTATATGTATGTATATATATATATGTATGTATTTTTATATATGTATGTATATATATATATAAATGCATACTTAGTTATATGTAGGTGTGGTATTACCGTTTATCCCTCTTTTCCATCATTTACTCAGACTATATACTTATTCCTTGGCCCTTGTAAACTTATATATATCTTACTTCAGCTCTTACTTGCATATTGTCCAGTGATATACGGTATAGTGCTAAGATTCATAAGTAAGGATGGAATGAGATAGTGCATTATTATTGCTTCCTTATCCTTAATTAGTTAGCCTCTTGGACATGAACAGGTTAGTTTATCCGTATTATCTCATTAGTTGTCTTTTATGGTTGCTGGACATTTGGGTGTAGTTTTTCATTCTGTTTATATGTTGTGTATATCTGCCTTATCTTTGGAGCTCAGTCGGCAGTTGCGTACTTAGTACTATGTGTTTGGTACACATACTGCACTTCTGCAGCCTGCAGATCATAGTATGGGTTATCGCCATTGATGTGTGTATCATATGGCGCATCCATGGTTAGGAGACTTTGAGTGAGCTCCTCACATTTAGAGTATTACTTATCTCTCTCTCTTATGTATTAGACTAATCTCTAAGTTGTATCCAGAGATAAATTGTATTGGTATATTCATTTGTACTTCAATTGAAAATCTTGATTATGTTGAAGCTCTTGTTCTGATACCACCAGGTTTTAGGAATATATTATTTATTTGATCTCATATTTCATTTTTTTGTATTTATGCATTTATCTAGTTAGGTAGTCCATTACTAGTCTTATCGGATAATGGGTTTGGCTTGCCTGCTAGCGGGTTATAGTAGGTGCCATCATGATCTGAGAAATTGGGTTAGGATAGTGTATGATTTGTCTGCAGGTCAAGGTTGAGCATTTGAGGCCTAGTGGCATGTCTCAAGAAATAAAGTTGCCTATATGGAAGTGGAAGATGATTAACATGAACTTCTTTATAAGTCTTTCGTTGACTGGCAATCAGTATGATTCTATTTGTATCATTGTGGATAGAATGAATAAGTCTTCCCACTTCTTGCCTGTTAGGACTAACTACTCATGAGAAGATTCTACTAAGTTATTTATATAGGAGATAGTTAAGTTCATGGAGCATCAGTGTCCATCATTTTAGATTGAGGTATGCAATTTTCTTCTCACTTCTAACCTTCATTTCAGAAAGGTTTGGGTACTCAGGTGAACCTTAACACTGCTTTCCACCCTTAAACGGATGGACAAATGGAATGTACTATTTAGACTTAGAGGATATTCTAAGGGCCCGTGTGATTAATTTTAAGGGTAGTTGGGCTGACCATTTACCCCTCATTGAGTTTACGTATAATAAAATTTACCATTCTAGCATTCAGATGGCTCCTTTCGAGGCTCTCCATGGTAGGAGGTATAAGTATTCTATTGGATGGTTTGAGGTTGGTGAAATAAGGTTTTTCTCATCTTGACTTACTTCACCATGCTATGGATAAGGTGAAGGTGATTACAAAAAGCCTTAAATTGCTTAGAGTCGCCAAAAGTCTTATGCGAATGTGAGGTGAAGGGAGTTGGAGTTTGAGGTTGATGATTGGGTGTTCTTGAAAGTTTCTTATATGAAAGACGTCATGAGGTTTGGGAAGAAGGGAAAGCTCAATCCCTATCTGAGGAGACTAGCAATGTTGCTTATGAATTAGATTTTTCAGCGAGCTTGGCTTTGACTCATCCTATGTTCCATGTGTCCATGTTGAAAAAGTGTGTGGATGATCCTTTTTTGACAATGACTATTGAGGATATTGGTGTTTAAGATTCTTATCTTATGAAGAAGTCCCAATTTAAATATTAGATAAGCAAGTTAATAGATTGAGGATTAAGGATATAGCTTTGAAAGAATAAAAAGGTAAAAGAAGCTACTTGGGAAGCTGAGAAAGATATGAAGTTCAAGTATCCATTCTTGTTCCTAACCTTGCATGAAAATTCTTAAGTTAGGAATTTTGTTTTCCCTCTTATCACATTCTTACATTTTCCTGGAAATATGGTTGTGTTCTCTCTATTATCGTGCTAACGGTGGCCTAACTTCTTATTCAAGGATGAAAGATATTGGGGGAGGGGGGCAATATGACACCCAGTTACTTGAACCTTAGGCCCCCAGGTTATAAACTCTTGAATTGGCAAATTTCTAATGTAGAGTCGAACACTACTAGGACAACAACTTAGGTAACGAGTTGGTACCTCATGTAATGAGCCATGAAATGGGACTCATTGTTCGAATGGAGGGATTGCCTAGGAGTTCTTCCTTGATCATTAGTCTTCACCACGTCTCGTGATGATTGATAATGAGTAGTGATGAGCAACTGATAATCATACCAGTAATGTACCAGGTTTTTGGTCCTTAGGTAACAAGTCCAAGTAATGACTCATGGTCAATCATCATGAGTCGTGACTGCTGGGCCTATAATTTCCTTCATATTTTAATTAAGGTTATTTTTGTCTTTTCCTCCCTCCACACTATTCCCATGACTTAAAATACATAAGGGTCCTTATTATCTTCAGTTAGTCAAATCAAAACTTTACTTTTCTCCTCTTTAACTACCAAAGGAAGAACACTAGGGTTTTACAAGTGATTCAATACCTAGGCTCCAATCCTTGATTTTATTCAATTTCTTTTGTATTAAATGCATGTCTCTCATCCCTAAAACTTGTATTTTACATTAAGGAATAATTTGATGCAATATTTATGTGATTTAAATATTCGGTTTGAAATTGGGTTGAGAAATTTGGTTTGGAATTACATGAATTATTTTCCCATATTTTAAATGTGTTATTAATGATTTGATTAATGGCTTTTAGGACTGATTGGGTGAACTATTATGGGAATTGGAATGGGGAACATAGGTTTCCCCAAATTGATGGATTTTAGCATAAAATTGGCATTAACCTTAATCCACCTGGCAAATTTGGTTTTGAACATGGACAGATGCATACTTTGACTTGTATTTTTGATACCATTGCATTACATTAACGGACAAACAGATAAACAAATTGATTTAAAAGGCCTTGGTGGCCATGGTTTTGGATTTTTAAAGGGACTTAGGAGTAAATTGGTTAATTGGAATGGATTGGCATGATTATATAAGCTTTTAAGCATAATAGGTATGATGATACCAAGTGGTAAATACCTTAAAATAAGACTTCTCAGTTCATGGTTGAGATTATGTTTCAAAATGATTTAATTTGGGCATAAAGGAGGCTGTGTATCTCACCGTAATGGTGGAGGTTCTGGGGGGACTAACACTTGAAACCATGTTTCCTAGTGTGGGGTCTATATGATCATCTTCTTTGTTCACACATTATACTTTTGTAATGGCTAGAGCCTTTGTGTCTTTAGCCCTTTCTTTGGATTCCTCGGTTCATGTAGCAAACATGTACTTGGGACCCTTTAGCAAGGAGAGCTGAACCCATATACCCCATGGGTTCCCTTAGGATGGATAAAGATACACAGTATAGGCTAACACTTTATAATCACGTACTCATGACCCTTGCCTCTATCCCAACATCCAATATATGTATGCATGAATGTGTGTGTACGTTGTTTTGATTGGTTTTGGAAATGGCATTACTTTATCACATTCCCTGTGTTTTATGCTAGTGCTTATCCCACTGACTGTCCCTAGATACTACCTCATTTCATGATGTAGGGTCCTAGGGTTTTTTGTTACTCCTGTTCAGCGTTAGATGAAGTGGTACATTGGTCGAGATGTTGTGAAGTGGTGAGCCTCCATCTTTCAAAAAGACTTTCCACTTCATTAGGTTTCTTTTTAAATTTTGTGAATTGTGAATTCTCGATGTCATGGTTGGGGGCATGTCCTGACCTATTTCGGTATTTTGGTTTTGATGCTTTTGTGGACAATTGTGGGATGGATGTTTGTTTGATTCATAGAGTTTACATTTTATTCTCTATACTTCTTATTACTATTTGGTTGGCTTACGTTGTATTTTTTTTTTTTTTTTTTTTATGTTAAGATAAGGGGGTCATCTCTGTCTCATGGTAGTCTTGAGATACCTATCACCACTAGGCCCTGGTTCGGGTCATGACATCTTGTACTCCTTATGTTTTAGTATATCTTTTACTAACTATACAGGTCTTGGGGAATTCATTTTGTATGTTTTTCCTTTAACCTAATTTTGAATGCATGATTTGTGTATTTTCCCCTGATTAGTTGCCTCATTTTTTATTTTACCCCTATTCTTCTATATTCTACCTATTAGCCCATTAATCGTTATATTGGATTATGATTTTTGTTTACCTATTAGAAGATTATAGTCGGTGCCATCATGAATTGATTTTTTGGGTCATGATGATGTTTTATCCTGTCTTTGAGAGGCTATATGACATTCTTAGAAAAATCTCACATTTTTATTCTTTATCATATATTGCGTATATATTGGTATATGTACTCTCATTTGTTTCACTCTCTAATAGATGGATAGGATGAAGGCCACACAGGCTAAGGGCAAGGCCCTAGAGCCAACAACTAGAGCTTTAATTGGGCAGAGGTAGAGCTTGTCCTTGAGGTCAGGGATAGAGAAGAGTTGTTGCATTAGCCTGAGTCCAGACTAATGTAATACCTCAAAAGATCATAAGCTCAATTTAGCTCTTAGGCATATGCTTAAGGGGTCCAAGGCTTGATAATCTCACTAAGTGTTGAGGACTTAGTCATTTTCAAGATGCCTAAACTTTATAGAGTTTTAGGTTGGCCTTGTCGACCCTAAAATGTTTGTTTTTAAGTTGATTTATATTTAGGGAGGTTAAAAGTATGTCTTGTGTGAATTTTGGGATTTTCAGACGAGGTTCAATATGTGTTTGGATAGCCAAAACAATGAAGCAATACGATAAGGCCGCGGGGCATTGCTCTCTCCTATGGTGAGCAGCTCGGTGATCCATTTCTCTCTCCCCCAGAGTAAGGATGTGGTGCATTCCATTCTCCTGAGGAGAGAGATGCGTGATGCATGGCCTTGTCCCATACAGTTATCAGGTTTAAGTTCCTAAGGGACATTTGAGTCATTTACATCACCCCAATTCGTCCTTCACGTGATTTGGGAATTCCAAAAGGGCATTATTTACCCCTTTCACTCTAAATTTCTCTCAAGAAACCCTCCTCCTTCCCAAGAACAAATCCCAAGTTTCATTCTTATGAAATCAAGGGTTCAAGATACTAAGTCCAAGCAATCTTCAAAAATATAGCTACTAAGGTATGTGGTCTTTTGAACAAGGCTAATCTTTCATCCTTGTGCCCAAAAGCATGATTTTCAAGTTGAATTTATATGTTTCAAGTTACGGTTCATTCCCAAATCCTCATGTCTTGAAAGCATAGCATTAAAATGTGATTTAAGGGACTAAAGACCATAGGAGTTGTACTTATTCAAGTTTTAAACTACAGGTTTGATATTTTGTTTTTGAATTTCATTACTTTGATTAATTAGTATGTGTTTTTCCTTCATTATGGAATTTAACATGTTCAAAAAGAGTTTGATTCAATTTCTTCTTACTATTTTGACTCAATTCATGTCCAAGAATGATTCCATGAAAAGTTAGGTTATCTCATTCTATAACCTTTAATCTCCCATGTCATATTCAAGTGAATTTCATGTTATATTATCAAGTTGTGATCTTAGTCACATAACCATATTGTTTTCCCATGTTTTAAGGTATTCTCATGTTCAAGTTCGTGATATTTACTTATTTGGTAGGATGTCTATGTTTTGGGTCTTTAAATCATGGTTACATACTACAGTATTTTAAGTTTGAAATCATATTTTTAAAATCATTCAGTGCTGGGGGGTTATGAACACCTGATACCTATGTGTTTTACATAATCAGATTTTTAAGTAATGATTCAATTAAACCATGTATATTATTATTTTCTCAGTCGATATAATCATTATGAGCACTATCAAAAATAATATTCAATTAAACTTAGTTCAGTTCTGTACCAATATCAGTTCAGTTGCGAGTATGATTTAGCACTGATCGAACCTAGGGATAGGGGCTCACCCGTCAGTTTGGACTGAGTCCTTAGAATTAGTCTCTTAGTTCTAGAACTACGTAGCTAGCATAGACTTATGAGATGTCTCTAACTAGTTTTGAACTGACACTCTCTTTGGGGTCACCCTCCAGTTAGGAATAACTTCGTAGTCCTTTGGGACATGGTAGATCCACACAACAAGTGTTAGTACCCGTGGTAAGGTACTGACATCCTTCCAATTGGGGTTGCAGGTTAGACCTAGATTAGCTCAAATTGGGGTATGTTGGTTAGGTGATTTCTCCCATAGTTTCAGTTAGTATTTCAGTATATCTCAGCTCAGGTTCGCTTGACCAAGTGTATAGATTGTAAGTTATTCAGTTATATAGATTTCAGTCTTTTAGCTTATAGATTATTTTAGTAACATGTTTATGCTTGGTCCTGCATTCTCAGATATTACATGTTAATGCAATCATGCTCAGTTATCTCATGCATTTCCTCCATCACTCATCTCATATACCAGTATATTCAAAGTACTGACCACATAATTTTCTTTGTGCTAAGTTGTCTTATAACATAGGTTCGGACGTTTAGATTCCCGACCATCCTTAGACAGCTCAACATTACTCAACAACAGTAGTTGTGAGTCCTTATCCACCGAGGACATGATATTTTTATTTCAGTTTTAGCATTTCCTTATGATCAGACAATCATAGTTAGTTGGGGGTTTGTCCCATCAACTCCTCATGATGTTTAAAGGCTTTCGGATAATTAGTTAGACGGTCAGTCAGTTCTTTCAGTATTATCAATTGTTTTAGATAGACAGTTTAGTTTCCAGTATTTTATCAGATAATTCAGATATGATATTAATTCGTATTTTAGTGTAAAGAGTTACAGTATCTGATTAGTTTACATTTTACTTATGTGTTATACCATGATTTTATTCAGTGCTTACAGTAGGTACCAGCTTATGGATTAGCTTGTGGCCCTTTATGGTCGTAATCACCATTATTGCGACTAGGGGGTAGCCTTACGTCATGACTAAACTTGGTATCAAAGCCTACGATTTTAAAGTTTCCTAGGTGTCTAAAAGACACATCAAGTAGAGTCTTGTGCATGGGTGTGAAGCGCGCCACACTTATAAATAAGAGGCTACGAGATATTTTATGAAAGTTTTCTTTCTTTCAGTGTTCATGTCGTGTGAAATAAAATGATCTCTATTTAATTTCTCTTTCTAATTTATACTTTTGTTTTGTTTACAGATAATGCCTCCTAGAAGAATAATGGAAAAAGGAATGGGGATCAACCCACACCACCACCTGTTCAGGAAGATCCCCTGAATGAGCATATCTCTCACGCCGAATTAAAGGATACTTTCACAATCTTATCCCATTCATTAGCTTCTCAGAACAACTAGCAAGTTGTTGACCCAGCCAATCCAGTGGAAAATACAAATGCAATTAGGATGTGGGATTTCACCCAGATAAATCCCCCTCTGTTTTTGAGAACCAAGTTTAAGGAAAATCCGTTGAAGTTTATGGATAAGTACATAAGGTGACAGATATCATGAGAGTCACTTTGAGTGAGAGTGTAGACTTAACTGAATATCAGTTGCAGGGCATAGGTCACACCTGGTTTAAATAGTTAATGGAGGACTGAGGTGTCGATGCAGAGCCTGTAGAGTAGGAAGAGTTTGCGACAACTTTATTAGACATGTTATTTCCTCTAGAGTTAAGTGAAGTTAAGGTTCAGGATTTCATTAACTTGAAATAGGGAAGTAAGAGCGTGAAGGAGTACTCGCTCAAATTTACTTAGTCAGCGAGGTATGCTCCTTCTATAGTGGCGATTAATAGGTCTAGAATGAGTAAGTTTGTATTAGGTGTAGTTGATAGTATAATTAAGGAGTGTAGGAACTCTGTGTTGATTAGGGAGATATACATATCTAGACTCATGGTTCATGCTCAGCATATTGAGGAGAAGCTTAAGGGAAAGAGAGAGAAAATAAGAGGTCCAGAACAGGTAGTTTGAACATTTCTTAGCCAAGGTCAGAAGGCAGAAACTATTCTTAGTTTCGTCAGTAATTTTCTACCCCATCTCTATTTTCAGCTTGTGTTCCGGTGCCCAAGTTCAGACAAGAAAATCTGGACAGAGCGCTAGGCTCTAAGTCCCAGGGTAGTGTGAACAGTGGATGTACTAATTCACTCTGCAGGAAATATGGTAGTAATCATCAGGGTGAGTGTATGGCTAGTAGTGGTATATGTTTTGGACATGGAAAACTAGGCCACAGGGTATGAGAGTGTCCAGTAGTTGCTCAGAGGGGAAAGGATTCTGTTACGACTTGAGACTCCCCCCTAGTCATAACACAGTGCTTGGAACCACAAGTAATCCCAAGCTTAACCCATGAACTGACATGCTGTTGAGCAACTAATTTAATATGTAAAACAAAACTTAATTTGTTGAGCCGAAGCATACTCATGAAAAGTCTGAATAAAGATAATGCTTATACAATTTACATCATAATAAAACTAAATAAAGAAACTCAAACTACATGATTAACTCTGACTGACATCTATGAAACCTCTATTATACTGACTATAGATAGCTGGGATATTCCTCCAAATACCACTAATCAATACATATGGAAAATCAAAAATATAGTATATGATGTACAACGATTTGGAGTTCTCGAAATAGGAGAACTTATCACCTTTGGATGAAAGGCTGCAAACTATTTGATCCTGGTGTAAGAGCTATATGGTACCTACATTAGGAAGGATATAGCTTCAAATGCATGTATGTGGTCAATACATTTGGAATGTACTGAGTATATGGAGACTTGCACTAAATTATGGAAATATTTCAAACATGCTGTAAAACTCAGGATATAAGTTATTTGCTGAAATATACATTTGAAACATGACTATTCGTAGAAACTATAAATCATAGAGAATTTATAAATCATGAGATGAAACTAATTTTGTAAGCTAGGTCACGGTAGAAACATAAATGATATAAGCCATTCTCTTGTGGGGATAAATATGTTGTAAAAGCTAACCAAGGATGATGTATGAATATTGGGATTAAAACTATGTGGTGGAAACTGACTTAACTTAAGGATCTGAGTATACAAATATATTGAGCATTAACGAATAAATGTATAAAACCAAAATAACATGTACTAAGTAGATCTAATTAATTGAATGACTTATGTCTAAGTGACTAAACAACTGAAATCTGAAAAAAGAGATAACTAAAACTGGTATGTTGTGTAGCGGATATATGAATACTGATTATGTAAAACTGACTATACTTAGTTTGAATAATTGGACTGAAACTATGGGGTTTTGTGCACGTAAGATAAGGACTAACTGAACAACATGATATAGATGAGCATGAATGCATAAAAAACTATAATATCTGAGAATACAAGACCAAGCATATACATATTTCTGAAAGAATCTATAAACTGAATTATTGAAATCTGTATAACTGAATAACTATAAATCTACATACTTTGGTCAAGAAAACTTGAACTGAATATATACTAAATACTGCACTGAGATTATGGGAGCTATTATGTAACCGAAATAAACCAAACGAGCTATCATGGAGTACAACATTTGATCCACATTGAGGAGGGTTGTTCTAACCTTGCCATCAGAGTAGAACCTGAACTATTGTGATCACTAAATTGATGTACTGAAGGACTAGGGAGTCATTCCTAACTGGTGGGTGATCCCTAAGAGAGTACCATTCCTAAACTGACAGGTGACATCTTATAATCCTACGTTGGCTAAGTATTTCTAGAACTTAGGGACAACTGCTAAGGACCCAGTCCTTACTGGCGGGTGAGTCCCCATCCTTGGGTTTGCTCGGTGCTAAATTCTACTCCCAACTGAAAGATACTGAAATACTAACTGGTGCATGCACTGATAACTGATAAGCTTAGGTCATGGTTTTCTAAAAATAATAGTGTATACAGTTCTGGAGGTAATTATAAACATATAAACTGATAATGCTCAACATGATCATGGTGTACTAAATATGATATTAAAACTATGATTTGATTAAAGCTATGATTTGACTAACTTGTTACTTGAAAAATGGAAATTATGTAAAACACATAGGTATTGGGTGTTCATAACCCACCAGCATTGAATGATCATAAAATATGACTTTTACACTTAAGATTGTAGTATTGAATCATGGTTCAACCCAAGACATGAGCATTTTATCAAATATGTGGACAGCATAAATATACACATGGGGATATTCTAAACATGATCATTCAACAAATCATGAAATTTACTTGAGTAAGAGATGGGAAACTAAAATTCATAGCATAAGGAGATGAAATCTTCCATGGGATGATGATACATGGGCTGAATTCAATTTAAATCACTATGAAAACCTGAAATTCAATCTTTCTTGAACATATAAAATACCATAGTAAAGGAAAACTCCATAATTTACTTGAAAGAAAAGGTTTTTGGGCTCCATGGGTGAAAAGGACCCATGAATGAATACCCCACATATCTTAAGCTTCTTAACTTAGGGAAAACACTATTCTTGAAGATTTCTTGAAGATTCTTGAACTTGGGAAACTTGGATCCTTGATTCCTTGTGGAAAAAGGAATTGAATTTATTCTTGGGGAAAGGGAAGGGTTTTTCTTAAGAGGGATTTGGAGAAGAAGGGTCAATAATGACCTAAAAGATGCCCTAAATCATGATATGGACGATTGGGTTGAGGGGGGAAAAGACCCAATTGCCCTACAATTATTTAAATCAAAAAAATTGGATGCAACTATGTCACCACAATATGGACTTATCATGGTAGCTTACTGGTTTTGATGAAAATGATCATAAGATTTTGCTCGGGTACTAGATTAAGGCGAAATTGGTATCATTGAAAATATCATTAAATTATATACAATTTGGTGGGTCTTGACCTAAAAAATTCCACATTTATAAAAAGTTATACACATTCAAAGTTAACCCTTTAGAATCGAATAATAAAATTTGGCCGAGTCAAACACTCTTAGCTTAACCTTGTTCTAAGTGATTCTTATGATCACATTTCACCTCATAAGAACTTCCCATACTAGGAGAAAGATCCTAACACATGTTTTAAATTATAAATCAAGAAATGGACACAACACCTTCATTGAGATATGGTCAGCCTGAGATCGGGACTAATGCCGCATCGCGAACCTATCACAGTGACCCACTGGTTCCATGATCCAAATATGCATTAAACCATGTCTAAAAAATTAGAAACTCCTTCGAGACATATTTCTTACATCCTTGAACATGAACTAACTCAAAAATTAATGTCTCAGGGTCGGGAAGACCAAAATAAAAATTCTTGAAGTTTAGGGGTCTTGAAAATGGCTAAGTCCCAAATAGTTAGTGAACATTTCAAGCCTTAAGACCCTTAAACATGCATCTAAGAGCTGAATCGAGCTAAGAATAGTATGGGTTATTACAGATTTATGCCAACAAGGCCAGTATAATCTTTTATCAGCTCTAGCAGGTCACCCGACTCAGCAGGGTGCCACTTCCAGTGCAACCAGTGGACAGCATCAGAATAGATTGTATGTTATCTAGATTCGGCATGATTAGGAGAGTTCTCCTGATGTTACAGGTACGTTTACATATCTTTCATATTCATGTTTATGTTTTATTAGACCATGGAGCTTCACTTTTTTTGTAACTCCTTATATAACCGTCTACTTTTGTTTTATTACCAAAACATTAGCAAAGTCTTTTTTAGTGTCTACCCCAGTAGGTAAATCTATTATATCTAGATGGGTATACGAAAATTACCTGATCACAGTCTCTCAAAAAATCACATCATTTGATTTTGTAGAGTAAGAGATGACTGATTTTAATGTCATTCTCGGCATGGATTGGCTCCACTCATTGTAAGACCCCATAAAGTCTTAAGCTTAACTCAGTCCGTTAAAGCTTGAAAAGAGGTCCTAGACTTTGAAATTTCATCTAAATGTTTATACTTAGAAGTATTTTATCATTTGTAAGTTGGTGTTCCTATTTCATGACCCTTATGATCTTAAAATACTGATTTTTAGGTTGATTCATTATCAGGAATGTCAATAGGTCACTTCGGGTGAGTTTCAAATTTTTTGGACCTTGTTTGAACCATGTTTAGATGACCAAAATAGTGTGTTTACGCGATCTCGATGAATCACATCGCCCATCGCATAATTTTTCTCCAACTTTTTGTGCAATTCTATTTAACTAATACGAACTCAGCATGATGCATTGATCATCCCATTGATGCCATCGGCTCGATGCATCGGTCTATGCATCACTGGACATATTTTCAGTCATTAAAAGCCCGCCTCCAGAGGGATAATTGGTTCTTTTTAGCACCATATTTCAGCCCCAAAATACGAGATTAAGCCATTTTAGATGCAAAATCCATTCTCTATTCTCAAAATTACTCAAGAACAAAACCCTAGGGCTTCAAATTCAAGATTCAAGCTTTAAAAAATTGTCCACAACTTTCAGAGAATTAACAACCAAGGTATGTTAGGTGTTCATCCAAGGGTTTCTTCCACCCTTGGAGTTCAAGAATCCTTTTTAAATTACAAGTTGATTTCTTTCATGAGTTTCATGTTGAATTGATTGTATTCATGATTACAATGTTCTTTGGGGTTTCTAATCCATGATTTAATTCAAGTTTCATGTAAATTAATTTACACATATATTGGTATGTGGATTTATGTCAAAAAGCCCATAAATTTGTAAGTTGAGATTGTTAATCATGATGCCTATATGTTGTTCATTATTATGTGCATAGATTTTGTTCCCCAAGTGCTTGATGAATTGTTTATGTGAGATGAGTAATGGAATAATATCATTTTATCTTGATACAAGTTCATGCCATGCAAGTGTTTGTTAAAATGCCTCAATGAATGAATGGTGGAAAATAACTAGTTATGAATGGTGGCAAATAACTAGTTATTATGTTTTCAAGATTGTGCTAAGTTTTACAATTTATGTTATCGAGTCCTAGGGGTATTTAATACCCGACAATCTAGCTATTTACCTAGATTTATAGTAGTTTCAGAATAGTCTCAGTAATGTTACATCCAAGAGTACTCAGATAGTTACAAAACTCAGCGAATTCAGATAGTTACAGAACTCAGTGTACCCAGTCAATTAATAGAACCTAGTGAACTCAATTAAGTTTAATTAGATAGTACGATCAATAACAGTTCAGTCAAGCCTAGAAAAATCTATAAATTAGTTCACTCCAGGTCTATTTAGTTGGGAGTAGGAATTAACACCAAGCGAACCTAAGGATGGGGTTTTTCCTGTTAGTAAAAAGAATTGGTTCTTAGCAATAAATTCCTATATTACAAAACTACGTAGCCAGCATAGGTTGAGATATCTTCCTTCCATTCTAGGGTTGAATTAACTCGTATGAGTTTTTCTGCCAGTGAGGGTTGATGAAAGAGTTTCCTGCTAGAGAGGGTTAACTCATAACCATTGTTAATATCCCTTGGCAAGGTGCTAATACCCTTCTAACTTGGGTCACCGGTTGGACCCCAACTCAGTTCATAATCAGGGTATATCGGTTAGATGAATACTCCTATAGTTTTAGCTTCAGTTTCAGACATAGTATAAAATCTCAGTTTTGTTTCAAAATCAGGATTGTTAGATGCAGTTACCCAGCTCTGTACAGAACCCAGTTTAGTTCTACAGAATCAAGACTATAAGAAATAGTCACTTAGTTAACTGTAATTCAGTTATTAGTGAACTCAAATATCTGTCATTTGGTTATCAATATTCAGTACCCAATGTTAGCATCATCTCAGTTACAACATGTATAGTTATGTGCATATCATTACATAATCAGTATTTACAGTAGTTTCAGTTATACATGTACCGTCAGTCAGTTATATTCATGTTACTCCATCAGTTATTGTTCATGCATATGAACCCATGCATATTAGCCTACCTTACTTAGTATACTAGTACATTCAAAGTACAGACATATACCTTTCTTTTGTGCTATCATGTCTTATATCATAGGTTCCGATGCATGAGCTTTTGACCATACCTAACTGCCTAGATTATCATCATCAAATTTAGTGGTGAGTCCTCATAGTTCGAGGACAGAGTTTTATTTCATTTTATCAGTACCCTAGTAGGTAGAGTTAGTTGGGGGCTTGTCCCATCAACTCCATATTCAGACAGTTAGAGGCTTTCAAACTAGAGTATTTTAGACAGATTTTCAGATTTTAGTATTAATTTTTAATATTTAGTATTTTGATTTTAGTTTTGAACCTTATGGAAATTTCTGCCTAATTTTTGTATTATATAGTATTATTATTCAGTGATTGAAGCAAGTACCAGTCATGGGTTAGCTTGTGGTCCTTTGGGATTATGAGAACTGTGTGACACCCGGTTACAAGCTTGGTATCAGAGCCTAAGGTTCAACTGAGTCCTAGGAAGTCTAAAAATCATGTCTAGTAGAGTATTATGCATGGGTGTGTAGTGCGCCACACTTATGGACAATGGGCTATGAGGCATTTTAGGAAAAGTTTCCCTTCTTTCAGTATTCATATCGTGCGAGTGAGCATGAGCTCAAGTTACAGTCTCAATTTAATCCTTTTCTTACATTTGTTTATAGAACATGCCTCCCAAAAAGAACAAAAGAAGAAGAACAGGAAATCAGCAGCACCTCAGCTCGTTTAGGAAGATCCCCTAGATGGGGATGTCTCCCACATAAAATTCAGAGTTGTTTTTACCACATTAGCTCATTCTATGGCAGCCCACAATGAATACCCATCTGCCATTCTGGCCAACCTAGTGGCCAATACTACTGTATCTAGGATTTAGGACTTTACCCAAATAAACGTTTCAGCCTTTACCGGGTTTAAGTCAGATGAGGACCCATAGGAATTCCTTGATCAGGTGTAGAAAGTCATATATATTATGTGGGTGGCCATTAGTAAAAGTTTTGAGTTGGCCATATATCATTTACAAAATGTGGCTCACTCATAGTTCAAGAAGTGGAAGGCAGAGAAGGCCGCAGATGCAGGGCTCATAGAATGGAAGGATTTTGCCATTGCTTTTCTGGATAGGTTCTTCTCATTGGAGTTGAGGAAAGCTAATGTTTTGGATTTTATTAATATGAAGTAGGGCAAAATAATATTGAAATATTATTCTCTCAATCTTACTCAGTTGGCCAGATACGCTCCTCATGTAGTAGTAGATAACAGAGCTAAGATGAGTAAGTTTGTGTCTAGTCTGTCTAACAGTCTGGCCAAGTAGTCTAGGACCACAATGCTTATTAAAAAGATGGAAATATCAAGGCTTATTGTCTATGATCAATAGATAAAGAAGGTTAAGAATAAGGAGAAGGAAATGGAGAATAAGAGAGCTAGAATATGTAGCTTCAACTTTACCCAGCCTAAGTCAGAAGGTGGAAATTATTCTCAGTTCTTCCTGAAATCCTTAGTTCCCGCTCCATCCTTAGACAGTGCTCAAGTGCAAAAATTCAGAGATGGTAATAAAGATAGGGCACCAGGACCAAAACCCCAGGGTAGTATTAGTAGTGCCCGAAAAAATCCTTTTTGCCAGAAGTGTGGCAGAAACCACCAGGGTATCTACAGAGCTATAAATGATGTATATTTTGGATATGGTAAACCCTGCAACTGGGTCAAAGAGTTTCCTTATGTGGATTCGCAGAGTCAAAATAATCGTCCTTTAGCTCAGTTCGATCGCCCAAATCAGCAGGGTGCCACTTCAAGTGCCACTAGTGGGCAATGTCCAAATAGGCTTTATACACTTCAGTCTTGATAGGATAGGAAATTTCTCCTGGTGTGGTCACTAGTACGTTATAAGTTTATTATTTGCACGTTTATGCTTTGCTAGATCCAGGAACTTCTTTGTCCTTTTAACTCCCAATATAGTTGTTGACTTTGGAGTTAGTCCTAAAATTCGAGCAGAGCCCTTCTTAGTCTCTACTACAGTGGGTAAATCTATCATAGCCTGATGGGAATACTAGAACTGTCCGATTATAGTATCTCAATAAGCCACTTCAGCAGACCTATTAAAATTAGAGATAACTAATTTTGATGTCATTTTTAGCATAGATTAGATTTATTCATGCTATGATTCAGTTGACTGCAGAAACAAAATTTTCTATTTTCAATTTTCGAATGAACCTGTCCTTGAATGGAGGGGTTGTACTTTAGCACTTTGGGGTCAACTTGTTTCTTACCTTTGGGCGAGAAAAATGATATCTAAGAAATGTGTCTATCATCTTGTTCAAGTTCAAGACTCTAGTTTAGAAACCCTGAATCTTCAGTTAGTATTAGTAGCATGTGAATTTCCAGATGTATTTCTCAAAGATCTTCCTGGAGCCCTCCTGAGCGGGAAATTGACTTTGGAATAGACCTTCTTCTAGATACTTAGCCTATCTTTATTCTGCCATACAACATGGCTCCAGTAGAAATCAAAGATTTAAAAGAACAATTGAAAGATCTCCTAGATAATGGATTCATCCGAACCAGCGTATCCTCTTGGGGTTCACCAATTCTATTCGTGCATAAGAAAGACGGTTCTCTTAGAATATGTATTGGCTACCATTAGTTAAATAAAGTCATGGTCCAAAACAAGTATCCTCTTCTCATAATTGATGACTTATTTGACCAACTTCAGGGTGCCAGCTACTTTTCTAAGATAGACCTCAGATCAGGCTAGCATCAGCTCAGAGTCAGAGAATGTGACATTCTAAAAATAGTTTTCCGAACTAAGTATGGTCACTTCAAATTCTTAGTCATGTTATTTTGTCTTACAAATTCCCCAGTAGCCTTAATGAACTTGATGAATAACGTGTTTAAGCAGTACTTGGGGATGTTCATCATAGTCTTTATTGATGACATCTTTGTCTACTCCCGCAGTAAACATGATCATACAGACCATCTCAGAGTAGTCTTACAAACTTTTAGAGCCCATCAGTAGTTTACCAAATTCAGTAAGTGCAAATTTTGGCTAAGGTCAATAGCTTCCTTGGCCACATAGTTCTTGGTGATGGCATTATTGGGGATCCTTAAAAAACTGAAGTAGTGAGAGCCTGGCCCAGACCCATATCTCCATTAGATATTTGGAGTTTCTCGGATTTGGCTGGCTATTATCAATGGGTTTTTAAGGGATTCTATTCTATTGCATCCCCCATGTCCAGATTGACTTAGAAGAAAGTCAAATTCCAGTTTTCAGATTCTTGTGAGAAAAGTTTTCAGGAGTTAAAGACTCGACTCACTATAGCCTCAGTTTTTACTCTACCAGATGGTTTAGATAAGTTTAGGGTATACTGTGATACTTCCAAAGTTGGTTTGGGGTGTCTTTTGATGTAAAAAGTTAAGGCCATAGCCTATGCCTCTAGACAGCTTAAGCCCCATGAAAAGAATTACCCCACTCATGATCTTGAGTTAGAAGCTATGGTGTTTTCCTTAAAGATTTGGAGGCATTAATTTTATGGCATACATATTGATGTGTTCACAAACCATAACAGCCTACAATATGTGTTTTCTCAGAAAGACCTAAACCTGTGCTAGAGAAAGTGGCTAGAGTCATTGGAAGACTATGACATAAGTATTCTGTATCATTCAGGAAAGGCCAATGTAGTGGCTGATGCTCTTAGTAGAATGTATATGGGTGTTGTTTCTCACATGGAAGATAATAAGAAAAACTTAGTTCAAGAAGTTCATCAGCTTTCCGGACTAGGTGTTCACTTAGTCGATTCGGCAGAGGGAAATGTGTTGGTGTAGAATAGTTCAAAATTATCTCTGGCTTCCAATGTGAAGGAAAAGTAGGACAAAGATCCCAGTCTAGTCAAGTTGAAGGATTCAGTTAGAGATTAGAAAGTAGAGGTTTTGTCCCAAGGGGGATATAGTGTGTTGCGTTGCTAGGGTAGGTTATATGTACCAGGTGTAGATGACTTGAGGCAAAGAATTCTTACAGAAGCGCGTGGTTCAAGTTACTCTATTCATCTAGGGGCCACTAAGATATAACACAATTTATGGGATATTTATTGGTTGAGTGGGATGAAGAGGGACATTGCAAAGTTTGTAGCTAAGTGATCTACGTGTCAGTAGGTCAAGATTGAGCACCAAAAACCTAGTGGTTTTATGCATGAGTTTAGTATTCCAACGTGAAAGTGGGAGGAAGGGAACATGGACTTTTTGATGGGTTTGCCTAATACTCGTCATCAACATGGTTCTATTTGGGTCAATGTAGATAGGATGACAAAATTATCCCATTTCTTACCAGTTCATACCTCTTATCCAGTATAGAATTATGCCAAGCTCTATGTCAGAGAGTCGGTCATCTTACACGGAGTCTCGTTGTTCATTATCTCAGATAGAGGTACCCAGTTTACCACTTATTTTCTTGAAAGCCTTCCAAAAGGGTCTTGGTACCCAAGTTCACCTCAGTACAACCTTTCACCCTCAGACAGATGGACAAGAAGAAAGGACCATCCAAACTCTAGAAGATATATTAAGAGCGTATGCCATTAACTTTAAACGTAGTTGGGATGACCACTTACCTTTGATTGAGTTTGAATATAATAACTATTATCATTCCAACATTCAGATGGCTCTGTTTGAGGCACTCTATTGAAGGAGAAATAGATCTCCCATTGGTTGGCTTGAAGCGGGTGAGGCTGCAGTGGTAATGCCTGACATGGTATTTGATACCTAAAAAAAGTTTAGTCGATCAGGGAAAGTCTTAAGATAGCTCAGAGCCGACAAAAATCATATGCAGATATGCGAAAAAAGGATCTTAAGTTTGAGATTGGGGATTACGTGTATTTGAAAATCTCTCCTATGAAAGGAGTGAAGAGGTTTGGCAATAAGGGGAAGCTCAGTCCCCGATATATTTGTCCTTACTAAATTCTTAGCCATTTTGGAAAGGTAGCTTATAAGCTTGAGTTGCTTTCAGACTTAGCTTCAGTGCACTCAGTGTTTCATGTCTTCTTGCTAAAGAAGTGCATAGGTAACCCAGCAGTTGTAGTCCCTATAGAGGATATAGATGTTCAGAACAACCTCTCTTATGAAGAGGTCCCAATCAGAATTCTCTATCATCAGGTTCATAGATTGAAGAACAAAGAAGTCCCTTCAGCCAAAGTTCGTTGGTGGAATCAGTCTATTGAGGGAGCAACTTGGGAAGTAAAAGTAGATACACAGACCAAGTATCCCCACCTGTTCTCCGGAAACTCAGATTCAGCTCAAGGTAATAGTTTTTCTTGAATTTACTTAGTTACATGTTAAGATTTCCTTTAAGAGTTTGATATTAGTTCAGTTACATAGCATACTCATATCATGCATACCTTCATGAATAACTCAGTCATGTGTCATATTTTCGGAACTCAGTCATGCTTCAGTTATGCATGTTCAGTATAAAATCTGAGTATATCAATACTTTCAGTTATGTAATCACGCTTCAGTTATGTGTGTTGAGTATATAAATTCAGTCTATTAGTATTCTCATCTTAGTCAATATCATTCTAGAATGAATGTTGCCAAGGGAGAGAAATTGTAAGACCTCGCAAAATCTTAAGCTTAACCTAGTCCATAAAATCTTGTAAAGAGGTTCTAGACAAAAATTTCAGCTAAGTGTTCTGATAATGCTCAACTTACACCTCAAATAAGTGCAAGGCGGTCTTCGTCAATATATTTACCCTACTTCGGAGTCGGGGTCGAATCCACAGGGAACAATGTGAGTGGCGATTAAACTAGTTCAAAACTATAGCTACAAGTTAAATTCAAATAAATAATAATAAAAAAAAGACAAAATAGGGTATTTTATCATTCAACCAAATTTTAACGTTTCAACTTATTTTAGAACTCAAAAGTGAGATTTCAATATTTCAAATCAATGATAAAGAGAAACTAGGGTTGTTATCACTATGACTATTAATCTCCAGTGAATAATAACTGTTCATGATTCTCATGATACGTGAGAACAGCAGATTATCCCTGCCGATGATACTATCTGACTTATGTTTCGACCTCACTAGACAATTTATTATCTAATTCTCTCAAACTTAGATAACATATCTATTTCCAACCAGATGTTATCTCAGGTAGATTGATCCAGTTGCGGCATCAATCATTAAATAAAAGGTTGGTAGTTTTCGAGTCCCTGTTGATAATTTACGACCTCTAGTCTATTTCTCCGTTAGATGAAAACAAAACCTAAGGCATAACCTAATGTTTGCAACCAATATATTCAAGTTAAAAAAAAAGAATTTCAAGATGTTCCCATAATCACTCAAACCCTAATCCAACTATTAATTCAATGAAATAATAATCATTGATCCCACAACCCTAGTTGTGGGTTTTAGTTGCTCATAAGATAGAAAGAGATAACATAGATTAAATTCATAACTTACAGCAAGTGAACTTACAAAAGATGAAATTCAAAGTTGTTTCTCCTTCAAGTACAATAAGAATTTCCCACAACTAAATCAAAGTATGGAAAATTGAATTCTAAGTTAATAGAGTCAAAAACAAGTGAACTCCCCTATACTAAGTTACAAGATGTCAAAAGTTGCTTCCGAAGTTGTGAATGAAATCCTAAAAGATGTTATTTATACTAAAGCCTAATTAAGGAAATAAAATAACAAAACTTAATAAAATTCTCAGAATAGGTGACGCCCAAGCTGATGCCGCATCATCTGACGATGTATCACCAATGTCGTCAAATTTCTTCTTTGAACTCAATTCTCTGGTTTAAGCTGACGCCTTTCGTGATGCCTTATCACCAACATCGTCAGAATTTTTTCTCAGGCTTCATGTTTCTGGTTAAGGTTGATGCCAATTCTAATAAGCTATCACAAGGCTGACGACATATCACAGAGGTCGTCATCCATGATTTCTTCTCTTTTGCTCAGATTTTCAACTCTTTTGCTCCATTGTCGTTTGTTTTTATTCACTCAGCCTTTTACTGCAATATCATGAGCAAACACATAAAAAAACAAGAGTTGCTTCAGAATTCACAATTATTTTGAGCTAAAAAGCATTAAATGTGTTAGCTTTTGCTCACACATCAACACCCTCAACTTAAAACAATTGCTTGTCCTCAAGCAACTATGTAACTCCATACTACGATGCTTAACCAAGAGACACATAAGATACCTATCACATTTGATTATCAAGTTTAGCTCAAAACTCATGCCACTCTCCACGTTCAATTACTTATAAATCCAATTGTTCATATCAATGAAGATTAACAATGTGACCCAATGGAATAAAGATATGGCATCAATTCAGCAACAATACCCATGCATATGTACAAGTTACACTACCCAAACAAGTAAACAGCTAGCAATGCAACCGATATTCCCTCATAACAAAGAAATCCCTTCTCACTCATATATGAACTCAAGCATGTCAATGCAAGGACGGTCAGGAGACACTCACTCTCAGAAAGAACTTCCAATCAATGCATGTCAAATACCATATGCTTTCCCTTATTTTCATTACCAAGGTGTCCAGACTGATAAGTTAGGATCACTATAGGTCTTTTCTTCGGCTTGTAATGTAGGCTAAGGGATGGTATGATATTCAATGGCATTTAGAGTGACTAAGCCTCCTTAGCACTACCTTAACTTTTGGGGTTCACTTATTAACCTTTTTCTTATTTTTCTCCATTTCTTGATCACACATTTTTCAGGATGGATATGTCTTTTCTTTTTCATTCTTTTTCTTTTCTTATTCTTCTTCCACACCACTCATCTTTTTATTCATTTTCACTTATTCTTTTCCTTTATTCTACCTTTCTTCATACCCAGTTTACATCACATACCCCTATGATGGCCACCGTCAACTTAGGTTGTTTTCCTAAGTCAAGGTGCACAGTGTACAAGGAGGACCAGGGCCAAACAGGTTCATTATGATCTAAATGGGAAGGTGATATGTGTCATAGAAAGAAATGGTCAATTCAGGCTCAAAATAAGGATCAAGAAATTTCATGCATACATGGAAGGTCATTTAGGCAAAAAAAAAGTGACTTGAAAATCAAAAATGCCTATGATCCTTTCCTAACCCCTATCTTTCAACCAAGCTAACACTAACCAGGCAAGTTCTAGATTAAACACACACAGGGAATTGAGTAAGACCTCACACACACATGGCACAATGGTACATCACAAGCTACTACCCATTCAGTTCATGCAATTGTTAGTAGTGATTATCATGTCCCTAGTACTAATGCCATAAAAAGATTCATAGTAGCCACATAAAAATGCATATCACATAGTTATAAAGCAGACAAACGGAAAGGTGTTTATCAACCTTAAAAGTCAACAAAATTATGTCAATTGCTCTAGAAACTAATTTTTCTCCAGTTAACCGCACCACATCATCAAACAAACATAATATGCCTAAACATGATGGCTCTACTAGGAATAAGACTCCGAGAAAAAGAGGCACAGCAACAAAAACCCTAGGAGGACATCAACAGCCACAATAGCTCCACCTTCACCCTAATATCATGCATTGTTCCCAATACGTCAAATCAAAACAAGAGAGTTAAAAACATACCTGTGGCACCATGGGTGTGAATATCTGATGTCAATCACATAATATAAAGACAAAAAAAAAATTACCTTGGGTTGCCTCTCAAGAAGCGCCTAGTTTAACATCACAGCATGACCCAACTCAGATTTTTCCTCCACCTTGAGGATATGAATTTCACCACCAACTTAGAGTCCATATTCTTACCTCGCTCATAGAGAGGTGGTACAAAGATTAAGAAGACGAGTAATGAATGATGCATGGTAAACAAATTGACCTTAAAGTGAGGTGTGTTTTTATGTTGTTTATCAAGTGTAAAATAAAGAATATAGAATTCTTGTTCCTCATTTTCACAGTCTTCCACTAGTTTAGATGATTTTACACAGACAAGATATCATCTAAACATATTGTGGAAAAATGCTTCGAGTGTGGCCCAACAAATCCTACATCAAAATTTACACTATCCTCTACACACTCAATTTTGTTTATCTTCTCCACATCTTCACTTTGAATTGGGATAGAGTCTTCATAAGAGATTGGTTTGGTTTTTTCTTTTTCCTCTATCACCATTTCCTTAATCTTGGCATCATGCCTCATGGTTGGTTCGGTTGGTGGGGAAATCTTCAAGGGTTGATCAACATCAAGCTCATCATCAGTATATGAATCTTGCTCTTCATTGTCACACTCTTCCATTATTTTAAATGATTCCATAAACAAGATATCATCTAAACATAATGTATAAAAGTGTTTTGGATAATTGACCTCGATATCCATCTCTTCTATCCTTTCTCTTCCCTTGTTAAATGCTCCAATGTCTTGACGTATGTCACATATAGTATCATTCGTTGTGTCTATAGGATCCAACATTACTTGTAGCATAGCTTTAATGTCACTCTTTACAGTGCTGCATTCTTCCTTTTCTTGACCATAAGACCTATCATACTCATAAGAAGACCTAGATCTTGGGTTAGCGCAATAGGGGGAAGGGGCATTTGGAAAATCACTCCAATGTCCATCTTGACTACCACATAAAGAATAATTATACTTCCAGTAGTCTGGAGATGGTGCACATATCTCTCTCCGAGGAGCATATTTACAATCTTGCCAAAAGTGAGGTCCATCACAATATGGACATGGATCATCAAGATACGATTTCCAACCACCAAACTCATCTTTATTCCAAGATACCATAGTAATAAGTAAATTAGACTAAAAAAAAAATCTACCTAACACAAGAAATAATAGAAAACGAAAAACAAATATTTACAAGTTTGAATTCAACCAAGTTGGCTAAAATTCCAAACTAACTCAATACACCAAATTGTTCCCCGACAACGGTGCCATTTTTGATAACGCTCAACTTACACCTCAAATAAGTGCAAGGCGGTCATCATCAATATATTTGCCCAACTTCAGAGTCTGGGTCGAATCTACAGGGAACAATGTGAGTGGTGACTAAACTAGTTCAAAACTATAGCTACAAGTTAAATTCCAATAAATAATAAAAAAAGACAAAATAGAAGGAGATATTATTCTCAGTTTTTAGCTACAATATTCTCATTCGAGGACGAATATTCCCAAGGGGTAGATATTATAATACCCCATAAGATTCTAAGCTCGATTCAACTCTTAGTTGCATGCTTAAGGGGTCTTAGGCTTAAAAATCTCACTAAGTGTTGAAGTCTTAGTCATTTTCTAGACCCCTAAAAATTACGGATTTTTAGTTTTGCCTTCTCAACCATGAAATGTTTGTTTTTAAGTTGATTTATGTTTAAGGAGGTTAAGAGTATGTCTCGTGTGAATTTTGGTATTTTTGAACGATATTCGGGATGTGTTTGGATAGCCAAAACAATGAAGCAACATGATGAGGCCGTGATGCATTACACTGTCCCATGGTGAGGAGCTCCATAATTAATTGCTCTCTCCCCTAGAGTAAGAGACGCGGTTGAATGTTTTCTCCTACATAGAGAGAGGCATGACACGTGGCTTTTTCCTGCATAGTTATAAGGTTTAAGTGCCCAAGGGGAATTTAAGTCATTTACATCACCCAATTTGTCCTTAATATGATTTGGGACTTTCAAAAGGGCATTATTTACCCTTTCCAATCCAACTTGCTATTAAGAAACCCTCTCATTCCCCAAGAACAAACCCAAGCTTC
The DNA here is from genome assembly GCF_002878395.1 of Capsicum annuum. Taxonomy (NCBI): domain Eukaryota; kingdom Viridiplantae; phylum Streptophyta; class Magnoliopsida; order Solanales; family Solanaceae; genus Capsicum; species Capsicum annuum. The sequence goes on from NC_061114.1 coordinate 26,721,070, forward strand.
ATTCTTAAGAAATCAAGGCTTCAAGCTTCTAAGTTCAAGCAATCTTCAGGATTATAGCTATTAAGGTATTTGGGGTTTTGAACAAGATTAATATTTTATCCTTGTGCCCAAAAGTATGATTTTGAAGTTGAATTTATATGTTTTAAGTTAGGGTTCATTATGGAATCATATTATTATCATGTGATTTTAGGGACTAAAGAGAATAAGAGTTGTATTTATTCATGTTTTAAACTACAAGTTTGATATTTTGTTTTTGAATTTCATTAGTTTGATTAAAGTCTGAGTTTTTCCTTCATTATGGAATTTCACATGTTCAAGAAGAGTTTGATTCATGTTCTCCTTAGTATTTTGACTCAATTCATGTCCAAGAATAATTCCATGAAAAGTTAGGTTATCTCATGCTTTAAGCTTCAATCTCCTATGTTATATTTAAGTGAATTTCATGTTATATTATCACATTATGATCTTAGTCATGTAACCATGTTGTTTTTCCATGTTTTAAGATATTCCCATGTTCAAGTTCATGCTATTTATTTATTTGGTGGAATGTATATGTTTTTGGTCTTTCAACCATGATTACATACTACAGTACTTCAAGTTTGATATCATATTTTTATAATCATTCAGTGTTGGTAGGTTATGAACACCCGATACCTATGTGTTTCACATGATTTCATATTTTCAAGGAATGATTCAGTTAAACCATGTATATTATTATTTTCTCAATCAATATAATCATGATGAGAACTATTAAAAATAATGTTCAGTTAAAATTAGTTCAGTTCGACACCAATGTCAGTTCAATTGGGAGTAGGATTTAGCACCGAGCGAACCTAGGGATGGGGGCTCACCCATCAGTTAGGACTGCTCCTAAGAAGCAGTCCCTGAGTTCCAGAATTGCATATCCAGCGAAGGATTATAAGATGTCACCCACCAATTTAGGAATGACACTCTCTCACTGCTAGATATTACACTTATGTCGATGGTTAAAAAAATACTTCTCTTTGCCATAGACCTACCGCAACGGTTTAGTAAGCGTCCCATATATGAGAGTTACCATATATCTATAGCAACGGTTTTGAGAACCTTCTCCATAGACTTATCTATTGCAACGGTTATTCTTTCTTCTGATGCAACACTTATTTTTTTCAATTGCAACGAATTAGAACCGTCGCCATATACTTATCTATAGCAATGGTTATTCTTTCTTCACATGCAACACTTATTTTTCTTTCAATTGCAATGGTTTCTAATTGATGCAATAGATATTTGGCAATGATTTGTGAACGTTGCCAGAACCCTATTTCAACGGCTTTGTTATAATATTACAATAATTTTTATGACCTACTGCAATGATATTTTGAAAGCTATTGCAACGGACTATAGGGGTTGCACCAACATAATAAAGCAATAAGAAATTAATTATATAATAATAGATATTAAACTAAAATATAATATAAATCATATAAGAATACATTAATCAACTAATTGTAATGCAAAATATCCAACCTATACTAAAAGCAAATATAGAATATAATTTCATAATTCAAGAGTCGACATAAGTATACAAAAAGTTCTGAACGATCCCTTAAACATGTATTTCAGCAACACCCCATGAAATCTTTGCTAGTCTTTCCTGTAACTTCGACTTACTACGACTCAATGGGACCAATCATACTCTTGAATACGACATGTGGGGTTATTAATGGTTTATTCATACCCTAGTCAGCATGTTTAGCTTGGCTACTTCCCAAGTTATGAATCACTAGGGTATAAGTTGTATAGGGGCATACGAGTGATGTAGGGCAAGTCGTATAATGCATGATTGTCTTGGTCTTGTGGAGTCTTCCCTAGGTACTATTGGTGGATATGATTAGGGGTGTAAATCGCACCCTTATTTATAAGTTAGAGAGGTGTAGTCGTATAGAAATTAGAAAGTAAGGTCATGGCAAGGTTTGGGTACAAGTTGGGGTACCACTCATACCCTAGGGTACAGGTGGTAAAGGGGAGTCGTACCCCTGGACGTGACTTGTTTTAAATTTTAAGTAAAGGTTAGTTTTGACATTTCCTACTCCTAAACCCTTATGTCCTCACATTATATAACACTATGTGGCCTTCCTTAGCACTTTTTAAAGGATTGAAATACCTCAATTACTCTCTCAAACTTACTCTTGAAAGATTGGAGGATAGGGTTTCTCAAGTGTTTTTCAAAGGGCTCAAAGGTTGAAATTTCTTCCATAAATCTTTATGTATAAGGCATGTAATATTTACCACATTTTTATTTACTACTAAATGCATGTGTATTGTGTTTTAAACATTGATTTATGAATCATGAATGGTGTTTTTCATAATATATGTTGGGGTTCTTGATGCATATGGTTTGGTATTGGTTTAAACTATGTTTTTACATGTTTTGGTAATGCTTTTCATATATGGCTATTTGTTGGTTATGATTTAACAAATGGGTTTTGAGTAACCCTAATTATTGTGGTTTATGCTTTGGTTTTCGTCTTGATAAAGGTATGCCCTACAATTTTTGATAAAATGCTTCAAAGAATATTTTTACTCTATTGTTTAAATTTCATTGGAACTCTTACATGGTTTGATTCGTTAATGGAACTCTAAATAGTTTTGCATGTTTTCAACGGTTTAAATGATATAAATACTTTAAATACTTGGTATGGTCTAAAATGGTTTGGAATGGTTTAAGGGGTAAAGGTTTTTAGTGGTCATGGTTGGTCTATTTTGAAAACCTTATGGGATACATGGAAATCCCTCAAACAAATGCATTAATGGAATTGGTTTAAATGGTTTGGAAAGGTAAAAATCTAAATGGTTATGCTTGTGGGAAACATAGAAGTCCCCCAAGTGGTTTAATATGGTAAACAGAAGGGCACTTGAATGTATCCTTAAACCTATAAATGCTTGGCTATGGATGATACTTACATGTAAGGGTTAGTATGACGATACCAATATCAATGGCCTTGGTTAATAAATGTTAAATGGTTTGGTTATTTGAAAATTGTTTTTTATTAGGTAATAATGGCGGGATCTATAGGAAAGATGTGGAAGGTGGAGGTCTGATAACGCTTAACTTACACGTCAATTTAATGCAAGGTAGTCATCATCAATATGTTTACCCAACTTTGGAGTCGGTGTCCAATCCACGAGGAACAATGTGAGTGGCGATTAAACTAATTTAAAACTATAGCTACAAGTTAAATTCAAACAAATGATACGAAAAGATAAAATGGAGGTTTTTATTAATTGAACAAAAATTATTAACACTTCAATTCATCTTAGAACTCAAATCTTAAACTACAATATTTCAAATCAATGATATAGAGAAACTAGCGTTGTGATCTTTATGATTAGTAATCCTCCATTGAATAATAGTTGTAGTACTGGATTATCATGACTTGTCGGAAACACCATTATCAGTTTCGACAGTCTAGCTAAGTATTTCTCAACCTACCTAGATGTTGGAGTCCCTAATTCTCTCAAACTTGGGAAAACATTCTATTCATACTGATTTTATTTTGAGTTGATTAATCGTGTTACAACATTAATCATTAGATGGGAACTTACCTTCCCAAATATTCATTGATAATTCACTACTTTTAGTTTATTTCTCAGTTTGTGCAAGTCAACATAATGCGATACCTATTGTTTGGAACCAACAAAAAATAATTAATACAAAAGAATTATCAAGATGTTCCCACAATCACTCAAACCCTAGCCAACTATTAAGACAATACAATAGTAATCATAGATCCCACAACCCTAGTTGTGGGTTTTAGTTCCACATGAAAGAGAAAGCGATAACAATAACTAAATTCGTAATTCAAAGTGATTAAACTTACAAAAGATGTACTCAGAAATTGATTCTATTCCCAAATTCAAGAAGAATATCCCACAAGTAAATCAAAGAATTGAAAATTGAAATCCAAGTTTAGAAACCAAATAAAAGTAAAGTAGTCTTTGGAATAAGTTCAAGATGTTCGACGCCTTCAATGAAACCCTAAAAGATTCTATTTATATTCGAAACTTAAGAAAAATTCAAAATTAAACATTCAGATTTTTCTGCTTAGCTGATGACATGCCTAACAGCTTATCAGAGATCTGATAGCTTATCAGACCATGTTGTTAGACATTATTCCCCTTTCTTGCCTTCTGCTTATGTGTGAAAACATGCCTGACGGCTTATCAGAGTTCTGATAGCTTATCAGAACCCATCGTCAGGCATGCTTCAAATTTTTGCCTTCTGCTTCTGAGTGACGACATGCTTGACAGCTTATCAGAGATCTGATAGCTTATCAGAACATGTCATAAGAAAATATTCTGCTTCTGAGTGACGGCATTCTTGACGGCTTATTAGACACCTGACGGCTTATCAGGGGATGTCGTCACAGTTTTTCTCTAACTTCCTCACACTATCTACAGCTAATGATGAATCTTATAACTTATCTCAAATTTGACGACTTATCATACAAGTCGTCAACTACACTTTCATGGCCACTTGTTCCAAATTCACCTCTTTTGCTCTTATTGTCTTTGGTTTTCTTGCATCTTGACTTTCCTGCATTATCAAAGAGAAGGCAATCAAAAACGACTAAAGTTGCTTAAGACTTTACAATTTTTCTAGTTAAAAGTCTCAAATGTGTTAGCAGTAGCTCACACATCAACACCCTCAACTTAAAACAAATTCTTGTCCTCAAGTAACTTAAACATATCTAAGAGGATTCAAAGCACATTCAGTAGTCAAGCATAAAACATATTTACCATCTCCAAGGTCAATCATCTCAAACTCAACTGTGTATATTACTGAAAAGAAACAATGCAACACAAAGGAATCAAGCTATGGTATCAACTTAGCAAAAACAACCATACATGTACCAATATTACACTGCCCAAACAAGTTAGCAACTAGTAACATAACCAGTGTGCCCTTACTCCAAAGAAGTCCCTCCTCACTCCTATATGAACGCAAGCATGTCAATGCGGGGACGGTGAAGAGATATTCACTCTCAGAAAGTAGTTCCACTCAATGTACACCAATTACCATAAGCTTACCCTTATTTTCATTATCGAAGCTAAAAGACAGTTAAGTTAGGATCACTATAGGACTTTTCTTCAACTTGTAATTTAGGCTTGGGGTTGGTATGATACACAAGGATATTTAAATTAACTAAGCCTCCTTGGAACTACATTATTTTTGGGATCTCACTTGTCAACCTTTACGTTATTTCTCCCTTTCCTAATTAAAGCATATTTAAGTTGGATGCAGTTTTTATTCATTCATTTTTTTTTCACAACTTTTCTTTTTTTTCATTTTTTTTGTAATACACCCAGCCTTTCACATTTTTTTTATTACCCTTCTTCATACTTACTTTACATCACGGACCCCTATAATAGCCACCCTCAAATTAGGCTATTTGCCTAAGTCAAAGTGCATAATGTCCAAGGAGGACCAGGGCCAAAACATGTTCATTGTGATACAACTGAGAAGGTGATAGGTATAATAAAAAGAATAGGCATTCAGGCTCAAAATTAGGATCAAGGGATATTATTCACATATGGAAAGTCATTAAGGCTAAAAGTGGACTAATATCAACAATGGCCTTTGATCATTTTCTAACCGTTATCCTAGAACAAAGGCAAGACCAACCGAACAAGTTCTAGATTTAATACACAATGGGAACTAGGTAGTATCTCTCACACACATGGCACAAAGGTACATCACAAGCTACTACCCATTCGGTTCATGCAATTCTTTAACAATGGCTATCATGTCACTAGTACTAATGCCATAACAAGATACACAGTGGTCATACATAAATGCATATCACACAGTTATAAAATAGACCATTGGAAAGTTGTTCAAAAATCAACAAAAACATGTTAACTACCTAAGGTACTTTTATTTATCCTAGTCAAGTACAACATTTTACAACCAATCATAATACGCCTAAACATGCTAGCTCTACTAGGAACAAGAATTGAGGGAAAAGAGGCACGGCAACAAAAACTCCAAGAGAATATCAACACCCACAAGTAGCCCCACCCTCAACTTAAAATCATGCAATGTCCCCAATGCGTCAAACCAAAACAAGAGAGTTAAAAACATACCTGTGGTACACTGGGTGCAAAGATCTGATGTCAATCACATAATACAAATACAAACAACAAAATACCTTGGGTTGCCTCCCATGCAGTGTCTGATTTAATGTCACAACACGACTAGGTTATCTTCACTACTCAGAATTCATCAAGATACCTTAAAAGTGCTTCATCCTTTATACCTCCACTTAGCTGATTTGAATCGTCGGCCCATCTTTCTATCTTACATCTTTTAGGTGCATTGGTAAAATGTGAGAGCATTATAAGAAAAGTTCTATCACGCAACTTCGAAGACTTGAACCGCTTGTCCAATTTTTCATCGAATCTTTGTGTAGGATTACATGGCAACGGTGAGAATCTTAAAAATCCACTAAATGGACATTGAACTTTAATATTCTTGAACTTCAAGATTAGGGTTGTATTACACCCTTTCGGAAAGACAAACTCCAAAATGTAGGAATTTTCCTCCGTATTTCCAAAATTCATTATTTTCTTGGGTGATTCTACTTTCATCACATCAGCCAAGCATAATGTTAAAAAGTTATTCGAGTGAGGTATTTTCCTTAATTTTAGAGTTGTATCCTTCTTGAACTCTTCACCTTAACCTAGGATAGAGTCTTTATAAGAGATTGGCTTAGTTTCTTCTTTTGCCTCTAGCACCATTTCCTCAATCGTGGCATCATCTCTCATGATTGGTTTGGTTGGTTGAGAAATCACTGAGGGTTGCTCATCATAAAGATCAACATCAATATAGGGTTCTTGCTCCTCATCTTCACGTTCTTTCATTATTTTAAATGATTCCACAGATAAGATATCATCAAAATAAACTATAGAAGAATGCTTTGAATAATTGACCTCTACATCCATCTTCTCATGAATTATTGGCTTTATGTATTGATGCATATCACATACGATATCATGGATTTCTTTCTAGAGATCAGACATTAGTTGAAATATAGTTTCAATGGCAGTCTTTTCGGTGCTTCGTTCTTTCTTTTCTTGACCATAAGACCTATCAAACTCATAAGAAAAACTAGAATTTAGGTTAGTGCAATTAGGGGAGGGGGCATTTGGGCAATAACTCTAATTTCCATCTTGACCACCACATAAAGAATAATTATACTCCCAATAGGATAGAGATGGTGCACACATCTCTCTCCAGGAAGCATATCTACAATGTAGCCAAAAGTGAGTTCCACCACAATATGGACATGGGTCATCAAGATAAGATTTCCAACCACCAAGCTCATGTTAATTCCACGATGCCATAGTAATAAGTAAACTAAAATAAAAATCTACCTAACACAAGACATAAAAGAAAACTAAAAACAAATATTTACAAGTTTGAATTCAAGAAAGTAGGCTAAAATTTCAAAAAAACTCAATACACCAAATTGTTCCCCGGCAATGATGCCATTTTTGATAACGCTCAACTTACATTTCAAATTAGTGCAAGGCGATTGTCATCAATATATTTACCCAACTTTAGAGTCGGGGTCCAATCCACGAGGAACAATGTGAGTGGTGATTAAACTAATTTAAAACTATAGCTACAAGTTAAATTCAAAAAAATGATACAAAAAGATAAAATGGGGGGTTTTTAATAATTGAACAAAATTTATTAACACTTCAATTCGCCTTAGAACTCAATGCTTAAACAGCAATATTTTAAGTCAATGATATAGAGAAACTAAAGTTGTGATCACTATGATATGTAATCCTCCATTGAATAATAGTTGCAGTACTGGATTCTCATGACTTGTGGGAAACACCAAATTATCAATTTCGACAGTCCATCAAATTATTTCTCAACCTCCCAAGATTTTAAACTCCCTAATTCTCTTGAACTTGGGAAAATATTTTATTCGTACTGATTTTATTTTTAGTTGATTAATCTTGTTACAACATTAATAATTAGATGGGAACTTAACCTTCCCAAATCCTCATTGATATTTAACTCCCTTTAGTTTATTTCTGAATTCGAGCAAATCAACATAAAGAGAGATCAATTATTTGGAACCAACAAAACATAATTAATATAAAAGAATTATCAAGATGTTCCCACAATCACTCAAACCCTAACAAACTATTAAGACAATATAGGAGTAATCACAGATCCCACAACACTAGTTGTGGGTTTTAGTTCCACATAAAAGAGAAAGCAATAATAATAACTGAATTCATAATTCAAAGTGATTAAACTTACAAAAGATATAGTCAGAAATTGATTCTCTTCCCAAATGCAAGAATAATATCCCACAACTAAATCAAAGAATTGAAAATTAAAATCCATGTTTAGAGACCATAGAGAAGTAAAGTAGTCTTTGGAATAGGTTCAAGATGTTCAATGCCTTCAACGAAACCTAAAAGCTTTTATTTATATCTGTAACTTGAGAAAAATTCAAAATTAAAAATTCACATTTTTTTCCTTAGCTGACGACATGTCTGATGGCTGATCAGAGATCTGATTGCTTATCAGACCATGTCATAATACATGATTCCTATTTCTTTCCTTCTGCTTATGTGTGATCATATGCCTGATAGCTTATTAAAGTTCTGATAGATTATCAAAATATGTCGTCAGGCATGCTTTAAATTTTTGGCTTCTTCTTCTGAGTGACGACATGCCTGATGGCTTATAGGAGTTCTGATATCTTATCAGGACATGTCATCAGAAAATCTTCTACTTCTGAGTGACACAATTCTTGATGGCTTGTCAGACACCGGATGGATTATCAGGGGATGTCGTCATACTTCTACTCCAACTACCTCACACTATCTATAGCAGATGATGACTCTAATAACTTATCATAAATTTGACAACTTATCAGACAAGTTGTCAACTACACTTTCATGGCCACTTGTTTTAAATTCACCTCTTTTGCTCTTATTGTCTTTGGTTTTCTTGCACCTTGACTTTCCTGCATTATCAAAGGAAAAGCAATCAAAAATAACAAAATTTGCTTAAGACTTTGCAATTATTTCTAGTTAAAAGCCACAAATGTGTTAGCATTAGTTCACACATCAATGTCCCAGGGGAACCAAAATAAGAAACTCAGATTTGTCGAAATGCAGTTGGTCTTGGTGACCTTGTTTATGATTTCACACTATATTTAGGAATGTACTAGTCATCCTAAGGATACCTTCTCTGATCATATGGATACACACACTAGGGCCCTTTCAGCAGGGGGAGCTGAACCCATATAGGCCATAAATTATTTAAGATGGTAAAGATACATAATCCAGGTAAATGTTTTAAAGGCATGCTAAACTTGGTTTCCTTTCCCAATATGGTTATAGATATTTATATGGTTTTATAAATTATGGATGGTTTTTCTTGGCTATGCAAATGGCATTATTTTATCCTTATCTTGAGTGCATGCTAGTGTTTACCCACTAACCTATTTACTTGCGGCTGTATACCCACACTATGCCGGAACTGACTATTCTATTCCTCTTGCGTACTAATCAAATTTGGGTACAGTCAACGTTGGATTAAAGTGGTGAGATTCCATATTTTTGAAGGCATCTATTTCATGTCATGGTTTACTTTACATATTTTTTATCTTTCATAGACTATATTTTTTGGCTATGGTTGGGGGCATGTCCCAGCTTGGTACTCTTTGTTTGGTCTAGAGGCTTTATGTAGATAACTTTAGACCTGGGTATGTTATAGGTTATTTATGTTACACATAAGTACTCTTATATTAGCTTATTATCATGGTATTGATTAATGGCTTCCATATTGGTTTGGTTTGATATTGGGTGGTTTGGCTTGGTTGGGTTGGTCTCAGTTATAGACTTATTCTAAAGTTACCACATAGTTGGACACTCTATCTTGTTATATGTCCGGTGTTCAGCCTACTCAAGGTATGCATTGGTAGTTGTGTTGGGTAACAGGGAAAGTTCCCAGTCCTGGTTGGACTTGGGACTGCCCATTATGATAAGGCCTTAGTTTGGGTCATGTCAAATTGGTATCAGAGCTTTAGGTTTCAGTGTCATTGGGTGCCCACAAAGCCATGTCGAGTCTATTTTTTCTTATGGGTATATCGCGCACCATACGTATAATCAGAAGGCTACGAGACACTTAGGAATGTTTTACTTTCTTGGTTATTCTACTTTCGGGCTATGGTGTCTGAGGTTTTGAACTCTTCTTTGAATCATTGGTTAACTTTTTGGATCATGTCCTTTCAATGATCTAAAGTTTATGGAAACTTACCTGTCCTACTCGAGGACAACATGGAGGGATCTAGTCCAACTCATGGGACCTTGATTTTCTAAATAATGGGGAGTCCAATGGTATAGTGGTAAATAGTCCAAGAGGAAGAGTTGGGTGAGTTCTAACTCCTATTATATGATTGGTTTGCCCTACCCAAATCTATGAGGAGACAAATATTCTTAGTTCGATAATGCTTCTAGGGCACAAGGTGCCCAATCTTGGGCTAATGAGACCAATATGAATTATCTTATCCTATTCATGAGTTTTTTGGTCTATCACACCATAGGTTTTGTGAAAAAATGAGGAATTGTGGTTGCAGTGGTAGTCAATTAGGTCTCATACAACAGGAATATCCTATAAGGGTTGCCTCTTGGGCAATAGAATATCGATTACTACTTCTGGTTTTGGTATTGGTTGGGATCATCTCAATGTTCTTATTATTCCTTGGGAGTCCGAGGCATTTTGTTATACCGACATAGGTATGTTGGAAACTTTTCTCTTTGTGGTGTAAATGGTATACTTGGCTCGGGGTCCCCTCTCTTTTATGACCCTATTAGTGGTTGTGTATTTTGGTTTTAGTCCTAATGTTATATCAAATTCTTTTCTGTTTCTACCCCGATAGATGACTCTATGATTACTGAAAGTGTCTATGAGGGTGTGTGGTACTGGTGGTAATAATTGGGTCTTAGTGGATTTGTTTAACTTGGATATGGTGGATTTCAATGTCATTCAAGAAAATGGATTAGTTGCACTCGTGATATTCATCATTAGATTATCGGACCCATTAGGCTCCCTAGTTAGTCAATTGTGGAATGGAAGGATGGTTTCATTCCCTAGCTATTAAAGGAAAGGTTGCATTCTATCTTAGAATTCGGAGATTGGTCTGCAAATGGGTGTTTTTATTATTTGGTTCGGGTTAAAGATTCTAACTCGGAAGGTCTTTCCTTATGTTCAGTTTTGGTGGCACATGAATTTCTTGGGGTCCTTCTAATGTCCCTAATGGTGTCTTTCTAATGGAGAGGTTGGTTTGGGATTGGTCTTATTTTGGACCTTTGTCTAAATTTCTATTCTTTCATAATAGAATGGTTTGATTTGGGTTAAAAGGGGCTTGAAGATAAATGAAGGGATCTTTTAGATAGAGGTTTCATCCGTCCTTGTGTTTTTCCATGAGGTGATTTCATACTTTCATACATAAGGGGATGGTTTCCCAAGGAGTAAATAGGTTGTCGGAGAGTGACTAAGGAATTTAGGGACTCCTTCTAGTAGGGGAGGATCATATGTGTATATTCCATTTTATGTAGTGTACTTTGTTAGTAATACATGATGGTTGATAACAACTAAGTGTGAATTTTAGATGTTAATTTTGATAAAAGGAAGTATAATAGCTAGGGAATAACAATGCAGGAATTGTGGTGGTAAATTGGTAGGTTGGATGAGAATGATAACTTTAGGATTACAATAATGGTAAAGTTGTGACTTGTAGATCGAACGTTCAAGATGAATGGATGGGTTGGGGTTTAAGTCATTATATGGGATGGATCATGGAACTTGCATATGTATTTGTCCCTATACTTGTACTTTATTATTGGCATATAATTTATTATTAAATTCATGGTTTTGAATATGGGTTTTGGCATAATCGAGGGTTTTGACATGACTACTTATTTAATTGATTTTTCAGGGATTATGATGCATTATTTATGCCTTATTAATGTTTATGAACATTGTGGGATACATGGGAATGCTAAATGGATTTTGGGGTACTATGGATTTCCCAATTGCTTGATTTTGGTCTTGGAAATTATATGCCCTCAAAATATTTGTCAAATTGCTGCAAAATATAATTTTGTCATAGTATTTTGCTATTTTTGAATCTTTGCATTGTATAAATGGTTAAGGGGAACATAAATTTGTTTTGGTTAGATTCAAATAATTTTTGAAAGGCCTTAGTGGCCATGGTTTGATTTTAAATGGTTTTAATTTAAATTGGAAATGTTGGAGTCAATTTGGTCTAATGGTTTTTCCATGTCTATGTTGGGATTGAGGTAGCCTGGGGATGAATCAAATTTTGAGTATGGGAGAAACAAACGTCCTTGGTGTACATCTTCGGTGATACCCATTAGAGTAGAGAATTATGTTCATTGGTGTGATGGGATAGTGGTTGGTGGTTGATCTAGAATTCTTTTTTAGTGGTGGACTTCAAGGGAAGGTTGGGTTGCATATTCTAGTGATACTCTTCCATCTTGATTGAGAGAGTACTCTAGTTGTGTTGCATACATTCTTATAGCACTTATGCCTAAGGTTCGCATTTGGTATTCACCCTGTTCCATAAATATGAGTTTTGACTGACATTACATTACTCACGATATATGTAGTTGTATTTCTTTTGGTGTGAAGTTTTAAAGACTCTTTTCATGGTATGGTTTGGTCGGGATGATCTTCCATTATAGTCTAGGTGGTGTTGTAAAGTACTTCATGCCTATAGTGTCGTGTCTTGTCTCTGGGTTCTTGCCTTAGGAGGCATGGATAACTCTTGTAATTTGGTTTCTTAAATGACCCTTCTAATGTTAAGATGGTAGTAGTTTGGGACGTATGGTAATGTGTTGAAATGGGGAATGTAGAAGTCCTAAGATTAGGAAAGTCTAAGGTGACTACCATAGTTAAGAGTTTGGAGGGCAACGTAAGGTTGTTGTCATGGGAAATTATTAGGAAGGGAATAGGTGGTAGAAAATCATAGTGGAAACGATAGAGGGTGCTAGACCTTTTGATCCATAGATCATACCGCGGGTATATAAGGGGTAGGATTGAATGTTGTGGTTGGTAGATATATCAATAAGTTGTGTTGGGTATCTAAGAGGTCAGGTAAGACATGGTATTATGAATTATTTTCAGGGCTTAGTAGTTGTATGAATTTAGGTGTTCAATTATAGGCTGGGGGGTTTGGCTATAGTGGTTGTACATTGTTTGCCCATGTGTTTTACTTATGGTTTTCTTGTTATAATCGTGATGGAAGAAGGGTGGTGTCTCAGATAGGTGTAAAGAGCAGAGCCCGGTGGCCTAAGTTAGCTCTTTCATGCTTTGGATAGGCTTGAACATAGAATCAGTGGTATATAGCTACACTCAAGCTCCCGTGTGATGTGTCTTAGTAAACTCTAAGTTGAATTAGACTAGCTCTTTAGCCTAAGTTTCATTCATCCAGTATTCTATATGTTTGTGTTAAGGAAAGATGGGTATAATTCTTTGTTGGTTGATCCCTTTGGGTGGTATTGATATCTGGGATCCTTTGTTCCTTGTTCTTTAAGGAGGTCCCGTTGGGGATCTTGGATTGGTAAGTTCACCGGTTTGCAAGTAATAAGGTATGGCTTAGGTAAAGGTTCCATGGCAGAACCAAGAGTCCGATAAAGTCATTGGGATGCGAAAGTGGACATGGAGTCCAAGGGTCCACGTTGGTTCTTTGTATTGGAAAATTGTGCGTAAGGTATGTGCTCTTCAGCACATCTTTGTTTCCTAACTTGGTAAAGGTGAGGAATGGTTCCTCTTGCATCTTTGTTTTTTTAACCTTGTTAGAAGTCAGAACGAAAATGTTGGGGTGTAAATTATTCTTGGGATATGTTATGATCTTCTCATCTTAGTTCGCATTCTTGTCCTTTATTTTAATTAGACGAAAGTTAGAGGTGCACCAATGTGTTATCACATGCTTTTTATTACCCTTACCTATCATTCAAGGACAAATGATCCCAGTGGGGGAGTATGAAATACCCCAAGTCTTAGGCACTTGCAAAATTTCCAAGGTTTTTGCCTTTTTGACTTGGTACAACTCAAGGGTACTAATCATACCCTTGAATATGACTTTTGGGGTGTCTTAATGGTTCAATCATGCCCTAGGAAGCATGGTTGGCTTGGTTACTTCCCACGGTATGACTCACTAGGGTACGAGTCATATAGGGGCATACAAATGGTGTAGGGAAAGTCGTATGGTGCATGATTATCTTATTCTTGTGGAGTTTGCCCTAGGTACGACTAGTGGATACGATTGAGGGTGTCACTGATACCCATAGGTACGAGGTAGGGAGGTAGAGTTGTATAGAAACTTGTAGGTAAGGTCATGGCAAGGTTTGGGTATGAGTTGGGGTACCACTAGCACCCTAGGGTACAGGTGGTAAGGGAGAGTCATAACCCTTGACGTGACTTGTTTTAAATTTTAAGTCAAGGTTCGTTTGGATATTTCCTACTCCTAAACCTTTATGTCCTCACATTATATAACCCTATATGTTCTTTCATAACCCTTGTTAAAGTATAAAAATACCTCAAAAACTCGCTCAAACTTACTCTTGAAAAATTTGAGGCTAAGGTTTCTTAAGTGCTCTTCAAGGGGCTCAAAGGTTGAGTTTTATTTCATTAATCTTCATGTATATGGAATGTACTCCTTCCCTTATTTTTATTTCCTACTAAAGGCATGTGTATTATATTTTAAACATTTATTTATGAATCATGAATGGTGGTTTTAAGAATATATGTCGGTGGCCTTGATGCATATGGTTTGGTATTGGTTTAAACTATGTTTTTACATGTTTTGGTAATGGTTTGCATATATGGTTATTTGTTGGTTATGATTTAAAAAATGGGTTTTGAGTAAACGTAATTATGGTGGTTTATGCATTTGTTTTTGTCTTGGTAAAGGTATACCCGCAACATGTTTGATAAAATGCTTCAAAGAATGTTTTTACTCTATTGTTGAACTTTCATTGGAACTCTTGCATTGTTTGGTTTGGTAATGGAACTCTCAATGTTTTGGATGGTTTTGCATGGTTTCAATGGTTTAAATAATATAAATGCTTTAAATTCTTGGAATGTTCTAAAATGGTTTGGAATGGTTTAAAGGGTAAAGGTTTTTGGTGATCATGGTTGGTCTATTTTGAAAATCTTGCGGGATACTTGGAAAATCCTCAAGAAAATACATTAATGGAATTGGTTTAAATGGTTTGGTATTATAAAAGGCTAAATAGTTATGCTTGTGGGGAATATGAAAGTCCCCTAAGTGGTTTAATATGGTAAATAGAAGGGCACTTGACAATCCCCTTAAACCTATAAATGGTTGGTTATGGATGATACTTATAAGTAAGGGTTGTTATGATAATACTAATATCAATGGCATTAGTTAATATATGGTAAATGGTTTGGTTATTTGGAAATAAGTTTTAATTGGGCAATAATGGCGAGATATACAGCAAAGCCGTGGAAGGTAGAGGTCCTAGGGGGACCAAAACTGGAAACTCATAAACTCATATTTTCCGATATGAGGTTGGTTTTGGTGACCATGTGCATGATGTCATACTATATTTTAGGGGTGTACTAGTCATCCCAAATATATTTTCCCTTTCCATGCGCCTACATACACTGGGGCCCCTTTTATCAAGGGGAATTTAACCCATATAGCCCTTGGGTGGTTTAGGACAGCAATGTTACACCACCTAGTTAAAGGATTTAAAGGCATGCTAAACCTAGTTCCTTTTCCCGGCATGGTTATATAAGGTTGTATGCATTATGGATTGTTTTTCTTGGATTTGTAATCGGAATTACTTTATCCTTATACTGAGTGCATGCTAGTGTTCACCCACTAACCCATCTACTGGCATTTGTATACCTATGCTATGTAGAAACCGATTATTATTAGTGATTGGATTTGGGTATAGTCGACGTTGAATTGAAGTGGTGAGCTCCCATAATTTAGAAGAAATCTATTTCATGTCATGGTTTACTTTAATATTTTTTATCTTCCATGAACTATGTTTTTTTTGCTATGGTCAGGGGCATGTCCCGACTTAGTACTCTTTGGTTTGTCTAGAAGCTTTGTATGGACAACTGTGGACTTAGGAATGGTATGGGTTATTTATGTTACACATATGTATACTAACATTGGCATATTATCATGGTATTGATTCGAGGCTTCCGCATTGGTTTGGTTGGATATTGGGTGGTTTGAGTTTTGTTGGGTTGGTCCCAGTTATAGACTTATCCCAAAGTCCCAACTGGGTTGAACTTGGGATTGCTTATGACAACAAGGCCCTGGTTCAAGTCGTGTCATTTTTTTAGTTTCTTCCAAAAAATTTCACTACAAGTCCACCAAAATGAAAAGAAATCCATTTTAATAAAAACCCTAGTAGCCCAAGGAGATTAACGATTTTTTCAATTTACAATTTTGTTTGTTGGCTCAATCTACGATTTTTGTTAGAACCCAAAAATTTGTGATTTAAAATCTTACCGGTGGTTTTCTCAATGACTGCAATTTCAGAGTTTCTTACAACTACAGAGTTGCCTTGATTTTGTTGGGTTAGTTGCTAAACACATTCTACCCCAATCTTTAGGTAAAGAACACCGCTTATCTAATTTTCTTGTAAAGAAAAATTGTATGATTGTGTAAAAATTTGGACTAAATTCGATAAATAGTATACAAATTATGATGTAAAGGACCATGGAGGAGTAAAAGAAGTTTTCCCGGCAAAAATATCCATACAATATTGTATAGAATAGTACAAAAAAATGGAAGAAGTATACTGAAGCTAAACACATCCATATAGAACCAATATTGGTTGATTATCATAGATGATGTTTGCATGAATCTAAATATATGGTCCTTTCTTAACCTCTGCACTACATAGGTTTGAAAAAATTCCTCTTTCAAACTTGTAAAAATGTCAAGGTTAGTATATATATTTTATCCATAAAAAGGTTGGGAAGTTGACCTTTAATGTGTAGAAGCCCTCGTTGATGATACACCATTGCAATAGTCATAATTAATCCTGGAAATCCTTATGGATATGTTTTTATTTCTAAACACTTTCAAGAGGTAGGATAAACTTGATAATGATGTCTTCTTTTACGTCTAAATGCCACAGTTTGTATCAAATAACTCATCGCCCAAATTTGTCCATGCTTTATTTTTATCATGGAGATTGCGGGGACAACAAAAAAGCTAGGAATCCTAGATATTAAAAATAAAATCTATAGCCACCTATGTATTGGTAACAAGACCTTTGTTTCAATGGGAGTATTTTGATCAATTACTCCGATGTAACTCTCGGGTCAATATCAAAACGATGGATTGTTCCTGGTTGGCGACTTGGTTTTATTATAGTGGTTGTCCTAGTTATGTCTTTAAGAAGTCCAGGGTTTGTATCTTCATTTTTATTCTCTTTATTTCTTATGTCTCTTTTTCTCTCTTTTTTTTATCTCTTAGTACTCGTATTTCAACTTTTTGTACTAGAAAAAAGTGATGGACCAAGATAAGGTCTGTGACTATGAGGAGCAAAATAATAAATTACTGCAGCATGCAAACTGGGGAATATATCGGATATAAATAGGAATACTAATCTACTAATAATATGCAATATTACTCATATTACAAATTGATAGAGTTGTAAATCACTCGTATAAATATTTCAAGTTTGTCAATGCCTTCTATAGGCTGTTTTACAATGTGACCAGTCTTCTGATGCTTTTGCTTTTCAGATTGATGAATGCCTTTAGAATTATCTTAAATACATTGCTAATCCTTGAATGATTGTTCAAGTATTGGTTATACGCCATTTTCCTATGGTCTAAATTGCCATACACATAATTAAGTCCATTAGATGTAATTGTGCTCTATGGAAGTTCTAATTTTATTTTGATAATATCCAAGGAGCAGTACCTCACCTCCTCAAGAAAAAGACAAAGGATTTCTTTTTGAACATCAATAACATACTGAAGGAAGATGTCAAGCGATTTTACACCAAAGTTTAGGAGATAGATTACTTTAACCTGCTTGTATAAAACAGAGGGAGAAATGTGCGTAATGGTGAGTACTTAACGATCACTTCAATTTTAGTCCTAAATCTAACACAAAAGGTAATTTTTTATTTCATACCTTGTATATCAAATTGAGCCTGTTGTTTCTGGAATAAATAAATGAAGATATGGAATTCTGCAATAAGCTAGTCTATGAAGAATCAATTATAATTCTGCCTAGTAACACTAACTCATTCTTTATGTGGTTGCTCATGAAGGAATCAGTACCTAATCTAGAATTATATAATGTCAAGATGCTTAATGAAAGTTATCTTTTTCTTGTCCAACAAAATTAACTATGACTCAGTCCAGAATAAGTCGAGGTTGACTATATGAATCTGCACTACCGCCTATAAGGATCATTTTTTTTAGATATCTTTTTCTTGTCCAACAACATTAACTATGCCTCAGTCCCGAACAAGTCAAAGTCGACTATATGAATCCACACTGCTACCTATACGGAACCTTTTATTTTAGTTAGCTTTTTGTTGTCCAACTACATTAACTATGGCTTAGTCCCAAACAAATCGAGGTTGACTATATGAATCTGCACTACCGCCTATATGGATCCTTTTCATTTAGTTATCTTTTTCTTGACCAATAATATTAACTATTTCTCAATCTCAAATAAGTCCAGGTCAACTATATGAATCCGCACTACCACCTATAAGAATCCTTTTCTTTTAGTTAGCATTTTCTGGTTCAACAACTTTAACTATGCATCGGTCCTAAAAAGGTCGAGGTAGACTATATGAATCAGCACTACCACCTTTATGGATCCTTTTATTTTAGTTAGCTTTTCCTCTTCCAACAATATTAACTATGTCACAATCCCAAACAAGTCAAGGTCGTCTATATGAATATGCACTACGACTGATATGGATCCTTTTATTTTAGTTAGCTTTTTCTTGTCCAACAACTTAATTATGCCTTACTCCCAGACAAGTTGAGGTCAACTATATGAATCCGCACTACTACCTATATGGATCCTTTTCCTTTAGCTATATTTTTCTTGGACTGAGCATTGAAAATATGGAGTTCGAGATACTAGGAACATGTAAAAAAGCAGTTTTGTTGTTCCATTTTGTTGTAGTAGGTTCTCCTTTTGTATATATCAATTCTCTTTTGAAAGTGTAAAAACAAGAGAATTTTGCACAATGTGATTACTATTTAGTATTTCTAGTGCGTCCTGCTGGGGGATTTGATCTTATTTCATGCTGTTTTAGTCTATTTATGCTTTTCTTTTCTTAGGTGACTATGTCCAAGGATCATACAGTCATTCTTGATGGTTCTGGTCAAAACAAGTTCATAGAAGAGCGAAATAAAAGGTTTGGTCTCGCTTCATTTTGCACAAGTATAAATACAAATATTGCACTTTAGCATGGGGTTGACATATAATCGTGCTCTTTGAATTTGCAGATTAAATCAACCATTGAATTGAGCACATCTGACTATGACAAGGCGAAAGGTACAAAACCTTTGAAATTTTGCAAGGGTCCAAGACTTGGTGTATTTCAAGAAAATCGATGCAATAGGTATATTTTTTCCAATTAAGTGTTGCCATAGGTATCTTATGGCAATAGTTCTCAAAACTGTTCCTATATGTCTGCCTATTGCAATAGTTAATCTTCAATAATGATATTTATAGCGCTTCATTGTAGCTAGTAGAACAATTATTTTTTGTAATGGTTAGAACCATTTAAATAGACATCCTATAGAAACACTTTGACAACCATTGCCAAAACGTTCATTGCCATAGGGGTAATTTCCAGTAGTGGCTCTAAGGGGTCACCCATTAGTTAGGACTAACTCATTAGTCATTTGGGACATCAGATTAGTGGAATGACACAACCAGTGTTAGTACCCGTGCCACAGTACTAACACCCTTTTAACTGAGGTTACAGGTTGGACCCCGATTAGCTCAGATTAGGGCATGTCAGTTAGATGATTCCTTCAACAGTTTTAGTTAGTATTTCAATATATCTCAGCTCAAGTTTGCTTGACCAAGTGTAGAGAATTTTGGTTATTCAGTTATACATATTTTAATCTTCCAGATTATAGATTATTTCAGTAATGTGTTTATGCTTGGTCCTACATTCTCAGATATTACATGTTCATGCATTCATGCTCAATTATCTCATACATTTCAGCCAGTCCTTATCTTATATACCAGTACATTCAAAGTACTGACCGCATACTTTTCTTTGTGCTATGTTGTCTTATAACATAGGTTTGGACGCTTAGTTTCCCAACAATTTCTTAGACAGCTCATCATTGCTCATTAGTAATAGTGGTGAGTCCTCATCCATATAGGATAAGATATGTTCATTTTAGTTATTTTAGCATTTCCTTATAATCAGACAGTATGAGTTAGTTAGGGATTTGTCCCATCAACTCCTCATGATGTTTAGAGGCTTTCGGCCAATCAGTTAGATGGTCAGCCAATTCTTTCAGTATTATCAGTTGTTTCAGATAGACAGTTTAGTTTCCAGTATTTTATCAGATAATTCAAGCATGATATTGATTTTTATTTCAATATTAGAGTTATAATATCAGATTAGGTTTTCTTCCGCTCATATGTTTACCACTATTTTATTTAGTACTCATAGCAGGTACCAGTTAATGAGTTAGCTTAGGGACCTTTGTGGTCGTAAAAACCAATGCCGTAACCAGATGGTAACCTTGAGCCATGACAACTAAAGAGAATTTTCTAGAGCTGGTTAATGATCTAAAGATAGATATTGCGATAAAGGATTTCCCGCCCCTACAGTCGGTAGGCCAAGTAGTTGCCCAAGATCCACTTGAATTCATAGAAATGTCTATTTTTTTAGATTCCCTAGTCAATTTATTGGTTATAATTAAATGTCAATCAATTGATGGGACCCAAATATCTATTTAGGTAGAAACAAAGGGTGGGCCAAGTATAGAGGCATCGCCTGTAACTGTGTCTCGCTGAGAAAAGGTTACACCAGTACTATTAGTTGTAGAAATAGTTGTATCCCCACTAGCCAATACTTTTGAGGAGTATAAAATGTTGGGTCGATTAATTAGGTTGTCTCCGTTGAGGTTTTTAGGAGCACCATAGAAGGAAGCAGATGAGTTCCTTTCTGGACGCGAGGAGAGATTTCATAATCATAACTTAGTAAATTTGTTTGGTGTAGATTACACCATATTTTAGCTTGATGATCCATCAAGGCAGTGGTGGAGGGGGTATCTTAATTTCAACCTAGATGGCTCCCTTCGTATGACATGGGTTATGTTTTGGAAGGCTTTCTTAGAGAAGTATATGCCTTGGAGCATGTATGTGTATCTAAAGGATAAGTTCTCGGGGTTGGAGTAGGGTTCCATAATAGTGGATGTATACAAGGCTTGGTTTCCTGAGTTATCCAGGCATACCACTATGATTCTACCTACTAAGCACGAGAAAGAGTGACACCTTATTAAAGTGTTAAAACTTCAACACTATATGGTTACTTAGATCATGGTATCTTTAGGTAGATTATTTGTAGGTGTTTCTGATCATACTTGTACTATGAAGGATATGCATCACGAGGCTCATGGGGGGAAGTGATATGAGCCCCATCATTAGGGTGGTTACAGTGGTAGCCATAGCGAGTCACAGTACTGACGTAAGGGTTTCTTACATAGGAATCTATAGTAGTATTAGCAACAATGGTTGTATCCTTAGTATGATTAGTTTAGTAGGCCTATTTAGCCACTTTAGAATTCAAATAGGGGTCAACCTAGTTATAGTGATTTTAGTGGTTAAGGCATCGTCCAGTCATCATGCAGTGTTAGTCAAGGACTTCAAGCCTTGGTGACCATTTTGTATAAGTAGGACTCTCTCGTTAGTGTAGGGTACCCAAGGAATGCTTTGATTGTGGAGTTGTAGGTCACTTTTCTAGAGACAGTACTCGGCATGGAATAACTGGACTTTAGCCTAAACAGCCTAACCCTTTAGAGCAATGGTGCCATATCAGTTGTCATATCTATTTATCATACGGTTAATCATATCTAAAAGTTATATCAATAATCATATATACATATAACCTATATCATTGTTCATCTCTATAAATCATATCATTATCATATCCAGAAGCCATACCAACAATCATACAAACACACACACACACACATATATAGCTATATCATTAATCACATATATAACTGTATTAGTAAGCTTGTTGATAGGTCGTATTATTAATCATATCCTGAAGCTATACCAATAATCATGTATATATATAAGTAATATCATTAGTCAAATCTATAAATCATGAAATTAATCATTTTTGGATACCATATCGCTAATCACATATTTATATACATATATTTCTATATATTTATAAGTCATATCATTAGTCATATCTATAAATCATATCACTAATCAATATACGAAATTAGCATCAGTCTTTCAATATACAACTATCATACTCATTAAATATATTCAATCTCCTCAAGTACTAAACCAAACATTAATATGGGTATATCATACATAAATAAGTCTACAAACCTATCATATGTCTTGGCCTAACGTCGGCCGGAGGGCCCCACTTCTAATCCCTAAAGTTTATTTTAGGAAACTTTTACGTTAAAATAGGATAAGGTATCTAAGTCCATCTCCAGATGCTGAATAAGTCATAAATAGTTCTAAGATAGAAATTTTTTCCAAACATGAACAACTACATCAATCCCACCTAAAATAATAGCAACTATGGCAATTTTCCCTAACTTAAGCAACTAAGGTCAATTCCACCCTAAACATGAATAACTAAGGTAATTTCACCTAGCTTAAGCAATTAAGGAATTTCCATTCTAATAATAATCTACGAAGCCAAATTCATCTAAGACATAAGTAACTAAGCCATTCACTCCAAATTTATGGCTTTGAGATAGTCGGTTCAACTAGTCCAAACTTTCTCATTCATACTTGCAAAACCTAAATGTCAGCCCATATCTAGCTTAATATCATAATCATACTACAAGATAACACAATCTATGAAAAGGTAAGCCTAGCCTGCATGAACAAAGAAAATCCCAAAGAAACTGCTAAATCACTAATTTCCCTTTCTGAGAAGCTTCCGCAAGGTGTCACACTATCAAAATCACAATCTACTCGTCAAAGCAAAAACAATAATACCCATCTTGAACTATTGTGCTTGGGGTCCAAAATTATGTAAAACTTCTATGTGGGGTCCACTTATGAAAATTGCATTTTCAAAACCAAGAAAATGTTTGTCTATGCTCAAGGAACCTTTACCCTTAAAAATTGGTGAATTCTGAGCTATAATGGTACTAAAATCAAGCCACCAAGATTTTAGGGGTTATAGATAAGCATGCAAAATGTAAGCATACAATCAATGGAAGATTACCACAAGTTCGATTAAGAATTGCGTAAATAAACTTTATCCACTCTCTGAAAACACCATACTTGATTCTCCCAAGAGTTTCAATATTTTAGAGTTCAAACTCAAAGGAATGGGAGAAAAATGGTGAAAATTAGGCTATATGAGGTATGTATTCCATTCCCAAGTACGTGGATGCCACTAAAGCAGACACTAGGCCACTTTAGTGATTACCGCAAAAGTGATGGGTGCTGCTAAACCAGTACTCATACCAACGAGTCAGTCCACTAAAGAAGACCATGTTCTACTTTTAGTGCTACTAAAACGGAAACTGTTGGCTGAGCTAGGGCTGCTAAAGTACCCAATGAGATGCTAAAGTGTTCTCCACTAAAACGCCCAAAGGGTCGCTTTAGCGATCACATAAGATATCAAGCATTAACTGGAGACTTAGAAATTTTTTGAGTCTCTGCCAACCCCTTGGGCTTCATCCAAAATCCCGTATACGCAAATGATCTATGATACCTTATCAAATTTTAAGTTCCAACCTCAATGGCACAGTCAAAATTTCCATCAGAGGTTGTTTGGATAAAAAGTGGGTCCTACACCCATATGCCATTTTCCCAACTTTCAGGCAACAGTCCATAAAGAGTCTAGAAGCCTCGAGACCCAAAAGAAGGGTCCACCCAACCTAAATCAACATTTTAGAGATGTTGGAGCTATCAGAATTGGCATACAAGGTTGCTTGACTGAAGTTTTTGTGTGCTAGCCAATTTGAACCAACAAATGTTTTAAAATTAGGAATTGGCTCAAAAAACCAAACGAACTTCTCATAACCAAATTAACAATTCTAGAAATGGATAAATGACTTGGAGAAGCTATAGTAAAGCTCTAAACAGTGAAATTGAATGAAAATACAAAAAAATGCCGTGAAGGGTCATTATAATATCCACTACTAAAAGAACTTTCAATCGTGAAAGTAAAGGATTACGATGTACATCTAGCCTCGAACGGGTGAGGATACTTGGTCTACATATCTCTCTCTATCTCCCAAGTAGCCCTCTACTGGGTGGTGCCTTGACTAAACCTTAACTACTGGAATCTATCTAATGCGTAACTACCTGATATCACTAGCCAAAATGTGCATAAGGTCCTACACAAAGGTTAAACACTCATCCAAGTGCACTGACTCCCATCTAAGCACATAAGATAGCAGCAAAATACGGGGGTAAGGCCAACTCATAAACTTATTTACCAACTGTATGAAAAATCTCAAAGGGTCTAATATATCTAGGGTTGAGCTTACCTTTTCTCTCGAACATCATCACACCCTTCATGGGAAATACATGGAGGAATACCCAATCACCAACTTCAAATATCAAGGCACAAAGTCTACAAACTTTATAAGCCTTCTGTCTACTCTAAAATACCCTCAATCTATCCTGAATCACCCTAACTCTATCCAATGACTCCTGAAACAAGTTTGTACCACGAGGCTTAATCTCAAAAGTATCAAACCATCCAATTAAAGAATGACACTGATATAAGGCCTTAAAAAGCACCATCTTAATACTAGAATGATAACCATTATTATCTTCGAACTCTTCCAAGGCTAATTTATGTGCCCACTAACCTTCAAATCCACAACATAGGCTCGACTCATGTCCTCGAGAACCTGAATAATCCACTTCGAATGCCCATTGGTCTAAGGATGAAATAATGTACTAAGATACACCTAAGTACCCAACTCCTTTTGAAAATCTCTCTAAAGGCTAGAAGTGAAAACTGTACCCTGATCTGATATGACATATATAGGTATACCATGAAAATAGACTATCTCACTAATGTAGATACGAGCTAACCGCTCGATTTGTTGAAGGGCATCTGAATAGGAATGAAGTATGTCGACTTGTCCAATAGATACACAATGACCAAAATACTATTAGAACCATGGGAAGTAAGAGGCAAACCACTAACAAAGTACATGGTAATCCTTCTTCTTCACAAACAACATATGAGCTTCTTAAGAAAACATGCTTGATCCAACAAAACCCTTACCAAGAAGATCCTGAAGCTGAGAATTCTTCTCCTTCACCTTAGTAGGATCCATATGGTGAGGTGCCATAGAAATAGGTCGAGTGCTTGAATCAAGATTAATAACAAACTCAATACTATGCTTGGGAGGAAGGATAGAAAGATTAGTAGGGAGAATATCAAAAAAAAAACAAACTATAGGAATAGAGTCAAGTGATGGACTCTCCATGCTAACATCAGGAATATAAGTGAGATAAGATTCACAATTGCTCTAAATAAGCCTCTTAGCACAAATATAAGAAATAATACATATCGGCTCATGGCTAAAACTCCTTACTATACAATCGGGGGTATACTTGGCATGACAAAGGTAATGGTCTTACTAAAATAATCCAGGACCGCATAATAGTGGATAACTAGTCCATGATCAAAATCACGTCAAAGTACACCATATCAAACACAATAAGATCAGCGTGAGTATCAAACTCTCGAACAGTCACAACACATGATCTGAAAACTCGATCCACTACTAAAGAATCACCAATAGGAGTAGATACATGTAATGGCATGGATAATGAACTCCAGGACAACTAGCTTTGTCTCAACTTACTTTCATCAAATTTCCTACAAATTCACAAAAATTGGAAATTAATGCATTTCAATGAAGCATTAGCCTCTTAAACACAATTAGTTTATTGTAATGTGTAAGAATTTGGAAATAAATGAGTAGCAAATTTGTCACTCATCAACAGGTAAGGATACTAGGTCAGCATCTCACTGGCGATCTCCCAAGTATCCTCCTCAACTAGGAGGTATATTTATTAAAGCTTAACTATTGGAATCTCTTGGTGTGAAACTACGTGACCTCCTTAGCTAATATAAACACGGGCTCTTCTACGAAGGTCAACCACATATCTGACTGAATCGAGTCCAATATGAGCACATGAAATGAATCACAAATATACCACCACAACATGGAAAAATAGAAAACTGGATGAACAATAATAAAATCTAGGGTAAGGCTAACGCATATGCCTCTTCTCCAAGGATCTCAAAGGGTCCAATATACCTGGTACAGGTCTTTCCCTTTCTATAAAGCCTCATCACACCCTTTATGGGCTATATTCAAAGGAATATGTGGCCACTAGCTCTAAACCTCAAGGCATGAAGTCTACAATCTACATAAGATTTCTACTAACTTTGAGCTACCCTCAAACTATCCTGAATCACCCTGACTCTACGACAATGGCGCTTACGACCATGAGCATCATAAGATAACTCATGAACTGATACTTGCTATGACCACTGAATAAAAGGGAACAAAATGAATGAGTAGAAAAAAATAAACTAACATAGTACTAAATTCTAAATACTGTAATATGCATCAAAGTATGTCTGAACAACTAATAAAATACTAAAAACCAATTGTTTAACCAAAACATCTAGTAATACTGAAGCAACTGACTGACTGTCTAACTGACTGTCTGAATGTATGAAAGCCTCTAAACTGACTGAGAAGTTGATGGGAAAGACCCCAACTAACTATGACTTACTGAATAAAATGAAGTACTGAAATAAGAGAATAATCATAACATATCCTCGATGGATGAGGACTCACCACTACTGTTGTTGGGTATGTTGAACTATCTAAGTGTGGTCAGGAAACTAAGCATTCGAACCCATGATATAATACATCATAGCACAAAAAAAATTATGCATTTGGTACTTTAAATGTATTGGTATATACAATGAGGCTTGGCTAAAATGCATGGGGTACTGTGCACATGAGATAAGTACTAACTGAACAACACAAAATAACTATGCATGAATGTATGAAGAATTATGATATCTGAGAATGCAAGACCAACCATATGTATATTTCTAAAATAATCTGAAATACTGAAATCTGTAATATTGATTAACTGTAAATCTATATGCTTTGGTCAAGCAAACCTAAAATGAATATATACTGAATACTATGAGACTATGGGAGGTATCATCTAACCGACGTGTCCCAATAAGAACGAATTGGGGTCAAACCTGTAACCCTATTTCAAGATGGGTACTAACACTGGCTATGAAAATCCACTAAACTGGTGTCCTAAAGAACTAATGAGTCACCCTCAACGGATAGGTACTCTAACGAGATTTGTGTCACCCTCAACTGGTAGGTAAACACTTTGTCAACCCTCAACTGGTAGGTAGACATCCTTAACCTACACTGTTTATGTAGTTCTGGAACTCGGGGATTATTACTAAGGGTCACACACTCTACTGGCAGGTAAGCCCTATCCCTAGCTTTGCTCGGTGCTAAATTCTACGTCCAACTGAATGATACTAGAATTAAAACTGGACTAAGTTTAACAAAACATTATTTCAAGACTGATAATGCTCACTATGATCATAATAACTGAATAAATAGGAATAATCACGGTTCCAATGAATCATACTTGAAAATATGAAAATTATGTAAAACACATAGGTATCGGGTATTCATAACCTACCATTATTAAATGGAAATAATAATAATACCATATAAAATCTCTAAAACCATAGAAGGACATCATTGTTCAAAATCCAAAAATTAAGCATTTAATCAAATACATGAGAATCTTAAACTTAAGCATGGGATTGAGTAAAGCATTCGAGGACAACATGATTACAAGACTAAAATCGTGAATTAGGAATTTAACATGAAGATTTAAACATTAAAAACATATAATGGCTCATTCCACTTGAAAACACTAATAATAATAACTTGTAATTGAATTAACAAGAGATTCATAGAGATAGTTCAACTTAAACATGTAAAAATCATAATTTAAAAACTAAAAAGGGTTCTTGGACTCCATGGGTGAAAGGAGACCATGGATGAAAATCACACATACCTTAAATCTTTAACTTGAAAGAGAAATATCAATTTGATGCTTTCTTGAAAGTTCTTGAAATTAGGGAACTTGAATTCTTGATTTCTTGGGGAGAACAGCATTGAGTTTTTGTTCATGGGGAAAAAGGGAGGATTTTCTTGACAGGGATTTGGAGAAAAAGGGCAAATAATGCCCTAATTGATGTCCCAATTCGTGTTATGGATAATTTGGGTTGAGGGGAAAAGACCCAATTGCCCCTTAACTATTTAAATTTGAAACTGGATGCGACAGGCTTACCGTGATAAAGTCTAATCGCAGTCGTTCATTTCCCTCTACGTGATGCGATGAACATGAGAACGAGAATAGGGTCACGATGTAGGCTTATCATTGTAACCCTCTGGGCCTCTGATCCAAACATGCCATAAACCTTGTCCAAAAAATTTTAAACTATTCCAAGACACACTTTTTACATCCCTAAAAATGAATCGACTCAAAAACCAATGTATCAGGGTCGAAAAGACCAAAATAAAAATCCTCAAAGTTTTAAAGCCTAAAAAATTACTAAGTCCCCAACACTTAGTGAAATTTTAAGGCCTTCATCCCCTTATGTATGAAACAAAAAGCTGAACTAAGCTGACAATAGTATGGGGTATTACAATATCTCCCCGTTGGAAACCTTCATCCTCTAATTAGACTCGCTAGACTGAGAGTACTGAACTAAGATAGCTGAGATCATATACTGGACATGGATGACTAGGGACACAAAAACATAACTTATTTTGAAACATGATATATGAACTGAACTGATGTTGTGAATACATGACATAACATAAGAATTATTATATAGCTAGAAGTAAGAATGAGAAAGAGTCAATCTAAGAAAAGCTGTTACCTCAAGCTGTGTCTAAGTTTATGGAGAAAATATGAGGGTACTTGGTATGCATATATGTTTTTGCTTCCTAAGTCGCTCCCGCAATGAATTGATTCTACCATAGAACTTTAACCAAGGGCACTTCTTTGTACTACTGAGCCTATAAATCTGACGGTCTAGGATCTCAACTGGAACTTCTTCGAAAGAAAGGCCATCCTAAATACCTATACTTTATAAAGGTATACCAAAAGCTGAATCACCAATACACTTCTTCAACAGGGAAATGCAGAGCACCGGATGAACGGATGACAAATTTGTAGGCAACTCTAGCTCATAAGATACCTTTCCAAAATAATTTAAGATTTTATAAGGGCTAATATATCGGGTATTGAGCTTTCCATTATTTCCAAAATTTCTTCCCACCCTTCATGGGTGATATTTGTAAATAGACTAAATCACCAACTTCAAACTTAAGATCTTTTCTCCTCACATCTGCATAAGATTTCTGATGGCTTTGGGTTGTCTTTAACATCTCCTTAATCAATTGAACTTTCTGCATCACATCAAACACTAAATCAGGCCCTATCAAAGTAGCCTCATCAGCCTCAAACCAATCAATAGAAAATCTACATCTCCTCCCATAAAGAGCCTCAAATAGAGCCATCTAGATATTAGAGTGATAACTATTATTGTAGGCGAACTTAATCAAAGGTAAGTGGTTATCCCAGCTTCTTTTGAAATCAATAACACATGCTCTCAACATATCCTCTAAGGTCTGAATAGTTCTTTGTACCTGACCATCTATCTGAGGATGAAAGGTTGTACTCAGATGAACTTGGATACCAAGACCCATCTAAAAAACTTCCCAAAAATAAAAGGTAAACTGAGTTCCTCTATTTGAAATGATAGACAATGGAATCCCGTGCAACTTAGCTAAATCCCTAATATAAAGCTTGGTATAATCCGCAGCTTAATACGAAGTATGAACTGTCAAGAAGTGAGCTAATTTGGTCATTCTATCTATAATGACCATATCAAATTATGCTGACAATTCGTATAAGGAAAACCCATCACAAAATCTATGTTCACCACTTTCTACTTCCAAGTAGGGAAAATGAACTCCTGCAATGTACCACTAGGCCTCTGGTGCTCAACTTTAGCTTGCTGACAGTTTGAACACTTAGCTACAAATTCTACAATGGCCTTCTTCATATCATTCCACCTATACATTTATCACCAATCACGGTACATCTTAGTGGCTCCTGGATAAATAGAATATCATGCACCATGCACTTCTACCAAAATCCCCTGCCTTAAACCATCAACACATGAAACACATAACCTGCCTTGACAATAAATCACACCATCTCCCCCTTGGGTGAAAACCTCTACTTTCTGATCTCTGACTGGTTCTTTCAACTTAACCAGACTGGGATCCCTATCTTGCTTTTCTTTCACTTCGGTAATCAATGAAGATTCTAAACTATTCTGAACCCATATACTACCTACAGCTGAATCAACCAACAAAATGCCTAACCTAGCAAGTTGATCAACCTCCTTAACTAACTCCTTCCTATCATCCTCAACATGAGCAATACTACCCATAGATAATCTACTAAGGGAATCTGCCTCTACATTGGCCTTGCTCGGATGATATAACACACTCATATCATAATCTTTCACCAACTGAAGCCATCTTCTCTGATAATATTTAAATCTTTCTATGAGAACACATTCTAAAAACTTTTGAGATCTATGAATAGATCAACAAAAACCCCATAAAGATAATGCCTCTAAATTTTAAAGGGAAAAACAACAGCTATCAACTCAATATCATGGGTAGAATAATTCTTTTCATGGGGTTTAAGCTATCTAGAGGAATAGGCTATGACCTTACCTCTTTGCATCAATACAAAACTAAGAACAACTTTAAAAGCATCATAGTAAACTACAAATCCATCTAAACTATCTAACAAAGTCAATATTGAGGCTAAAGTGAGTTAACTTTTCAACTCTTGAAAAATGTTTTCAATGTTTTCAATAAATCATTTGTAATAGCCAGCTAAACTGCAGAAACTCCTCACATCTGATGGAGAGATGGGTCTAGGTCAGTTTCTCACTACTTTGGTATTTTAATAGTCAACTCGAATGCCATCATAAAAAATAATATGGCTAAGGAAATATACTGATTTAATGAAAACTCATAGTTGTTTAACTTGGAGAACAACTGTTAAGCTCTAAGGGTCTGTAATATAATTCTCATATGGTTTATATGATCATTTTTACTACGAGAATACAAAAGAATATCAGTAATGAAGACTATGACTAATATGTCCAAGTACTGCTTGAACACTTTTTTCATCAAGTCCATGAAAGTTGTAGGGGCATTCGTTAGTCCAAAAGACATAACTAGAAATTCTAAGTAACCATACCAAGTTTTGAAGGTTGTCTTAGGAGTGTCACATTCTTTTACTCTAACTTGATGATAGCCGGACCTGAGTTCTATCTTAGTGAAGTAACTGGCACCTTAAATTTAGTGAAACAAGTCATTAATCCTCGGGAGTGGATACTTATTCTTGATTGTGACTTTGTTCAACTGACGATAGTCGATGCACATTTTGAGAAACACTGGGTCTGGTAAATCCTTTATCTAAGAGATATTTCAACTGTTCTTTCAATTCCCTAAGCTCTGCTGGAGCCATTCTATAGGGAAGAATAGAGTAGGTTGGGTATCTGGAAGGAGATCTATTTTGAAGTCAATTTCCCTTTTGAAAGAAACTCCGTAAAGATCTTCAGGGAACACATCAGGAAATTCCCATACTACTGAAACTGACTCAAGACTTGGATTCTCAGAACTAGAGTATTTGACAAGGAGATAATGGTAAGCAAAAACTTGAGATATCATTTTTCTTTCCTTAAGATAAGAAACAATGTGACCCCTAACCACAGAGGTACTACCCCTCCATTCAAAGATTGGTTCATTAGGAAACTGAAACTGAACGACTCTATTCCTACAATCAACTAAGGCATAGCATGAGTGGATCCAATCCATGCCGAGAATGACATCAAAATCAACCTTAAGCTTTGAGAAGAGGCATATGCGTTAGCCTTACCCTAGATTTTATTATTGTTCATCCAGTTTTCTATTTTTCCATGTTGTGGTGGTATATTTGTGATTCGTTTCATGTGCTCATATTGGACTCGATTCAGTCAGATATGTGGTTGACCTTCGTAGAAGAGCCCGTGTTTATATTAGCTAAGGAGGTCACGTAGTTTCACACCACGGAGATTCCAATAGTTAAGCTTTAATAAATATACCTCCTAGTTGAGGAGGATACTTGGGAGATCGCTAGTGAGATGCTGACCCAGTATCCTTACCTGTTGATGAGTGACAAATTTTCTACTCATTTATTTCCAAATTCTAGCACATTACAATGAACTATTTGTGTTTAAGAGGCTAATTCTTCATTGAAATGCATTAATTTCCAATTTTTGTGAATTTGTAGGAAATTTAATGAAAGTGAGTTGAGACAAAGCTAGTTATCCTGGAGTTCATTATCCATGCCATTACATGTATCTACTCCTATAGGTGATTCTTTAGTAGTGAATCGAGTTTTCAGATCATGTGTTATGACTGTTCGAGAGTTTGATACTCACGCTGATCTTATTGTGTTTGATGTGGTGTACTTTGACGTGATTTTGATCATGGACTAGTTATCCACTATCATGCGGTCCTGGATTATTTTGGTAAGACCATTGCCTTTGTCATGCAGGTATACCCCCGATCGTATAGTAAGGAGTTTTAGCCATGAGCCGATATGTATTATTTCTCATATTTGTGCTAAGAGGCTTATTTAGAGCAATTGTGAATCTTATCTCACTTATATTCATGATGTTAGTATGGAGAGTCCATCGCTTGACTCTATTCCTATAGTTTGTTTTTTTTATATTCTCCCTACTAATCTTTCAGTCCTTCCTCCCAAGCATAGTATTGAGTTTGTTATTAATCTTGATCCAAGAACTCAACCTATTTCTATGGCACCTCACTATATAGATCCTACTAAGGTAAAAGAGCTGAATACTCAGCTTCAGGATCTTCTTGGTAAGGGTTTCTTTGGATCAAGCATGTTTCCTTAAGAAGCTCATGTGTTGTTTGTGAAGAAAAAGGATTACCATGTACTTTGTTAGTGGTTTGCCTCTTACTTCCCATGGTTCTAATGGTATTTTGGTCATTGTGGATCTATTGGACAAGTCGACATACTTCATTCCTATTCAGATGCCCTTCAACAAATTAAGCGGTTAGCTTGTATCTACATTAGTGAGATAGTCCATTTTCATGGTATACCTATATATGTCATATCGGATCAGGGTACAGTTTTCACTTCTAGCCTTTAGAGAGCTTTTCAAAAGGATTTGGGTACTTAGGTGTATCTTAGTACATTATTTTATCCTTAGACTAATGGGCAGTCGAAGTGGATTATTCAGGTTCTCGAGGACATGAATCGAGCCTATGTTATGGATTTGGAGGTTAATGGGCACATAAATTATCCTTGGAAGACTTCGCATATAATAATGGTTATCATTCTAGTATAACTTTTAGGAACTCAGAACCGTTACCACCTTCTGACCTTGGTTGAGAAAAGTTAAAACTACCTATTTTGGCCCTCTTATTTTCCCTCTCTTTATCCTTAAGCTTCTTATCCTCAATCTACTGAGCATGAACCATAAGTATAGATAAGTCCATATCTTTAATCAACATGGCAGTCCTACACTCCTTAACCACACTATCAGCTACATTAGATATGAACTTAGTCATTATAGACCTATTGTCTGCAACCACATTAGGAGCATATCTCTCTAACTAAGTAAACTTATGCGGGCACTCCTTCATATTCACGATGCCCTGCTTCAAATTAATAAAATCCGAAATCTTAGCCACTCTGTACTCTAATTGGAAGAACCTATCTAGAAAAGCTATGGCAAATTCCTCCCACTCAACAGGCCTTGTACCAACACTAATATCCAGCTAACTTTACACTCTCACTCAAATCACAGCCATGATATTTTTCACTTTCTTAACCATATCAAGAAATTCCTGCGGATCCTCTTCAAACTCGGATCCTAAAAACATAGGGGGATTCATTTGGTGAAATCCTGAATCCTAGCTACAACAGTATTTTCTAATTGGTTAGTTGGGGAAACAGCTTGTTGGTTGTTCTAAGTAGCTACTGAATGATCTAAGGTAGTGAAAGCAGCTCTAAACCTAGTGTGAGAGACATGCTCATTCAGGGGATCTTCCTGAACAGGCGAAGGTGTAGGCCGGTCCCCATCCCTTCTTTTGTTCTTTCTTCTGGGAGGCATAGTTTGTAAATGAAATGAAGGATAAGTGAGAAAGAGAATTTAAATAGAGATCATACTTATTCATACGACATGAATACAAAAAGAAGGGAATTTTTTCCTAAAATATTTTGTAGCCTCTTGTCCATAAGTGTGGTACGTTTCACACCATGCACAAGACTCTACTCAATGCGTCTTTCAAACTCCCTAGGGTACTTTAAAACCTTAGTCTCTGATACCAAGTTTTTTCATGACCCAAGGCTACCCCCTAGTTATGATAACGGTGCTTAGAACTATAAGGGTTACAAGCTAACCCAAGAACTGATACCGGTTGAGAGCACTAAATAAATAGTAACAAAATGCATGAGCGGAAAAAATTTAATCGACATAGTACTGAAATCTAAATTCTACAAAACACATCAAAGTATGTATAAACATTAGATAAAATACTAGAAATCAACTGCTTAACCAAAACGTCTAGTAATACTGAAGTAATTGACTGACTGTCTAACTGATTATCTAAATATCTGAGAGCCTCTAAACTGACTGAGGATGTGATGGGACAGACTCCCAAGTAATACCAACTAACTGAATAATATGAAGTACTAAAAAAACTAAATAATTATAATATTTCCCTGATGGATGAGGGCTACCACTACTGCTGCTGGGTATGCTGAACTGTCTAAGCATGGTCAGGAAACTGAGCGTCCAAAGTATGTAGTCAGTACTTTGATTGTACTGGTATATGAGATGAGATCTGGCTAAAATGTATGGGCTACTATGCATATGAGATAAGGACTACTTGAATAGCATGAAATAACTAAGCATGAATGCATGAAAAACTGTGATATCTAAGAATGGAAGACCAAGCATATATATATTTCTGAAATAATCTACAAATCAAAAAGACCAAAATCTGTAATACTGACTAACTATGAATATGTATGCTTCGGTCAAGAAACTAAATTAAATACACTAATACTTTACTGAGACCGCCGGAGGTATCATCTAACTGACATGTCCCAATCTGAGCTAATTGGGGTCTAACCTGTAACCCCAGTTGGAAGGGTGTCGGTACCATCCCATGAGTACTAACACTGGCTATGTGGATCCACTAAACTGGTGTCCCGAAGGATTAATAATTCAACCTCAACTGGCAGGTGCTCTAATGAGATAAGTGTTACCCTCAACTGGTTAGTAAATACTTTGTTAACACTCAACTAGCAGGTAGATATCTCTAACCTACACTGGCTATGTAGTTCTAGAACTCAAGGATTGCTACTAAGGGTCACACCCTCTACTGGCAGGTGAGCCTCTATACTTGGGTTCACTCGGTGCTAAATCCTACTCCCAAATGAATAACACTGGAACTTAAATTGGACTGAGTTTAACTGAACATTATTTCATAACTGATGGTGCTTATTATGTTCATAATAACTGAATAACTAGGTATAAGCATGGTTTAACTGAATCATACTTGAAAATCTAAAAAACATGTAAAACACATAGGTATCGGGTGTTCATAACCCACCAGCACTGAATGGAAATAATAATAATACCATATAAAATCTCTAAAACTATAATAGGAGATCATTGTTCAATACCTAAAACTTAAGCATTTCATCAAACAAACACATGAGAGTCATGAACTTAAGCATAGGATTGGGTAAAGCATGTGAGGACAATTTGATTATAAGACTAAAATCATGAATTAGCGATTCAACATGAAGATTTAAATATTCAAATCATGTAATGGCTCATTCCACTTGAGAACACTCATAAAAATAACTTGTAATTGAATTAACAAGAGATTCATGGAGATAGTTCAACTTAAACATGTAAAACTCATAATTTAAAAACCAAAAAGATTTCTTGGACACCATGGGTGAAAGGAGCCCATGGATGAACATCACACATACCTTAAACCTTTAACTTGAAAGATAAACACCAATCTTTATGCTTTCTTGAATGTTCTTGAACTTGGAGAACTTAAATTCTTGATTTCTTAGGGAGAAAGGAATTGAATTTGTGTTCTTGGGGAAAATGGGAGGGTTTTATTGAGAGGAATTTGGAGAAGAAGGGTAAATAATACCCTAATTAATGCCCCAATTCGTGTTATGGATGATTTGGGTTGAGGGAAAAGACCCAATTTCCTCTTAACCATTTAAATTCAAAATTGGACGTAACAGGCTTACCATGACGCGATCTAATTGCGCCGTTCATTTGCCTCACTGTGATGCGGTCAACATGAAAATAGGAATAGGTCCGCGACGCGGGTTTATCGCGGTAACCCTCTAGTTCCGTTATCCAAACATGTCCCAAACCATGTCTGAAAAATCTGAAACTTCTCCGAGATACACTTCTTACATCCCTGAATATGAATCAACTCAAATACCAATGTCTTGGGGAGGGAAGACTAAATTAAAAATCCTCAAAGTTTAGAAGCCTTAAAAATGACTAAATCCCCAACACTTAGTGAAATTTTCAGGGCTTAAGCTCCTTATGCATACAACTAGAAGTTGTACTGAGCTAAGAATAGTATAGGTTATTATGTCTAATCTCAGAGGTCACAAGCAAGCCAATCAAATAAAGAAAATACCTACCATATAAAGCCTTGAATGACGCCATCTCAATATTTAAATGGTAGATATTATTATGTACAAACTTTGCCAAAGCTAAGTTCTGCTCCTTCTAACCTCCAATATCTGTAACACAAACTCAAAGCATATCCTCAAGAACCTGAATGGTCCACTTCAACTACCCATCAGTCAGAGGGTAGAAAGTTGTGCTAAGATCCACCTGAGTACCCAACTCATCATGAAAAAGCTCTCCAAAAGCTAAAAGTGAACACTGAGCCTCCATCTAAAATGATAGATATAGGCATACCATGCAAATGAACTATCTCTCAAACATATATATAGGCTAACCTCTCGGCAGTAAAAGACATATGAATTGGAATAAAATATATTGATTTAGTTAACCAATCTATAATGAACCAAATACCATTAGAACCATAGGAAGTGTGAGGCAAACCACTAGTAAAATCCATATTGATCCACTTCTAATTCGATTCAAGAATGGGTAACCTTTGAATCAAGCTACCAGGTCTCTGATGATTGGACTTCACTTATTGGAAACATAGGCAATAAGTTATAGAGTCTGCGACATCTCTCTTCATAACACTTCATAGATAATATTGCCTTAAATTTCTATACATCTTAGTTATACCAAGGTGTATAAATTAGGTAGAGCTATGAGCCTCATGCAAAATTGACTGAATCAAATTCCCAACCCTCAGAACATAAATACGACTATTGAATCTCAGAACACCCTTAAGTTCAATGGTATCCCAATTAGAATCACCACTCAACACCTAATCACAACAGAAAGAATCCTCCTAGGATAAAAAATATTAAGTTGTACCATCAAGTAAGCTAAGGACTGGATGTCCCATGCCATTGACCTCAAAGAGATTGAGAGAAAAGCCAATCTACCTATTCTCATCGCTTTTCAGCCCAAGGAGTCTGACTACCGCATTCATATTAACCAGATGATATATAATAGAGGTGTCATAATCCTTAAGAAACTCCATCCATCTACGTTGCCTAGAATTAAGCTCACTCTAGGTCATAAGATACTGAGTACTATGACGATCCATTAGATCACACAATGTATGCCATAGAGATAACGCCTCAAAATCTTAAGTGCGAAGACTATCACTGCAAACTCTAAGTCATATGTGGGGTAGTTGTGCTAGTGCACTTTTAGTTGCCTCATCACATAAGTAATTACTCAACCATGTTGCATTAGAACAACCTAAGCCAATACCAGAATCATCACAATACACGGTGAATCATTCACCCTCAACAGTAGAGCCAATATAGGAACTAGAGTGAGAAATAACTTGACCTTCCAAAAGATCTACTCACACCCCTCAAACCACTAGAAAGAAACCTTCTTCCCATTCAATCTGGTCATTGGCGTTGAAATTATAGAAAAAAAACCTCAACAGACCATCTATAGTAACCAGCAAAACAAATGAAGTTATAAACCTCAAACGGAGTTGCAGGCCTGTCCCAATCATGAATAGCCTCAATATTCATTGAATCAACCATAATACTATCCTCAAACTTTACATGTCCTAGTAATGTCACCATATCAAGTGAGAACTCACACTTAGAGAATTTGGAAAAAAAGCCTATGATCTCTTAAAGTCTAGAGCACAATCCTCAAATATTGCATATGCTCCTCACTACGCCTCGAATACACCAGGATATCATCGATGCTTTAATATACGGTTCCTCAAATCCATAACCACTACTGAGGAATTGGTCAACCCAAAAGATATAACCAGGAACTCATAATGACCATATCGAGCCCTGAAGGTTATCTTTGGGATTTCCTTAGCCTGACTCCTCAACTAATGGTAAACTTTAAGCCAATCTTAGTGAACACTGTTGCTCCTTGAAGCTGGTCAAATAAATTATCAATGTAAGGCATAGGATACTGATTCTTCATCTTCACCTTAATAAGTTGCATATATTCAATACACATATGTAGGAAACCATCCTTGTTCCTTACAAACAAGACCAAAGATCCCTAAGGAGACACACTCAAGGTCAATCAAGCTAATAAATCTCTTACCTAGAAGATCATGAAGCTGAGAATTTAGCTCCTTAAGCTCGGCATGAGCCATATGGTAAGACTCCATGAAAATAGGTTGGGTACCCAACTCAAGGTCAATAACAAACTCAATATCACACTCAGGAGGAAGAATAGCTAGATAAGTAGGTAAAATAATTAAAAACTCGTGGACTATATGAATAGAGTCAAGCAAGAGACTCTCCCTACTAACATCATAAATATAAGAGATATCAGGCTCGCAACCCCTCAAAATAATTCTCTTCCCCTGAATATAATAAATAATCCATGTTGACTCGCGACTGATTGATCCTTGCCACACAACTATGGTTATACTAGGCATGACTAAGGTAACAGTCTTAGCAAAATAATCCAAGACCACATGATAGTGGGATAATCAATCCATGCCCAGAATCACATTAAAATCTACCATGTCTTATATAATAAGATCATCCTGAGTATCAGACTCTCGAACAATCATAACATATGATCTATAAATTCGATCCACTACTAAAGAATCACCCACAGAAGTAGGTGCATATAACGACACAAAAAATAATCCCAAGATAACTCTAACCACATTGCATAAAAGCAGTTACATAAGAATATTGCATCCTAGATAAAATAAAGAAAAAGTCAGTTGATGGAATACTTAAATTGTACTTGTGATAATAGCATCCAAAGACTTAGCCTCAGGTCAAGAAGGAATATCATATAACTGACTATGCCCACCACCTGGTTAGGCTCCTAACCGATGTCCTATCCTACCTTCCTGAAGACCTCCACGATCACCCTGAGGACCAACATAATGATCATGCATACCACATCTAGCTGGGGATGTACTTCCCTAAGCTATGGAATATATTGAGCTTAAGGAACCATCGCTTAAAAATTGGGCACTCTCTCAAAAAATAGCCAAAGGTTCTATAACTATAACATGCCTCTGGTGCAAAATTGAAACTAAAATATCCGATTAACCCAAAATAATCACCATGGGTAAAATAACCAGAAGATAAACCCTTAGTATTTTGACCACTAATCTAGCTAAGATAATTAGTGTAATTAGACCAACCTCAATCTATGATTTGAAGAGTATTATAAACAATCATATTAGACTAACCCTAATGCTGATAAGGCTGATGCAAAGGGTACCTACCCTAAATACCACTGCCTCTAAACCACGATCCACTACAGCTCCCACTAAAACTACCCTGATATCATGGCCTCTTATTGTTGTCCCCTTAGGCCTCATGATACATCTCCTCCATAGCTTGAGCTTGATCAAAAACCTTAACAAAATATCTACCTGCAATAAATAAACTCTATGTAGATATACAGAGAGGAAGACTTAATCTCGAATAAAAAACATAACCCACTAATACTCAATTGTCAATATAGATGTATCATTCCTAGAAAACTCATAAAATCTAGTCTCATACTCCACTACAGTTATGGAACCCTTCTTTTACCTCAAAAATTGATCCCTTAAGTGATTTCTAAGACTACAAGGCATATACTTCTCAAAGAAGACCTCAAAGAATTAAGTCTATTTCATAGGAGAGGATCCAACTAGCTTGAAATCAAAATAACCTCTCCACCAATATCAAGCCACCAAATCCAACTAAAAAGTAGTGTAATCCATGCCATGAGTCTCAATGAGGCCTAAATTATAGAGCCTGTCCTTGTAAGTAATAAAAAAATCAAGCATTATCACTCGGAATACCAAAAAACCTCAACATATCTAATCTCAAGATCCTACCCAGCATCTTTTAATCCTCCATAGACATAGTAGGTTGGGCAACCACTAGCTGAACAACTATCGACTAAGTAACTACTGGTATGGGAGGGACCTCAATTTTAAGAGCCACAACTACAGGTTGTACCCCTGCCTCAGTACCACTCTGATATATAAACTTGCGCCATCAGATGGTTCACTACTAACCAATCACAAGAGATGAACTAATGCATCCCAGAGTAGTGAAGAAAGAATGAACCTCGATGAAACCTAAGCTAGTCCATGTCCCACTACTGGCTGGGGTGGAAGAGTTTGTGGCTCGGGATTAGGGATAGGGTTTAGTGAAGTACTCCTATCCTGCTCCCTGGCTGGGGCTACATCACTAGTCTTTCTTCGACCTTGGGTAATCCACAAACTATGAAAGGATCCTTAGTCAAAAACTCGAGGTCCTCATCTTTTGTAGCAGTAGCAGGTGTCCTAGCAATCTGTAAAAAAGTTAAAGCAAGGAAAGCTTTATAAACCAGCTCAAACTCATAGCACAAAGTAAGTGAAAGAAATGAAGATATTTTAATAATGTCCTATAACCTCCAAAAGATAAGAAACAGATGTTATCATTCTAATCTGCGGGACTATACTAGACATTTGCTCTTATACTAACAATACTGGTGAATCTAACGCTCTGATACAAATTTGTTAAGACCTAATTTCTGAGTCATGATGGCACTTAATTTATACCCCAAGTAGATAAGCCAAACTTTAGCTCGGTGCCATAGGCAATGGGCTAATTTGGTGGGAAAAAGGTATAAAAGCCTAGAATTTTAAAGTAAAGACTTAAATAATAGTTCAAGAAGTAATAATAATCCAAAAGATAGATAAAATAGCAATAACATTGCATGACCTAGTAGTGTTGGTACAAGAGCCACTAGACCAAAAGAGCATAAATACTATAATACTCAAATACAAATCAGTCTCGAATGATGAATGACTTGACGTAAATAGAAGAAAGAAAAGGGCTAATTCTAACTCTGAGAGCTTACCCTATCTCAAACTCAAATCAACACGATCGTAGCATCAATAGTGGCCACTAGTACTCGGATTTGCATTAAAAAGGTATAGAACTATAGTATGAGTACCAAAGCCACGAGTACTCAGTAGGCATCATCGGTCTACCGAGCTAATATAAGTATAACAAATTTGCATGATAAATAAACTAAGTCAAGGTAAAAAGAAAAAATTTGAATAATTCTCCAATTACTGTAAGAAAAAAAGATAAATAGTTCAAAATAAAAAACATAAGAAATATGTAATTATCACTACAAAACTGGCCCCACAAGCCAGTAAGTACGAAAGTATAAATAACCCCATACGGACCTCCATAAGCCGTAGGATAAGATCAATAATTATAAGTTACCGTAATTAAATAAATAATTGCATTCAAGCCATAACCATGAATCCTCCCATACCATAATCATCGAACTAGTACCAATTCTATAGCCTTCATGAGTAACCCCTCAATGTTGTACTTGAACTGATACTTAGAAAATTATTTGCTGGACTTAAATCAAAACTCAAATAGTTAGATGTTAAACTTGAACCAGAACTTGCATTATGAATATTGTTGAAATTGAACCCATCTTAAGATCCTAAATTATCAAACTTGAATCAGAACTAGCTTCTACTCTCAAGTACCAATATTCCATAAGAACCATTTATCTAGACTCTTCAACCTCAAAAATAAACATTTAAAGGGTATACATGCTTATAACAGTCTAAATAAGAGTCTTGGCCTATGGTGGGTAGAATAGGACCACTTCTAATCCTCGAAATACATTCTAAGGAAAATTCCACCCTGGACTAGGCTAAAGTATCTAAATTTACTTCTAGATGCTAAGTAGGCCACTTTTATCCCTAAGATAGCAAATTTACCTAAAGCGTGAATAACTAGGTCAATTTAGCTTAATTTACAGTTCCTCAATAGGCTAAATATTCTAATTAATGCTACTTATATCTCAAAGATCGAATTACTGCCTTATATCTAGTATAATATGATAAACATAATATGAATTTTTTTAATTAATGAGAAAGGTAAACCTATCCTACCTAGATGCCAAAAGAAGCCCGGTAAAAACTGCTAAATTGATGAATTTCCATTCAAAGGAGCTTCTAGTAGATTATATTCTATAAAAATCATAATCTACTCATCAATAAAAGAACAACGATACCCATATTACATTTCTATGGTTTGGGTCCAAAATTACATAAAGATCCTATGTACGTTTTGCTTGTAGAATCGTACTTTAAAATTCATCAATGTGTCCCTATGCTCAAGGAACTTTTATGCTCAAGAATGGTTAATTTTCAAGCTCAAATTGTGCTACAATCAACCCACCCATATTCTAGGGATTTTGAGAATTAATTTAGAAATTAACAATGAAATTGATGAGAACCTACCAAGAATATGAAAAAGAAACAAGTAATTTAAGCTCATAAATACCCCAAATCCACACCCAAGTTTCCAAACATTCTAGGGTTCTACACTCTTAAACTTGTGTGAAAATAGTAGAAAATAAGATAATTGGGGTATTTAATGACACCAGGTGTGGCTTAAGCAGAAAGTTGACCACTTAAGCGGTCATCATTTAAGTTGGCGAATACCGCTTTTGTGATGCTTGTTCCATCTGCACAAGCCGCTTAAGTGATCTTTGGTTGCTTATGCGACTGTCGCTAAAGATGAAGGATTCTCTTAAGTATCCTTAGCTGAGCAGGTCTGTTCACTTAAGTGGCCTTCGCTTAAGTGACAAAATGGTCGCTTAAGCGAATGCACCAATTGAGTGCACCAGCTAAAAACTTAAAATTTTTCTAAGTCTTCATCGACCCCTCAAAATTTATTTAAAATCACATGAATGCAAACGAACTAAGATACTCTATCAAATTTGATGCTCTAGACTCAATAGAATGGTCAAAATTTCCATCAAAGGTCATTGTGATTAAATGTGGGCCCACACCCAAATGCCATTTTTCTTAACTTTCGCCCAATAGCCCAAAATGAGTTTGGAAGTATTGGGACCCAAAACAAGGCTCTATATAGCCTAAAATAAATGTTCTAAAGATGTTAGAACTTTCAAAATTTGAACACGAGTTCATTTGACTAACCTTTTTGCTTGGTAGCCAAGTTAACCAGCGAAGACTTCAAAATAGGAAATTTTTGCTAAAAAGTAAATGAACTACCCGGTAATTGAACTATTAATTCCATCAAGTCATAAAAGACTTGGGATAACTATAAGAGAGCTCTAAATAGTAAAATGAGTGGAAATGCAGAAATTAACCTAGAGGGTCATTACACATGTCTTTGGTAATAGATGGAGAAATTGATAAGGATGATTGGACGTCCTGGATCGAGACCAGGAAAGTGTATACAGATATTCCCAAATCCCAGGGGACCCTTTATTCGTGAGATATGTGCTGGAGAAGAGAGTTCTCCGTAGATCCTACCTTTGCGAGCTATTGAGTTGGAGAAGGTGTATACACTTGGTACATTATGGAATTTGGATCAGTTATGGTACTATGAATTTACTTTGCATTCATTTATTTATATGTATTTCTTATCACCAGTATGTTATTTGGTACTTATTTCTATCAGCCTTTTGGGGGGTTGCATAGGTATAAACTATGATTGATGTTTGGTGAGTATTTATTTAACCTTCCAAGTTTATAGGGCCTCGATTAGGTATTATTTGTCTGAAATAATCAGTTACTATTCTGCTGTTATTAT
Organism: Capsicum annuum; assembly: GCF_002878395.1. NCBI lineage: Eukaryota > Viridiplantae > Streptophyta > Magnoliopsida > Solanales > Solanaceae > Capsicum > Capsicum annuum. The sequence goes on from NC_061114.1 coordinate 26,765,832, forward strand.
GGTTAGTTCGTGACATGCAGATTATGGATTGTTACTGAGGTTGGAGGTATGATTATGATCTCTTTTCTTCTTACAGTAACTTACATTATGGACGGTGTATTCATGATTAGACATTTTGACTATTGGCGCTGCTCATGCGAGCATTAACTTCCCTACTTGATTAGAATTTCTTGGAGAGGTTAGGTTGGCTATAAAGTAATTATATTTGAGTTAGTATTATATGTGTATAGCTATCGTATTACCGTATACCTCTCTCTTTCCTTGTTTATTCATAATATATGTCTATTCCTTGGCCTTACAATATAGTACTTTAGTTCCTAAATACCACCAGAGTAGGATAGTTTATCCTTATTGCCTCTCTAGCTTTATTATGTTAGTTTCCTGAATAATTGGTCGTATTTTATAATCCTGCTTTGTATGTTATCTATATTTCCATTATTTTTGAAGTTCAGTCAGTAGTTTCCTACTGAGTACCACTTGTTTGGTACTCATACTATACTTATGCATCCTGCAGATTATAGAATGAGTTCTCTCTATTGGTGTGTACATCGTGTAGAGCAGCTATTGATCGGATATTTAGGGTAAGCTCCTAAGGTTCAGAGCATTACTACTCTCCCACATATTAAATAGACTAATCTCTATGTTGAATTTAGAGATAGGTTGTACATGTATTTTATTCAGTATTTGACTTTTTACTTGTATTGTATTAGAAGCTCTAGTACTAACTTCACTAGGTCTTGGAGTTGCTTTATATATATATATATATATATATTTATTCTATTTTTACCTTCCATTTCTCTTGATAGTCAGTTACTAGTTGTTCGGACTATGGGTTGGCTTCCCTTCTAGTGGATCATAGTAGGTGTTATCATGACCTGAAAAATTTGGTCGTGACAAGTCATTTCTTGTGAAGTTTAAAATATTTTGCAATAAGTCAATCACATAGAAACAAATTTATTTCGCAAATTCTTCAAGTCTTTTATTTAAAGGTTTGACATGTCATGCATCTCCGCAAGCCTAGAAGCAAGGAGAATTTAATGAAAGTGAAATTTTATCAACTAAAATCGTACTAAATTTTGAATTGAATCTTCAATTCATGATATGTTGATCAAGCCAATTCTTTTGTTGATAAAGTTGGATTAATAATTAAAGTTAGAATTATGCAACATAAACGAAGTCAAATTTTTGGTGGATAATTCTGCATTAATAATTAATGTTAGAATTATGTAACTCAAATGAAGTCCAATCATATTTGGGCTAGTCATTTAAGTCGTTAAGATGAGCCCAATTCATGCTCTTCAAGCCTAAGGTCCGCTAGAATTACTTGGATATCAAAAGGCCCCCAAGTCCTAACTCATGCCTATATAAAAGGGTCATAGTAAGACCAAAAGGACACAAACAAACAAAGAAGCTCTACTCTTCTTTGGTGATATACAAGCCCTCCGCATACAAAGAAGTCCGTGTTCCAAAATGGTTAGCCGCAAGTTTACATACCTCCACAATTATTATAAAACCTTGGCTCCATAATCACGGTGAAATCCCATCATGTATTTCATTGAAGGTTTTGAGTTGAAGGTTGTGAAGAAAAGAATCAGAGGAATATATCTCTTTAGATAAGATTTTATAATTATTGTAATCCTTGTGCTTATTAGTAAAATAAAACATTATTATTGGTTGTTATTTCCTTGTGTTGATTACTAAATTTTAGGAAAGAAAGCTAGCCGCTTACAAATTAGCATACTAAAAACAAGTATGGCATTATGTGATCATCATATTAATTCTCTTAAATAAAGAGTCATATATAGCAGAAAAGAACGCAAGTTGCAACAACGTGTGAAGAATATTTTATTGTTTCAATCTTGCAAGAATTTGATACATCAACTTATTTATTATTTGAATTAGGTAAGAACTTTTAATATTTAGTAATTTAAAATTTTATAAAAATTTTATCTATATTAATCACTTCCTAAAACATACAATTTTAGTAAGATTCTATTTATATTAATCACTTCGTCGAAATTTAAAACTGCGGAATAAACTGAAATTTAACTTTAAAAAATCTTGTTTTAAAAGAAGCTGCTTTAGCGAATAAGTTTCAATCCAAATAAAAATAAATTGCATATTTTATATAAACATATTTAATATAAATTGTGACTTTGAGATAATTTTTACTTTTTTGTTTTAACTAATTTTATGGAGCGATGGTAGCAGGCAATTAAAAAAAAGTATCATCGTTATAGCAATACGTACAAAAACAAAATATTAGCTAAAGCAGCATTATAATTTTGAAATTAACTAAGATTAGATATCACCGAACATTAACTTTAACTAGCATAAGACAAGTATCATGTCTTTCATATTTAATCTTTTAATATTTTTTTATTATGGAATTTATATTTACATGACATAAAAAATTTAATTTATTTTCCAAATTGACAAATCTTGTATAAGAAAAAGTCATAGGTTCAGTGACTTGATTGATAAAAAAAGTAAGTTTAGAGAAGATTTTACAAATAATTCCACATACTTGAGTGACTTTTTGAGATATTTATTTAGTTTAAATCATCTTTTCTTTCATGATCAACCATGATTATAGTTGTCTCTATCTTTCTAAGGGAAAAAACATCATTTCCACCCAAAACTATATCCGAAAAGTCGAAACCACACCTAAACTATACTAGTGACCTATTACACACCTAAACTATAAAAAAGTGAAACTATTTATACCCTGTCAGGCTACCACCACTTGCATGTGGTGTAGTATTTTACACGCGCTGCCACGGCAGCACCACGTCAGTAAAAAGTATCACTTTTTTATAGTTAAGGTGTGTAATAGGCCACTTATATAGTTTAGGTGTGGATTTTACTTTTCGACTATAGTTTGGGGTGGAAACGATGCCTTTTCCCTTAATATTTTTTGCCGTTTACTTTTGTTATTTAATAGGCTGGACGCGCCTAAAAAAAGTGTAGCACACGCGCCATAGAATGGGGGTCGCGAGGAGGTAATAATATCACTTTTATATAGTTAAGGTATGTAATAGGTCACTTATATAATTTAGGTGTGGCTTAGACTTTTCTTGTATAGTATGGGGTGGAAATGATGTCTTTTCCCTCTTCCTAAACTCATTCTATTACATGATAGAATATGCCTTCTCGTCGAGCTTAAGCCCACAAAAAAGGTGATCAACCACCACTACATTCAGACCCTCTGAATGAGAATATATCACATGCTAAATTTTGGGCTATCTTTCAAGTATTAGCCCAAACTATGAATGCCAATGTTCATTGATACCAGCGGGCAGCAATACTATTTCAGCAAAATGGTAATTTAACTGATGCCAAAATTCAGGACTTTATGTGTATGAATCTACTTAAGTTCTTTGGGCCAAAGGTGGGTGAAGATCCTCAACTCTATATTGATGAGGTAAGAAATGTTACTCAAATTATGCATATTACTGAAGAGGAGAGTGTAGAGTTGGCATCATATAGGATGAAGGATGTTGCTTTTGATTGGGTTGTTATGTGGAAGAAAGGCAAGGGTCAGAATTCAGCTCCTATGAGTTGCCAGGTGTTTTAGAACTCTTTTTTGGACAGGTTCTTTCCTCGTAAGGTGAGGGGGATATGGTGGATGAGTTCAGGAACCTGAGGCAGGGCTCTATGATAGTGAAAGAGTTCGCCTTAAGTTCACTCAGTTGTCTAAGTATGCCCCCGAGTTGGTATCTTAGTCTAGAGATAGTATGAGTAAGTTTGTCATGGAGGTGTCTGATTTGGTGGTTAAGGACTATTGGACTACCATGTTGATTGGAGACATAGATATTTCGCGGTTGTTGACTAATGCTCAATAGATTGAAGAAGAAAAGTTAAAGAAAAGAGAGAAGAGAAACAAGAGAGCGAAGACCGGGTAGTTTGAGTTTAGTCAGTCAAGGTATGGAGTGGAAAAATGCTCCCAGTTTCAGGGTCATTCATCGGTGCCTGTACCATTTTCAGACCGGGTAGTTTGAGTTTAGTCACCCGACATGATTAGTGGGGCGGGACTTCGAGTTCTAGGCCTCAGAATAGTGTAGTCGGGAGGCCTAGTTACCAGACATGTGAAAAGTGTAGTAGACCCATCCTAGTGAGTGTTTAATGAGAAAAAGAGGTGGCTATGGTTGTGGAAAGTTGGGACACAGGATCAAGGAGTATTCTTATTCTAATAGGGGAACTAGAGATATTCGTCCTAAGGCTCAAGTTACAAAAATAGTAACTTATCCAGGCTGTCCAGTTCCTCTACAGGGCACATCATCCAGTATCACTGATGGTCAGTGCCAGAATCAGTTTTATGCTTTACCATCTCATCAAGAGCAGGAGAGTTCCCCAGATGCTGTGAATGGTATCCTTCGTGCTTATCACCTTAATGTATATGTATTGTTAAACCTAGGATCGAATACCTCTTATGTAACTACATTAGTTTCTATAAATTTTAGAGTAGGTTCTAAAAATTTTTCCAAGCTCTTCTCAGTTTCTACCTCAGTGGGTGATTTAGTTGTTGCTAGACGAATCTATAAGGAGTATCCTATCACCGTCCTCTATAAGATCATACTGGAAGACCTAATAGAGTTAGAGATAGTGGATTTTATTATTATTCTAGGTATGGATTGGCTCCATTAATGATATGATCAATAGATTGTCGTAGCCATGTAGTAAAGTTTCAGTTTTCTAATGTAGCAGTGTTTGAGTGGTAGGGCAGTTCAGTGTCTCAAAAAAGTAGTTTCATCTTTTATCTTAAGGCTAGAAAGTTAATATCAAAGGGGTGTATCTATCATTTAGTTTGAGTCAAAGATACTAAGTATGAAGCCCCAACAGTTCAATTAGTCAATGAGTTCCCAAAGGTTTTCTTCGAAGATCTACTAGGGATATCTTTAGATAGAGAAATAGAATTTGGTATTGATTTTCTTCTGGATACTCATCCCTTTTCTATCCCTCCATATCTTATGGCTCTGGCCTAACTTAAAGATATAAAGGTGCAGCTACCCCTAAGATAAAGGGTTCATCAGACCCAATGTTTCTCCGTGGGGTGCTCCAGTCCTTTTCGTGAGCAAGAGAGATGGTACTCTCAGAATATGTATAGATTATAGACAGCTAAATAAGGTTACCATCAAGAAAAAGTATCCTATTCCTAGAATCAATGATTTTTTTTATCAACTTCAGCGTGCCCGATGGTTTTCCAAGATTAACCTTAGGTCGGGATACCATCATATAAAAGTTCGGGAGCAAGACATTCTTAAAATAGTTTTTCAAACAAGGTACAATCAATTTGAGTTTGTGGTTATGTAATTTGGACTAACAAAAGCTTTTGCAGCCTTTATGGATTTGATTAACAGGGTCTTGCAGTAGTACTTAGACATATTTTTCATTGTCTTTATTGATGACATACTGGTGTTTTCCAGGAGTGAGGAGGAATATGTAGACCATTTGAGAATAGTACTGTGGGCCCTTAAGGATCATTAATTATATGCAAAGTTTGGTAAATGTGAATTCTGACTGGAATCTGTTACCTTCTTGGGGCATGTCATTTTAGGGTTTAGTATACATGTAGATATAAGAAGACAAATACAATGAAGCAAGGGCCTAGACCTATCACTCCATCTGATATCATGAGATTTTTAGGTTTGGTTGGGTATTATAGAAGATTGTTTGAAGGGTTTTCCTATATAATAGTTCCATTGACTAAGCTGACCACAAGAATGTAAAGTTTATATGGTTAGATAAGTTTGAGAAGAGTTTCCAAGAGTTGAAGGATAGACTAAATTCGACACCTTTGCTAGCTCTGCCGTAGGGGTTAGACAGATTTGTGGTGTATTGTGATTCTTTTATAGTTGGGTTAGGTTCCATGTTGATGCAGAATGTTAGAGTGATAGCATTTGCCACTAGGCAACTTAAGGATCACGAAAAAGATTACATTGTAAAACCCCACATTTTCAGGCTAGTGTTTGAGCTGTTGTTCCTACGCGTATGAGCTATGATCTAAATGATTCCCATGTAAATATAAGTTTCATGATATTTATTCTCATGTTTTATTTGCTTTTGAGGTGAAAAATGTCCATAAGAATCACTTAAAACAACGTTGAGCTTAGAGCCTTTGATTCGTCCAAAGTTTGGCATTCGATCCTACAAGGGTCTACTTTAAAAGTGTATAACTTTTTATACACATAGAATTTTGCAGCTCAAGACCAACCAAATTGTAGATAATTGAATTATATTTCCAACGATAGCATTTACGCCAAAATTTGATACCCGAGCAAAAAGTTATGATATTTTCCGTGTGAGGCAGTAAGCCGATACGATATCAACGCGATGCGTTGGTATGCGTGTTACAGTACTATTTCACATGCTAATTCAGTTTTTAAAGGGTCTAGGGGCACTTTGGTCACTTTCCCTCACCCAAATCCTCCCATAACACTCAATTTTAGCCCACTAAAGCAAAATACCCTCAATTATTCATCTATTCTCTCTAAGAAAAACCCTACCCTCCACAAAAAAACCAAGAACTTCATCAATCATTCTTCAAGAAAAGCAAGAACTCAAGTTTAGTAATTCAAAAATGATTTCAAAATTGTGTTTCAAGATTAATGTTTTAAGGTATGTGGGAGTTCATCCATGGATCCTCTTTCACCCATGAAGCCCCAAAAACTCTTTTCTTTTAATTAAAGAATGAATTTTCCATTACTATGGTATTTTTTATATTCAAGAAAGATTGAATTTCATGTTTTCATGATGTTTTTAATTCAATTCAGTCCATGTATGATTCCATGAAAGATTTTAAATTCCTTATGCTATGAATTTGAATTTCCCATGCTTTATTCAAGTAAATTCCATGATAGATCCTAAATTCATGATGTTTAGTAATACTTCCATGTTTTATATTCGTGCCTTCCATATGTTTGATGAAATTCTCATATCATTTTAAGTTAATTTCAAGATGAATCCCCAAGTTATGAATTTTTTCATGTAACTCTATTATTCACTCATGATTAAGACATTCTCGTATTCAAGTTATTAACTTTACATGTTTTGATGAAATACCCATGTCCTATTTCAAGCGAATTACATGTGAATTCCCCAATTCATGATTTTAGTTATGTAATCATGTTATTCTCCCATGTTTAAGACATTCCCATGTCCAAGTTCATGATTCCCATGTGTTTGCCAAATTGCCCCATATTAAAGTATTAACCTCCACGTGCTTGATAGAATGGCCATGTGAATTGAATAGGATAATCATGATACGTTACTATGTGTTCTCATTCATGTACAAGAACATAACCTCCAAGTATTTGATAAAATATCTCAGTGAATGAATTGTGAACAGTTTACTATGGCTATGTTTTTCAAGATCATGTTATGCTTTAGTTTCCATGCTATTGAGTTCTGGCTATTCAATGCCCAAAAATCTAGTTGTTTACCTAAAGCTATAGTAGTTATAGAATAGTCTCGTAAAGTTATGATCAGTAGTACTCAGTCAGTTACAAAACTCAGTGAACTCACTCAATTTCAATCAGTCAACAAGATCAGTAAAAGTTGTGTCAAGCCTAGTACAACCCAGTTTCATTCCTAGCATTAGTTATACATTCCCAGTTCAGTCTTACATACCCAATATTCAACTATTAATCATTCAGTTAGTAAAATAAGTTAGTATGTTTATGCATTCATGCTTAGTGTTATTGTATATTCAGCATTAGTTATACATTCCCAGTTCAGTCTTACATACCCAATAAGGTCAGTATCTTTCCTTGGTCATATTGTTTCCAGCGATGGTATTAGAGTTGATCCCCAAAAGACGGAAGCAGTAAAACACTAGCCTAGAACTATTTCTCCAACAGACATTAGGAGTTTCTTAGGTTTACCTAGTTATTATAGATGTTTTGTTTAGGGTTTCCCTTCTATTGCATCCCCTATGTCTAGATTGACCCAAAAAAAGTTTTGTTCCAGTGGTTATATTTTTGTGAGAAGAGTTTTCAGGAGCTAAAGAATCGACTCACTTCAACCCTAGTTTTAGCATTACCTAATTCTACAGGTGGGTTTGTTGTATATTGTGATTCTACTAGAGTTGATCTAGGTTGTGTTTTTATGCAGAGAGGTAAGGTTATTTCCTTTGCCTCTAGACAACTTAAGCCTCGCGAAAAGAACTACCCAACCCATGATCTTGAGTTACCTTTTATTATGTTTGCATTGAAAATCTGGAGGCACTATCTTTATAGGATGCATGTTAATGTGTTTTCGAACCACAAAAGTTTGCAGTATGTGTTTACTCAGAGGGAATTAAATTTTCATCGGAGAAGGTGGTTAGAATTGTTGATTAATTATGACATCAGTGTGCTACATCATCTGGGCAAGGATAATGTAGTGGTAAATGCCCTTAGTAGATTGTCTATGTGCAGTGCTGCTCATGTGGAGAATGATAAGAGAGATTTAGTTTGGGAAGTTCACCGGTTAGCTATATTGGGTGTGAGATTGGTGGATTCAGTTGAAGGGACTATTTGGGTCCAGAGTAGTTGAGAATCTTCTCTGGTGTCGGAAGTGAAAGAGAAGAAGGATAAGGATTCTAGTTTGGTAAAACTGAAGGAGTCAATTATAGACCAAAAAGTGTACTAAGAGGTAGAGGTTTTCTCCCAAGGGGGAAATGGTGTGTTGAGACACCAGAGTAGATTGTGTGTATTATGTGTTGATGATTTGAGGTAGGGGATTATAGCAGAAGCGCATGGTGCACATTACTTCATTCATTCAGGAGCTACCAAAATGTATCGCGACTTGTAGAAAATCTATTAGTGGAGTGGTATGAAGAAAGATATAGCAAAATTTATGGCCATGTGTGAAACTTGTCAACAGGTTATGGCAGAGCACAAAAGACCTGGTCGTATGTTGCAAGAGTTTGGTCTCCCCACTTAGAAGTAGGAAGAGGTGAATATGGACTTTATTACTGGATTACCCCATTCGCGTCGTCAGCATGATTTGATTTGGGTTATTGTAGATAGATTGACTAACTCAATGCATTTCATGCTAGTTCACATGTCCTACACAACTAAAGATTATGCAAAGTTGTATATCAAAGAGTTAGTTAGATTGCATAGAGTTCCTTTATCTATCATCTCAGATAGGGGTACTTAGTTTACTTCTCAATTTTGGAGAGCCTTTCAAAAGGGTCTTGGTACCCAAGTTTATCTTAGTTTATCTTTTCATCCGCAGATAGATGGTTAGGCAAAAAAGACCATTTAGACTTTAGAGGATATGTTGAGGGCATGTATTCTTTATTTCAAAGGCAGTTGGGATCAGCATTTGCCATTGATTGAGTTCGCCTATAATAAAAGTTACCATTCTAGTATTTGGATGACCCCATTTGAGGCTCTTTATGGGTGGAGATGTAGATCACCAATCGGTTGGTTTGACGTGGGTGAGGTAGCTTTGATTAGGACAAATATGGTGCTTGAAGCCATGGATAAAGTTTAGTTGATATAAGAAAGATTGAAAGCAGCTCAAAGTCATCAGAAATCATATGCAGACGTAAGGAGAGATCTTGAGTTTGAAGTAGATGGCCTTGTATACTTGAAAATTTCACCCATGAAAGGTGTGAAGAGATTTGGCAAAAAAGGGAAGCTTAGTCCCCAATATGTAGGCCTCTATAGGATTTTGAGTCATGTTGGGAAGGTAGCGTATGAGCTATAGCTACCCGCAGATTGGTCGTCAGGTCATCCTGTGCTCCATCTGTCCTTAGTGAAGAAGTGCATGGATGATTCAGCTATTGTAGTCCCTCTAGAAAGTACAAATATTCAGAATAGCCTTTCATACTAAGAAGTTCCAATAGAGATTCTTGATCATCAGGTCCATAGACTAAGGAACAAAGAAATTTCCTTGATCAAAGTTTTATGGTCAAATCAATCCTTTGAGGGTGCTACTTGGGAAGCAGAAGCAGATATGCGTAATAAGTATCCTCAATTGTTCTCCACAAACTCAGATTCAACCAAAGGTAACAGTCTTCCTTAATTCGGTTCTTTTTCGAGTCTCAAATGCAGCCATGTAGCTATCTTCATGTAAATTCATGCACTCGCAGATTTGTTCAGTCATTCAGTCTGTTCAAGATTCAGTCATGCAGTTTGTTTCAGTTGTGCATGCTAGCATTTAGCTTTAGAGTCCTCAGTATTTTCAGCTTAACTAGCCATATTCGAGGATGAATGTTTCCAAGGGGGAGATAATGCAATACCCCGCACTATTCCCTAGCTCAATTTAGCTCCTAGAATGTCAATAGTTAACTTAAAAAATGAATAACCTTTGATACATATAGAATTTTTCAATTCTAGACCCTCTAGTGAGTAGAAAAATGAATTATTTTTTCAATGATACCAATTTCTCCTCAATCCGATAATCGATTCAGCATGTATGACATTTTTAGTAAAACAGTATGGAATTTCAAAAAGGACCGCATCACAGTGAAGACCAAAATGGCAATTGTTAATTTCCAGTGGACCTCCATGATAGGCCCGCATCGCGTGAAGTCCCATTTCCCAATTGTCAATTTCCAGTAAATCACCGTAATGGTGGCGCATCACGATGATGGACTAAATGGTATTTCAGTGTCTTACCATGATATCTTCACGTCACTTGGATTTTCCAGTTCCCATTTGTCAATTTCCAGTAAGCCACCATGATAGTGGCATGTCGCGGTGGGTAGAAAAATCGGGATTTCTAGTTTTTCGAGTTAACTTTTAAAACGGTAGTTTGGTCCTTTCCCAAGCACTAAACCGTGTAAAACATAAGATTAAGCTCATTCTAAGAATTCTATGTCCACTTTTCATCAATTCTCTCTGAAAGAAAATCCTAGAGCTCAAAACTTACTCCCTAAGAAATCAAATTTCCTTCATTCTTCTTCCAAGATAACTCAAGATTAAGGATTCCCAATTCAAGAACATCAAGAGTTCATCTTCAAAAGATCAAATAGGAATTCAAGATCAAGCTTGTTATTCAATTGCATCAATTAAGGTATATGGGGTTTATGAACAAGGATATTCTTTCATCATTGTGCCCAAAACTAGTTTTTAATTATAAATTTACATGATTTTGTATGAATATACATGAGTTTCAAACTAAGGTTCATACCCATTATTGTTATTGCAAGATTATGAGATTTCAAGTGATTTAGAAGTTAAATTGCATGTCTATTTTTGTATTTTCATACATATTGCTATAAATTCTAGTTTTTGAGTTGAATTATCAATATTTACATTATTATGAACATTATGATGTTTTAACATGACTTTGATGCATGGACTATTAAGCCCTAATTAGATACTGCTATTTCAAGTTTAATTGTTCTATAAGCATCCTATGACTAGATTATTTTCAGATGTTTGATAAAGATTTGATCTTTTGATCTTAACTTAGATTATGAAATCCACTTTACTGTTTCATATTATAGATTAACTTAACAATTATATAGTTATTTTTCGTAATAAACCATTATACTAGACTTTAAAGTGGATTTCCAACAGAATGAGCATAGAGATTAAAGGGATTAGTATTTAGCACCAATTTGGGTGTGTTCTCATGCCCAAAAACTATGAGCCAACATAGATTTAGATTATCAAATTATTTTAATTTCTATATGGATGACAGATACAGATGTGATCACGTAGGTTAGGTTATACTCCTTGGCAGGAGTATGACACCTCTCCTTAACGTGAGGTTTTCCCATACGGGAGCTAGACGTTTGACTCCATGATAGCTTACATGGTTTGTGTCGGTTAGAAGAACCTCCCTGCAGAAAAGAGTAATCCTAATAGTATAGACTTTTAGAATAGACTTTAAACGTATTTACCAACTAGTAAAAGCTTTACAGAATACTATAATCAAAAAAGAAAAGCTTTTAGACAACTAAGTGTAAGGGCTCACAACTTTACTCAGATATTGCTTTACAGGAAGAGATTAGCTACGGACTTCATCTTTCAGATTTTTGATATAAAAGTTAGTCCTTTCTACACTTAGACAACATGATTTACAGACAGAACACTAGTACAACTTCTAGAACTAAATGTTATAACTCACTAGATTTATAAAGTATGATTTACTACTAATGATTATAATTCTCAGCATTTTTATATTCCAACTTATATGAGTCATCTACATTTAGCATACATTTTTTTACAAATTATGATTATGTTGAGACATTGTTTTACTTATGAATTCACCCCCATATACTCAATAGATTCTCAAAGTACTATTCCATATATGCGTCTATGTGCTACATTGTCTCATAATGTAGGTTCAGGTGCTCAGTTCCAGCAGCGTGAGTGATTTTGAGCATCTCCATCTACATTTTGACAGTTAGTGAGTCCTCATAGTTTGGGGACTTAGTGTTTTAGTTTTTTAGCTTATTAGTATAGATAATTCAGATAGTTCGAGTCAGCTGGGGGTTTGTCTTAGTGACTCTCTAGCTATTATTAGTAGAGGCTTGTCAGACTGCTAGATATGATTCAGATTATTTAGTATTGATTGTTCAGACTATTGAGTCTAGTAATTTTTAGAGATTATATTTAGATATTCTCAGTTATCTCAGATAGATTTCCACATTTAATAAGATTTTTATATCTATATTTCCTTTTTATGAGATTTAAACTTAGTAGAAGATAGAAAGGGTTAGCTTAAGGCTACTCATAGTCTTGAGCACTGTGTGACATCTCGGGACCCATTTTTAGGGTGTTACATACATACTCCATACAAGTCATATATTGTGAGTTGTACCCATTTCAGTGTGTGATGATGTGAGTTCTATTCAAGTTACGAGTTGACCCTAGAAGTTGTAAGAATGGTATGAGTCATGTGATGGAAAGTCGTGAGTTCCTCAGTGTAGGCTCCCTAAGGTTCTGTCCAAGATATGATTGGTTGTTTCCAAGTCGTATAGAAAGTTAACTAGTTGTATTTTACCTCTCGTATCTTAATTAGTGTATATCATCATTGATTCTACCAAGCTTAGAAATTGATAGGCCTAGTCATACCCTCACCATAAAAGTTGTACGGTTGACTTGTCAAAACTGACGATCAATTTCTGTGACATCTAGTTAAAGGGATTTTTGGTCCTTTTTCCTTTTTATAACTTACACGACCTATAACCATAAAAAAAACATTGTTTTCTCTATTCCTCGATCAGTTATCAACATCATCTCTTCTCCTATATTCAAGAACATCAAGATTAGGGTTCCTTACAGAAAATTCATCATTCAAGTCCCAAGGTTCAAACTCTCTTCAAAAGTCAAGAATATTCAGGTATATGGGGTTTATGCACAAGGTTACTCTTCCATCCTTGTGCCCAAAGTGCATGAATTTGAGATTGAATTTACTTATTTTGAATTAGGGTTCATACCCAAATAACCATATTCTTGGAGTATGACACTACTATGTGATTGAAAGCTTTAAGTTCAATAGGTTTACATATATTTATGTTTTGACTTGTGAGATTTATATTGTGATTTGAATTTCATTATCTTGACTGAGATATTGTTGAAAAATTTCAAGGTGATTATTGAGCATAATGTTTTTTTATGAATTTCTATGAAACAAAGCTTGAATTCCAAGCCCTAAGTACAAGTACAGAGTTTACAAGAAGTTTATGATCTTAACTTCCATTGTTATATGTTATAGGATGATTTAAAGAAAAGATTGATCTTTTGATCTAAAGATAAGACATGTAATCCACAACTGTTCATCTTGATTATAATTTAAAGTAATGAGAATCATAACTGATTTTTATTTTATAAACCATTATGCTATTTTGTGGTGGATTTCTTAAGTGTGAGCATATAAGTACTCTGGGAGTAGTACTTAACACCGATAAGGGAATGTAGATGAGTATATCTTAAATTCCTAGAAACTACGAGCCACCATAGGTTAAACTTTTCCCAAATATGGATGAAGTTCAGTGATTACTTAAGTTAAGGTTCTATTCTGATGGCAAGTTTAGGACAATTCTCCCTAATGTAGATAAGTGTAATACCCTAAACTTTCCTTTAACCTAATTCTGTCTCTATAAGATTAAGGAATGACTTCCAAAGTGTGTAATGTTTAAATCATACAGATTTCTCCTAATTTTGATGTATTATCGTATGGGAAATTAAATTATCTTTCCAACTATGTAAGATTCTCTCAAATTTGTTAACTGGGCAAGAAGTTATGGATAATTAAAATTCTTGTCGTAAAACACCATCATTCAGACACTTAGCACATCGTGGAGAGGAGTAATATCCCAATTGTCAGTTTTTAGTAGCCTAGTGTGATTGTGGCACATTGTACTAAAGTTTCAGGCCCCAACCAGTTGGACAACATGATGGCTCCACGTCGCAGTGACCCTCAGATTCCCATTTATCAATTTCTAGTGAGCCACCGCGATAGTGGCGCGTCGCGGTGGCCCATAAAATCGGGCTCCCAGTTAAATTTTCTAGTTTTGTTCAGAAGTTAAAAAGGGTATTTTGGACTTTTTCCAAGCCACTTAAATCGTCCAAACACTTGATTTAAGGTCATTACAAGCATCATATACCATCTTTCTCAAAAATCCCTCAACTTAAAACCCTAGTTCATCAAACTTCTCCTCCAAGAAACTCAAGATTTCTCCATCAATTCTCCAACTTAAGTCAAGATTCCAAGTGCTTAGTGCAATAATTCCAATAACCCTCATTCAAGATTTCTAATAACATCTCGCAAGCAAGTTATTCATTCAATTTTATCAATCTAAGGTATGTGGGGTTTGAACAAGAAAAATCCTTGAGTTCTTGTTCCCAAAAACTTCTTTTAAGATATAAATTTTTGAATTTTACTATGATTTCCATGAACATCAAGTTAAGGTTTATACCCATTACCATTATTTACAAGAGTATGTGATTTTCCATGGTTTAAAAGTTGAATTACATGATCTTGTTTATATTTTCGTACATATTTCCAAATTTTCTAGATTTTAAGATGATTATGAATGTTTTGTTATCAAAGCATGAATTTTGAGATGTTGAAATCATGAGATTCATATTATGAGTTATTTTTCCAATATCTTGATTGAGATGATTGTAAGCTTTTAAGATAATGGTTGAGCATGAAGTTTAAATATGATTTTGATGCATTAAAGCTTTACATTTTGAGTCCTAAGTACAAGTGATGAGTCTTAACTTGAGATTGAACTATAGGACACTAAGCCCTACTTCCGAATTGCAATTTTATGAACTTCTGTTCTATAAGCACCTATGATTTGAGTACTTTGAGATTATCGAGAAATATTTTACCTTTTTGGTCCTAATAGAGTTGGAATCCACATTGATGTTCCATTAAAGCAAATAGTAATACATTTTGGTCTTCATTATAGACCGTTAAGTTATTTGAGGTGGATTTTCTAATAGTTCTGAGCTAAGTATGGGAGTAGTATTTAGCACTGAGTAGGGTATGATTCCAAGGTCTCATACCCCAGAACAATGTGCCACCATAAGACAGAGATTTATGGGCCTGAGGCTGAGATAATGATCACTGAGTTGAGGTTATACTCCCTGGCAAGAGTATGACGCCTCTCCCTAATATGGGGTTTCCTTCTTAGAAGGAAAAGATGTTGGACTCCATGTAGCTCACATAGTGTATGTCGGTTAGAAGAAACTCCCTAGTGTCCAAAGTTATGTAATTCCAAGAGTCACAAAGTTCCCAAGTTTTGAAGTTTCAAAGAGTCCTAAGTCCTTGAGTTTCAAAGAATTTTTACTCTCCATGAGATAAAAGTATAAGTTTTGAAAGCTATCATTTTAAGATTTCTCTTTCTTACAAATTTTGAGAATACGATGGAGAATATAGATTTTAGAAGTAAATAGAATGACTCATGAGATTTGTAATATATGTTTCATTTTACATGATTTATGAGATTCATATTTTAGCTTTTACTCAAGCTATGTGAGTCATTTATATCAGCATGCAGACTTTCTATAAAGATTGATGATATTGTTTACTTATTGCATTGCACCCCCATATACTCAGTACATCCTCAAAGTGTTGATCCACATATATGTCTATGTGCTAAATTGTCTCATAATGTAGGTACAAGTTCTAGTATGTGCAGTCAAAATCAGATAGTTGCAGATTCCAGCCAGCAGATGATGGGTCCTCCTATTTTAGGGTCTTCAGTTAGATTCACTATTGTTCTTTACTTTCTTATTCTTATTATTGATTAGTTATAGTTGGGGTCGCATCCTTGCTATCTATAGTCAGTATTAGTAAAGGCTTCATAGAAAGTCAGTAGATTTAATGTATTCAATTTTAATTTTCTTTGTAAAAGTAGAGTTATAATCATATGAATTCAGTTTTGTATTGATTAGATTCAGAGAAGAGTTATCTTCCGCTGATATTGTACAAATTTATACATTTTATTCAGTTGCTTATGAGTTTGCCAATAGAAGGGTTAGCTTGGGGTCACTTGTGACCCTAAGCACCGTGTGATATCTCAGGATCCATTTTCAGGGTACTACAGTAAGACGTTAGACTCCATGGTAGCTCACATGGTTTATTTCGGTTAGAAGAATTTCCCGTAAGAAATAATAAAAGTAAAGATTTTAGAAAATAAGTGTTATGGCTCACTAAGTTCACTCATATTCATTATTATTCATGTTTTATGATCTTGCAATCCTTTATTTTATTCAAGCTCAAAGTGAGTTATTTACGCTTAGCATGCATTATTTGAAAGTTTACTTATATATTCAGTTATTATTTTACTTATGCATTCACCCACATACTCAGTACATTCCAGAAGTTCTGACCCATATATAGTTTATGTGCTATATTTTCTTATAATGTAGGTTCTGGTGCTCATTTCCAGTAGCTCGATTGACTACGAGCATCATCACCTATATCCCTATTTTTTATGAGTCATAGTTAGAGGACCCAGCTTATCAGACCTCTTTTATGTGATATAAGTATATTAGTTATTTGGTTTCCATTTATGTTTGGGCTAACTGGGGTCTATCTTCGTGGCTCTCTACTCAGTAGTGGAGGCTTGTCAGATTGTGTATGTTTTATGATTAAAGAGTTTGTTTAAGATGTTCAAGTTAAAGACTTTTATTAAGTTATGAAATTGTTTACTTTCAGTTTCTATATATGTTAATACACTTTTCATGTGGGTTTCAAGCTATATAGATATCATGAGTTAGGTTAGGGTTATTCGAAGTCCTGACCACCATGTGACGTTCATGGGGTACTTTTGGGGCGTAACACCCCACGATGGGTATCTCCACACCTAGACTTGCAAGCCATGTCATTTCTTATCATATCCATAGCCCTTTCATTTCAAAACATATTAACAACCACCAAAAGATTTATCATATTACATGAGAGTTCTTATTTCAAAAACATGGACAACTTATGCGTAAACGCTCTTCTTTTTTTAAAGACTCACATCTATGGTGGCCAATGTTCTTATTTATCACAAGAAAATGCTTCATTTTCACACAAGAGCCTTTTTATCATGGGAAACACCATTTTGAAAACACGCATAACAACAATGCGAAATAGTTAAATAGGCATTTAAACTCAAGCATTATCTTCATTCATAAAACAACCCCAAAACTTGGCATACGTAAACCTTATAATTAAAAAATGGGGTTTATAATTTGTGTTCTCAAATTCAACTCACAATTCATAACATTTTAAGACCATAATTTGGCCGTGGAAAAAGGAAATTTCACAACTCATGCTCAAAATCACCTTTCGAAACTCATCTCATATATGCAAAAGATTTTAATTCATGCTCTTAAGTTGTTTCTCAAAATCATACATATACACATACATAATTATCATTGGAAATCCATAAAAAAAAAATTAGCCCATGATATTTAGAATAGTTCTACACACCTTGAATTTGAGAAAACATAGCATAAAATCCAACCTTGAAGTGGAAGATCCTCAAACCCTAGATATTTTCTTTATTGAATGAAACTTAGGGATTTTCAAGGTGACATAAATCATATAGCAAGTTTTCATAGAACAAAAACTTAGGAAAAGGACCAAAAAATACCCTTTATGACACTTTAATAGAACCACAAAAAACACCGACTCTGCGGCGCGGGGGCTATCAAGGGGACTACCCTCCGCAATGCGATGCCCATCACAGGAAACATGTGTCATGATATGGTGACCACCACAGGAACTAGACTCCATGACACGGGGCTATCGCGGAGGCTCACCGCCTTTGTGTCCCAAAAATTCACCGAACCATGTCTAAAAATTACAAAATTCCTTCGAGTTACCTTTTAATATCTCCAATCATAATTTTGAGTCAAAAATTGGTATTTCAAGAATGGTAAGACCAAAAATACAATAGCCAAAATTTAAGTTTGTTACAGGCATAATAGTTCCATCCTAGCTTATGTTTTATATGCCTATATTCAATGTTTTAGAGTTGTAGCCATGTGGCAATTTTTCATTCTGAAATATTACTCAAATCATGCCCAAAATTCCTTGCTCCCTAATGATATTAGAACCTCTAACAAGGAGTATTAAAGGTATCAAATATTTTTTTCAAGTGACTCCTAGAAATTTCATGCCATCAGATATCACTTCACAATTCTAAACATCTATTCATACCAAAAATACTTTAGTTGAGCTATCAACTTTTAGTATAATTCAGTCCGTATAGCCAGCAATTCAGTTTACCAATCCGACAGGTAAGATCCTATAGTTTTCCATCTTTTCATCTAGACTTAATATTTTAAGATTCATGAATATGTGTATTCTATAAGGTCCTTTATTTTCATTCTATGCGTAAACTCAATTGAGTACTTACTCCAAATCTAAATCAGTCCTAACCATAACGAATTCCTAGATTTAAAAATTGATATTATGTTATTTATCCAACTTTATAATTCAGCCAGACAGTACTAGTGCGTTCCTATATTTTCAAGCTATCACAACATGCATTCATGAATTCAGCTCAGTCCATAAATCATGCATTAGTTTTAGATTAAGCTATTAAGTTATAATTCAGCTCGTAAGTGTTTAGTGTATCATCTCAGCCTTTTCTTAGTATTTCAGCCAAGTCAGTATTATTTGGGACCAAATGATCCAAAGGGCGAGATATTGTAATACCCCAAGTTTCATGATCTAAATTTCTCAAAAGATAACCTATGTAGTTAGCTTTCCAATACTGCAAGTCTTTCCTTAATCAAATATCAATGCAAGAAGTTTTGAAATTTCCCCTTTAAGTGTCAATCAGCTGCCAGTGGTTGCGAATCACGTGATGACCCATAATCAGACCTTAAGAGTCATTACGAGTAATCATAGTCATAACAATGCTTAGCCAAGAATCCATTCTAGTGGTTATAAATCCAACACACGACTCGTAGTCAGACATTACGAATGATTGTGTGGAACCATAGCCTGACTAGTAAATGTTCCAAGAATAAATATTTATCGTTTTGTGGTTTTATTAATGACTTAGATATATCTTAAGTCCTCAAATAGCTCCTAGCTTATAGACAAGCCAAAACATCCCTTAGCGATTAAATTCTTTGGATGTATATAACTATAATAATCTTAAAATGAGTATAACTTTTGTTCTACTAAGAATTTTTTTATCTCAAAACCCACCAACAGATATAAAATTGAATTATCTTTCCAATGATACCAATTTCACCTTAATTCGATATCGGGGTGATAAGTTATGGCCAAAATATTGAAGCACTGTCAAAGCTGCCTAAACTACGACTCATAATACCTCATTACGGGATGATAGGACGGAGTCGTAACTAGGGCACTAAACGCCGAAAATGGGTTTTTAACTATGACTTAAGCCATCACTCATAGCCAGACCTTACTAGTTGTGATCTAAGTCATTGGCACAGCTTCCAGATGTTTTCCAGATGATTCCTAAGTTTTTTGTCTTTTCCCACTCTTTCAACCTAAAAACTACCTTGTTTCACCCCCTAAACAACTATTTATTATCAAGTGTAAACATTACTCTAATCGATCATAACTCATAAATAATTTATCACAAAGCAAAATGAGGTAATGTCTTTCTCCCCAAAGCCAACTAGGGTTCTTTAAGTTTAATCCTAAGAAATTTATCCAAGGCTTCTACATTCAGGTATGTGGGGTATTCATTAATGGGTTCCTTTCACCCATTGAGTCCCAAAATGCCTTTTTTGTTCAATTATGAGCTTTTAAATATTCTTTGTGAAATTATCCATGTAAATCAAGAATTTAATCCATGTTCTATCAGTAATTTGAATTCAAGCTATGTCAACATATGTTCCCATGTGAATCAAGCTATTTCATGTTTTGAATTTTAATTACCCATGTTATATTCAATTGAATTTATGTTAAATTATTATGTTATGAACTAAATCATGTTAATCATGTTCCTATATGCTTGAAGTTTCAAACATCCATGTCATGTTTATCCATTACTATGTCAAACAATCAAATTTATGCATTTAACTATGATAGCATGATATCATCCCAAGTTCAATTCTTCCCCATGATCAAATTCATGTAATTCAGTAGTTTATTGAAATGTATTATTCTTTGGGTCTCTGACTTATCATTTTCTACCAGTGTTTTAAATAGTGTTATTGTAATTTATGTAATCATTCAGTGTTGGCGGGTTATGAACACCCGACACCTATCTGTTTATACATGTCTTTGTTTTCAAGTTACAAGTCAAACCTGTCATGATTTTTATTACTATATTCAGACTACCATGTTCATGTTGAGTACTTAGTAGTACAGTACCATTTCATGCTAAAACCATTAATAACACCAGTGTCATTTAGTTGGGAGTAGGATTTAGCACTGAGAGGGAAGTGTGGGTTTTGCACATCCTATTTCCTAAAAACTACATGCCACTATAGGCTTAAGGGCCTCGCTAGAGAGTGTTTATTGTTGCCCAATATAGGCTCAATTTAGTGATCACCCCAATGCATGTTCTACTCCAATGGTAAGGATAGAACAACCCTTCTCAATATGGATCAGACATTGACTCCACAATAGCTCACATGGTTTATATCGGTTATATGATAGCTCCCACTGTTTCAGTCAATACTCAGTCTATATCAGTTTAGATCTAGTTGACCAAGTAATCATATTTTCAGTTATTTAGTCAGTCAATTTTATAGATTATTTCCGTCATGCCCTACTTGGTCTTACATTCATCTTACATGTTCATGCTTTTATGCTCAGTATCCATACATGATCCTCAGTTCAGTTTTACACCATGTTTAGCTTTACATGAGATTTACATACAGTATTCATGTTTCTACTACTTTCCAGCATACAGAATCTCATTATGACTTACAGTTCTCATGTATAGCCATATTTTAAATGTATGTTTCAATGTATAACTTACATCCTCAGTTTTAAAGCATGTTTTTATATACTCCTATGATATAATGCATGTCCCTATATACTCAATACGTTCCAAAGTACTGACCACATGTATGCCTTTGTGGATATATTTCTTTATAATGTAGGTACCAGATGTCGTCCACATACCAAGTTCAGACAGTTCTCATCTTTTATCTAATAGGTGATAAGTTCTCTTATTGTGGAGACTCCACTTAGTTGTAGTTCATGTACTATATTGTTATTATTCTAATGTATGGATTTGTTGTAGTTGGAGGCATGTCCCAACTGCCTACAGTTAGTATAGCAAAGGCTTCATAGATAGCCAGTCAGAGTCATGATATATAATTCAAGTTCTTTCTTCAGATTTATCATGTTGTAAACTTTATCAGTATTACATTCATTTATATTTTCTCACGATTATGCTTTCACACAAAATTTAGCTTATGAATAAAATTTAAATCAGTTGCTTAAATAGTATGTTAGTACATGGGTTGGCTTGGGATTGCTTGTGGTTGTAAACACCGTGTTACGGCTAGGGGGTAGTCTCAGATCATGACAATATATGAGGATATCATTTATGAACACTATAACGAATATGTCCAAGTACTGCTTGAACACCCTGTTCATCAAGTCCATAAAAGATGCAAGGGCATTCATTAGTTCAAAAGACATAACTATAAATTCAAAATGACGATACCGAGATTGATAAGTTGTTTTCAGAATGTCACATTCTTGGACTCTGAGCTGATGATAACTGGATCTGAGGTCTATCTTAGAAAAACAATTAGCACCCTAGAGTTGGTGGTGTTCGGTTGTTTCTCTCACAGTGAGGTATTGGGCTTTAAGTGATGTATCCATATGGACAAAATCTATGATTTAAAGTAATTTTGATAAAAGTTGCGATATGGAGTATTAAATCTTAAAGGGTCGGGATTTATGTAACTTTTACCAGTTTAAATAGGACTTTGGCTAAGTAAGAATAGTTCGATGCATATTATGATGTTAGTTGTTCTCTCTTGTATCTTCTCTGTATCTTTGAGTTCCTCGTCCCAATTTTGTATCGTATATTTCATCCCCTTTCTTGTTGAATTTAATTTCTATCATTAGTAATTACTTTGTAATTCCAATTTAGTGTTGAATATAAGCATCAGTTCTATTAAATGAGAGGTGTCTATTATTTGTTTGTACTAGAGAGAGGGGGTGGGGGTGGGGGTGGGGGTGGGGGATCAATTGAAATCCCCAATGACCAACCAAGGTCTATGGATGCAGATGTTCGTGCGATTGAGTTTATGATACAACTAGTAGAAAATATGAACAAACGAAGATACAAAAAAAAAAAAAAAGATCCAAAACAAACAAAAACTTTTAAACTAGTAATTTTTGGGCAATCTGGTGCAATAAAGTTCTCGTTATGAACGGGTCTGGGAAAGGATCAGACTACAAGGATATATTGAATGTTGCCTCAACTTACATTTCTACAAGGGGCTATTTCCATGGCTTGAACCCGTAACCTTCTGATCATATGACATAATTATAGATCTAAAGCTACATCTAAAGGCATGCCACGTACAGCCATAACCATCATATTTGGTGATTCTTAATATTTAGATGTAATTATATATCACACAAAAATAATAATTTCAAGTCAGTAATTTAAAAAGTTGAAATGATACATAAAATTCTACTATTCATACGGTGTTAAAGACATAATTGAGTAACAATACGTTAATATAACTTGTTATTAGGTCAAGCTGATCCATAATAAATGGTAATAAGTCGATCAGTCTTTTATCTAATCCCCCTCTTTAGACTCTACTTAAGATACAAATACATTATATACAAGTGTTGAAGAAATAAGAGATGATGGTTAGGGTTTATGAAGAAAATTCTCTAATCTTCCAGAGGATTTTAGACTTAGAAAATCAAGAAAATTTGAACTGATAAGTTGAGTCATGGTTGAAAGAGATACACTTCCACCAAGAGAGCCCCCTAAGCCTTTCAAATGATATGGTATCAAAGTAGTTAGTTCAGGATTTAGCTAGGTTCAAGTATTATTGTCACTCATTATTGAAAAGAGAGAATACCATGCACTTTCTTCATTGAAAAAACAAAATCAGAACCCCGTGTGAGCATTGTCTTGATGACATAACTTAGTTATTAACTAAGAAATTACGCTCTCTCAAAGCAGTTTAAGCTTTTAAATAAAGTGACTATACACTCATAAAAAAGCATGGATGGATCTAGAAGCCTAGTTAAGGGTTCATGTAATCCCAGTAACTTTGCTCGGATCTGTATATATAAAAAATACTTTATACATCTGTAAATATTAGATCCTAAATCTCATTGTCTTTAGACATTAACTTGAAGGCATTGTTGGAAAGAAAATAAAATTAACTATGAAATTTGTCTCTAAATAACATGTAGCTAACATGAATTTTCATAATCATTAGTACTCGTCATTAAATTAAATTAAGGATCAAAATTCTCTGCTTAGTAACAGAAGTTGTTCGCTGCTACTTTTTATTCTTTATAGTACATATAAACATGCATACTCATGTAACTACATTAATATGTAAGATATGATTATTATTGGTTTCATTAAAAAACTCACCACTTGTAGCCACCTAAGCAATTATATCTATATAAATTAGCTTCTGCTCCTGTATCTATCATAGGCGTATAATATCTACTGTAATATCATTCTACTACTATCTTCATTAATACATATATCTTCATTTCATGTTAAGGCTCTTTTTAAGAATAACTTTTCTTTGTTATATGTTAAGGTTAATTGTGTATGTTCTATATTATATGGTTTTACTTGTTCTAATCATTTTATCCCTAATATTATATCTGTTTTTTGCATTTCTTCCTTTACTTCGAATTCTATTTTTATTTTTCTAACTCCTATTATTATTTCTTTTTCTGCTATATTTTTATTATTTATTAAACTTCTTGGTAGATCTGGGCACATATCACTATCAGTCTTTATTTCTTCATTTTTTACTAGATATTTTGCTATATAATTTTCTTCTTATCCTGTATTCAAGAGTATTAGATATTCTTTTTCATTTATTTTTCCTGTTATGTAATACTGGTTTAAATTACTTATTGAATTTGTTTCATAACTTGTTCTTTTTGATGAGCTTGATGATTCTGGTTTTTCATCAGCTATTCTTTTCGTTGTACTTTGTAGGTAAATTCTAATAAATCTAACATATATCTCACTTCCGTATTTTTTGTATTACTGGACTCTGATACCAATTGTAGGGGGGTGCGGATATCTGATGTATGAAATAGATTTATTAGGTATCTAGTGAATCTATTTTTCGTTGTGCGTGGATATTCTTTTAATGATTTACTTTTTGCGTAAGATATATTCATTAATTTGTTTGGTTTATTATTTTATCCTGTAGTGATTGCAGAGTTACAAATTTCTGTATAATACTTTATCCTAACTGTACTGTAATGTATATCTAATTCTAGATTTTCAATGTTATTTATTATCTTGTGTTGTTCTTCTCGTAGTGAGTTTTTTAAATTATATAAACTATCACATGTACTTTTATCTAAATTTTCTAAGGTTTTTTCTATCCATATTAATTTTTCTTTTAGATTTTCCATTATTTTTCTAATTCGGTTTCTATAATTTATTTCATTATTTAGATTATCTTGATTTTCTCTAGTTTTTCTAATATATTCTAACATCTCTTAATCTGTATAATATCCTTCTGGGTAAATCTCTTCGTATAACTGTTCTAGCCAATTTATGGTTTCAATTTCATAGTCTATTACTTTTTCTAATATTATTTTCTTAATATCTATTATTTCTATATCTTTAAGTATATATAAGATTAAAACTTTAAGATAATCTAGGTTATCTATCTTTTAAAATTGGTTTTATTATAATATTTTGTAGTTGTTTGTTTTAGCCTTAGTAGTTCTTGCATATTTTTACTAAGAAATTCAATGTATTTTATATCTTTATTTTCCATGTATTTGTCTATATTTATTTTTATTTGTTTTTCTAATAACTGTATGTTTTTCATATCTTTTTCTAAATTTTCTATGTAATTTGTCATGGTAAGTATTTGTAAGAGTAATTAGGTAGGTATGGTATATTATTTACTCTAGTCATATAATATTTACCAAATGCTTTTTCTAATATGATTTTTCTTATATCTACTACTTTTATATCTCTAAGTGCATACAAAATAAATATTTTAAATTTATCTACCATCACATCAGATAAATAATCATTCATTTTCATAAAATTACTTTTTTCAAAGTATTCCCTTCAACCATGTACATAACAAAATATAGTCATCTTAGTTTACTATATACTAGATTATTCTTAAATAATATGTTCTTCTGTCACTATTAACATGGTAATCCGGATACTTTTTCCCTTAAACAGCGCCTCTACTCTGGTTACTCCCCGCCACGACTTCTTGCCTCATTGGTTTCACCTTTAGGATGGCATAGTTCTTAGGGATCTTTCTCCATTTCCGCTTTGTTAATAAACTTCTTAACATATTATTCTTCGAATAATTCTACTATAAAGTAACTAGTATGAATTTATTTTATCATATCATGATTGTTGGAAATTATGAATTTAGCTATTCATAATCATAAATAAATATACCTGTTCGGGTAGTTTTGATATTTCTGAAGTTTGTTCCTCCATAGCTTTTTCCATTGAAATATGTTTATTTAATTAACTGAGTAAAATATTTGTTGTAGAATGGAGAGAGTATTTGCTTCAACGCATGAAGGCTTGCTTTGCAATGCCTTCAGCTTCCTTTATTTATAGAATGAAATCCTCTTTACAATCTTTACACATTTTTTTACATTGCTAAAAGAACTATAAAAAGTCAAAAAAGGAGGCTAGGCTACTAACTAGCCTTTAATTTCCTACAAACCTACAAATCTACAATTATTACATCTTTTACGTAAAGTCTAAAGACTTTGTACAATAATTCAACAATAATAAGACTTTGTACAATAATTCAACAATATCTTGTCTCTGTTGATATTGTCGTATCTGTTATATCTCCATTATTGCTTCTTGAAGAGGATGGGGATGAACCACTTCTGATGTTGTTCATAAAGAAATAGAGGGGTAGTAAAGAAAAGGAGAAAGTGAGTGACTCTAGTGTAAAATTTACTAAATCCTATTCTACTAGAGGATCTAAAAAGAATCTGATGGTGGATGCAATAAAGGCAAGCAAGTTTTCGACCACAAAGAGAAAAAAACTTAAGAAAGCTTCTTTAGTGGAGGAGGGGAGAATGTTGAAATTGTAGAGATTGGATAGGGTGTGGACATTAATTTAGAAATTGGTGCTATAACTGAGAAGATAAGTAAAGAAGTTCATGTTGCTGGAAGGACCAGGTCCTCGAGTACAAAGTCTAGTCGCCCTATTAGAATAAAGAAAAATAGATGGATATGAAAAGGAAGAAAGTATTTGAGGGATTTGGTCCCAAAAAGACAAAAACTATTGAAAAAGAATCAAGAAGAGATACAAAAAAGGAACAAAAGAAGGATGTGTCTAGAGAGTAAAAGAATAAGATACTAAAAACACAGAAGGTTCTATCAGGAAGGGTTTTTGATCCCAAAATATACGATAAGCTTGGAACGGTAAAACTGGTAGAGTATGTTAGACATCACGGTTGGTTGCACCTATTAGAGGAACAAACTCCCATAATATTTGAAGGTAAGGTGAGAGAATTCTATTACACTATGTTTCACGACCCTAGGCTACCCCCTAGTCATGACAATGGTGTTTATGGTCAAAAGTGACCACAAGCTAATCCATAAGGTGGTACATACTATGAGCATTGAGTATACTGGTAAATAATGACGTATGATGAAACAAATGATAATGAATAAGGTCTTAAATGCTGAAAATACAACTGAATTCATAAGTCTGAAAACATGTGCAAAAAATACTGACATTCTGACTAATAAGTCAGATAAACTATTTAACTATCTGAATGTCTGAAAAGCCTCTGACTGATTAACAGTGGAGTTGATGGGACAAACCCCCAACTAACCTAACTAGCTGAAATAGAGAAATACTAAAATAACTTAAGAAAAGATAAACTTGTCCTTGAAATATGAGGACTTACCACTACTACTGCTACCGTTATGCTAAACTATCTAAGTGCGGTCAAAAAACTATGCATCTAAATCTACAATATAAGACATCATAGCACTAAGAAAGTAAAGGTACTGGTAGATAAGATAAGGTTAGGCTGGAATGCATAGGTTAACTGTGCATGAAATAATGACTGGCTAAATAGAATGAGGTAACTGAGTATGCT
This sequence comes from Capsicum annuum, assembly GCF_002878395.1. Lineage (NCBI taxonomy): Eukaryota > Viridiplantae > Streptophyta > Magnoliopsida > Solanales > Solanaceae > Capsicum > Capsicum annuum. The sequence continues at coordinate 26,793,531 of NC_061114.1, forward strand.
TGCTTGAAAACTGAAATAGTGAGAATTCAAGACCAAGCATATAATGTTTCTGAATAATTTATAAACTAAAATACTGAAAACTGATAATTGAATAATTGGAAGTTTGTATGTTATGGTCAAGAAAACCTAAATTGAATTCTGTACTGAATACTGAACTGAGACAGTGGGAGGTCTTATCTAACTGACATGCCCCGATCTGATCAAATTGGGGTCCAAAATGTGCCCTAGTTGGAAGGGTGTCAGTATTGTGCCATGATTACTAACACATGGCTATTTGAATCCACTCATCTAGTGTCCTGTAGGACTAGGGAGTCAGTCCTAAACTGGTGGGTGACCCCTAAGAGAATATTAGTCCTAAACTGGTGAGTCACATCTCAGAGAATGTCAGTCCTAAACTGGTGGGCGACGTCTCATAATCCTTTATTGGCTACGTAGTTCTGGAACTTAGGGACTGCATCTAAGGACCCAATCCTAGTTAGAGAGTGAGCCCTCATCCCAAGGTTTGCTCGATGCTAAATCCTACTCCCAACCGAACTGACACAGATTACTGGATTGAACTAAGCTTAACAGAGCAAACAACTAACCATAAATAACTCGACTGAATGGAAATGCTCATAGTTTATTTGAAATCATTCTGAAGATACTGAATGTATGTAAACAACTAGATATTAGGAGTTCATAACCCACCAGCATTGAAAGAGATTAACAATAATGTCAAATAAAAGATGTAAAACCATAGTAGGGGATCATAGTTCAAAATCCAACACTTAGGCATTTCATCAAACACGTGAGATTCATGAACTTGAACATGGGAATGGATAAATCATGTGATAATAACATAATTATAATACTAAAACCATGATTTAGAAATTTAGCATGGAGATTTCATCATTTAAATGTGTAAAGACTCATTCAATCAAAACACTTGTAAACACGATACATAAATAAAAATTCATAAGAGTTTCATGAAGATAATTTATCATAAACATGTAAAATTAATCATTTAAAACATGAAAATAGATTCTTGGACTCCATGGGTGAAAAGGGCCCATGGATGAACATCACATAAACCTTAAACCCTTAAGCTTGAAAGAGAAACACAATCTTGATTCTTTTCTTTAACGTTCTTGGATTTGGGAACATAATTTATTGGTTTTCTTGAAGATAAGGGAATGAAATTGATAAACTTGTGGGATGATTAGGGTTTGTTTTTAGAAAAAATGGAAAATATGGGCTAATAATGCCCTAACCGATGTTTCAATTCATATTTTTACAAATTAGGTTGGTGGGAAAAGACGTGATTGTCACTCAAGAAGTTAAATCCATAATTGGAATATGGATTGGAAGGCCACTATGATGCGATAAAGGGATTATCATTGTACCCACCATGATGCACCACTATTGCGGTGAGGTTCTAGAATCACAATTCAAATACAACTCAATCCTATTCTGAAAAATCCAAAACTTCTCTGAGACATGCTCCTTACACCCCTGAACATGAATTAACTCAAAAAACTATGCCTTGGAGTCGTAAAGACCTATTTAAAAATCCTCAAAGTTAAGAGGCCAAAAATATGACTAAGTCCCGAACACTTAGTGAAATTTACAGACTGTAAGCCTTTTATACATACAACTAGGAGTTAAACTAAGCTAAGAAAAGTATGGGGTATTACACTATGGAATTCTTAGATGATGGTTTAAGTCTAACTACACAAGTATAGGGAAAGCATATTAAGATGGATGAATACAGACTGGGAAAGATTTTAAATGTGCTTGGTATTGGTGTGAGGATTGTTGTGAAGTAACAACCCTCAACTAAATTCATGATTGATATAAGGTGGAAGGGACATCAATATCCTATGTGAGAAATAAGTTTCTCAGAAGTGAGTTCTAGTTGATGTTTGATTTCATAAATAAGGTCATATTGCCAGGTCAAAGAAAAGAAATATAGCCTATGCAACTGATCTATTTTTATAGGATATTTGAGAAAGTTAGATCTTATTAGTTCACTTGCTCAAACAATTAAGAATATGCATAAGGTTATTCATTAGATAGAATGAAAATATATGATGCCATAAAGATATTTCTTGAATAAGGTGTTTCAAAATTTTGGATTAGTTGGAACTAAAGGGACCCTAAGAACTGTCAAACAAATTTTTAGTTTGACAACGTTGGTACAAAATGAATGCATAGAAGAAAAAATAGGAACCATAGCCCAGGTGTCTGAACTATTGGATATTCAAGAAAATCTAAGAAAGGAAATGAAAGAGTTGAGGATCAAGTTAGCTTATAAGAATACTGAGATAGTGCACTTAAATATGAAAACTCAACATCTATTTTCTAAGGGACCAGGTGCTTCTGAAGAACTTGCAACAGAAAATGCAAAGCTCCAGGTCAAGATTATAGAACTTACTAGTCAAGTTCAAGGACTAAGTGCCGAGGTGAAGAACATTACCAATAAGTTGTTGGACTCCATGCTGCAGAGCATTCAAGAATAGAGATGTTGATTAAGTCCCTTTCCCCTAAACCTCCCTCTACCTAAGTCTTGTTATCCTATCTTCTTATCAACTCTGTGTTAGTTTCCAATTCTTCTAGTCATATTTGCTTCTAAAGACAGTTATTTTGTTTTTTTTGGTATAATATAATGGTACTAATCACCTTAACAATGAATGAATTTATATTTGTGGGTTTCATCTATTCTTTCTTTAATCTATAAAGTTGTTCTTTCTGTTAGTATTGCCCAGTGGCCTTGATTTAACTAACATGTTCTTACTTTATCTGTGGTTTACCATTATTACTTTTCAATGATGCAAAAAAGGGGAATATTGACCTTATATTATAGGGAACATATGTGTTTTATGACATGACATGATGCCGTAGGGACCTGGGAAAACAATGCTAAAGTGAGAAGAATGAACATTGGCGAGTGCAGGTATATTGACAGGGGGAGTATTGACACATAACGCATGAGTTAAATTTTTGATATCAATTGACAACAAGGAACCAGGTACCTATGTTGCATAATATATTAACAAGGAGAAGCAAATTACAAAGTGATAGGGGGAACATTCACTGATAGTAGTGGTAATAACTCTGACTAAATAAGTTGAATTACTTTAATATACAAGTTTTATAGTCAATTTATAGGGTTTGTCATTATAAAAAAGGTGGGAAATTTCTATATCGTGTTTTGATAATGAGCAATTTATAACAAGGGACCAGGTCCCTAGGTTTTCATGAAAAAATACAGTTGTCACAAGGTTTGCGTAGTTTTGTCTTCTCGTTCAACAAACTATAGGTGAGATATTGAAACACCCTAAATTTTAGCCCTTGAAAATTTCTTGAGCTTTGATCTTACTGCCCTAGTTGCTGCTTGACATTATGAGTTGTAAGGTGTCCTGATAATTCATTAGGATTAGTCGTAACCAAACCAGTAAGTTTGTGGCTTGATTTTTCTTCGAGTATGAGGGGCTCACTAGGAGCTGTAAGGACATGTTAAGAGTTGTTAGGTGTAATCATAGGGTTTCTAGTGTAAGTCCCAATTTGGGTTCTATGTTGACTACGACTTGAACCTACGAGTCATGGGATCCTATTATGAGTGGTGCCATTAAGTCGTACAGATCACAGTTTATGGTACCTTTGTGGTAATTCCTTTGTTACGACTCATGGCGATGAGTCATAAGGTATGGTTATGAGTTAAGTTATTGACTCATAGTCAAAGACAACACTTTTTCAGCTTTTAAGTTTAGGGCATTATAGATATTTCCCCTCTTACCCAACTTTAAACCCACATCTTATAAACTCTTTAGGGTGTCATTATTTCTCAAAAACAATAAAATTAACTTCTCAAATACTCCCAAATCATTAAGTTAAACAACACTTAGTTTTTTCAAAAGGTTGATCAATTAGGGCTCTCAAGGGTGATTTCTCTACATACATCTTACTATTTAAGTCATGTTACTCTTCCCTAATTGTTAATTTTATAAAAGCATATGTTTGAAGGTATTGTTTATGAGGTGTTTATATGGGTTTTCAAACAAAGATTGGCGGTTTTGAATATTTCTGAATTGTATAATGTTTCTCATAGTTTATATATGATTTTCATGCTTTAAATGAGGTTTTGAACTTATGGGTGCATGGGTATGGTGAATGACTAGGGAGTTGTGATTTTCCCAAACTTGTGAATTTTAAAGTGGTTATGACACCAACCCCATAATCTGAAATTGGTTTTAATTATGAGAATTATGGGAATTTGTAAGAAAATTGAAGTTTTCTTGAACTATTGCATGATATAAAGAGGTATTGAAATACAATGGAATAATTTAATGAACAAATAGAATAGGTGACCCTCGCCGTGTATTAATGAACAAAGGGAGTTGTTTTCTCCAAGTTAATGGAAATTGTTTTGGCATGTTGCTTTTACCTAGCAAGTGTAGTTGGTATGATGATACCGATAATGTATGTCTTAATGTGAAATATGGTTAAATGAATGGGAATGTGTGAAACTTGTTTTAATTGGGCTGTAATAAACGTTGTGTAGCTAAGTCGTGAGAGTGGAGGTCTGAGGGCCGATAATGAAAATCATGTTTGCCGACGCGGGGTTCAAAGTGACCAGGGAGGTTCAAGTCATAGGGTCCTGTTATGAGTGGTGCCATTGAGTCGTAAGGATAATAGTGTAGGGTGCCTTTGTGGTACTTCCTTGGTTATGACTCATGGTGATAAGTCATAAGGTGTGGTTATAAGTCAAAGGGTTAACTCGAAGTCAAAGGCGACACTTTTTAAGCTGTTAAATTAAGGGCATTCTAGATATTTTCCCTTTTACCCAGCTTTAAACCCACATCTTATAAACTCTTTAGGGTGTCATTATTTCTCAGAAACAATCTAAGTAACTTCTCAAATATTCTCAAATCCTTAAGTTAAAGAACACTTAGTTTTTTCAAAAGGTTGATCAATTAGGGATCTGAAGGGTGATTTCTCTACGTACATCTTACTATTTATGGCATGTTACTCTTCCCTCATTGTTAATTTTGTAAAAGAATATTTTTTAAGGTATTGTTTATGAGATGTTTATATGGGTTTTCAAACAAAGGTTGGGGTTTTTGAATGTTTATGAATTGAATAATATTTCTCATAGTTTATATATGATTGTAATGCTTTAAATATGGTTTTGAACTTATGGGTGCATGGGTATGGTGAATGAACTATGGAATTATGATTTTTCCAAACTTGTGAATTTTGAAGTGGTTATGACACCAACCCCATATTCTGAAATTTGTATTAATTATGAGAATTGTGGGAATTTGTAAGAAAATTGAAGTTGTCTTGAAATATTGCATGATATAAAGAGGCATTTGAAATACAATGGTATGATTTAATGAAAAAAAGAGAATAGGTGACCCTCGCCGTGTATTAATGAACAAAGGGAGTTGTTTTCTCCAAGTTAATGAAAATTGTTTTGGCATATTGTTTTTACCTTGCAAGTGTAGTTGGTATGATGATACCGATATTTATGTCTTAATATGGAATGTGGTGAAATGAATAGGAATGTGTGACATTTGTTTTAATTGGGCTGTAATAAGCGTGGTGTAGCTGAGTCGTGAGAGTGGAGGTCTGAGTGATCGATACTGAAAATTGTATTTGCCAACACAGGGGTCAAAGTGACCAGGGAGGTTCGAGTCTCCCTTATTATTATTTCATGATTATGTAGGTTTGAGTCCCTCATAAATCATTATATGATCAAGTGCATAAGTCACCTTGGTATATGTTAGTAGGTTCGAGTCCCCCAAGTGCATATTTATAAGATTAATCTCCGGTTCGTATGGTTACACACACTGGGATATAGCCTGTTGGTACTAATATATGACGGTTGAGCTATACAATCCAGGCTAAAGTTTTGAAATAAATTTTAAGACTTTTTCCTTTTCCCATCATGTGATATATATATAAAAATATATATATATATATATGAATTTGATTATGTGCATTGATTTTGAATGATTTTAGCTATTGATCATGTCATTATGTTATCCTTATCCCCGAGTTACATGTTAGCGTTCACCCCACTAAACTTTTTTGAATACTATATCCCCATGCGATGCAGGAATTAGTCAAACTTCTACTTCTTCTACTCACTGACTAGGATTTGGTATCAGCTAGCGATTCAGATTGAAGTGGTGAGCTTCTATTCTTCAGAAGACCCCATTTCATGATTATGGTTTCCTTTAAATTTTGACTATCCCTTTGGATTTAGTTTTTAACTATTATATGGGGCATATCCCGACACTTTATTGATATTTAATTTTGGATCATAGTTTGGAAGCCTTTATTTGAACTATTGTGGCTATTGGGCAATGTCGATTAATTGTTTAGCCAGTCATCGGTGGTTGGTTTTGGACATGAATTTAAAACTTTCTTAGACTATTTTACGTGAACCTATTATATGTTTGGAATTTAGCAGACCTTAAAGTATGGTGTGTTTTATTTTGTTAGGTGTAGAGGGCGATCTTCGGTCTACATGGGACCTGAGATACCCATCACTGCCAGGCCCTGGTTTGGGTCATGGCAATTGTGTACCCTTTAAGGACACTTGGCCCAATCATATTTCTACCCTAATTATTATTCCACTATAAAAGGAAAAGAATACTTCTCAATGAGGTAGTTTTTGCAAAATCATAATTGAAGAAAGTGAAATAGCCAAAAAATCAACTTTGCAATAATGCTCAAGTTCTTATTGTTGTGTGTACTAAAAAAGTGAGTGTTCTTGAGTCAAGTTATGGTCTGTAACTAAATTACTTATGCTATAAGAGTAATTTCTACTTTGATTTCTTGAGAGTGCTTAAGTAGAGTTACCTGCATTTGATATTGATTAGAGTTAATCAATATCGAAGTGTGTTATTGGTAGTGTTGTCTAGATAGGCTTTTAGTAGAGTTATTGAAAGCAGGTGTATCCTAGAGTTAGGTTCATTAGACTTTGTAATCAAGAGTTTGATTATAGTGAAGTATTGGGTGCTTGTGAGGGCAAGCCACGGCTTTTCCTCCCTTGAGAAAGGAGGTTTCCATGTTAAAATCCTTATGTTCTTTAGTTTTCTGCAAAGTTTAAGTTTTTTGTGGTTTACTGTTTGATTGCTTGTGGCTGGCTCTAAGGGACCTAGTCCCTCACTGTGTGGTGCAACCCCCATATTCCAACATGTAGTGTAACCAATAGTGAGGTATTTGTTTTTGTACTCATATCAATTTGACATACCTCTTGCTTTTGACGGTCTTTTGTTTGATACTAAGCATTCCATTGTGCTCTTTGAAAATTATGCAATCTGGAAAATATTTTCTCTCAATTTCATGTTGACAGAATTTTGTTGGATAAATTCTATTGTAATATGTTATGGTGATGACTAAGAAACATTTAGGGATCAAGTCTGTGGTATGCTTTGCTGAAGGACAGTTGTATATGTAAGACCCCACAAAATCCTAAGTCTAATTCAGCCAATTTATGACTGTTAAGGGGATCCCATACTTAGAAGGTTCTAAGTAAGTTCCCAAAATTAGCCTATTATTGGCCTTTGAAAGTTGGCAATCCCATTTACCCACCTTAACATCCTTTAATGGTCTGTATTTTTCTTAATTCATGATCAGAGAGGTATATAGGTGGTCCCGAACAAGTTTTGGGTTTTTTGGACCACGTTTAGACCACATTTGGAAGCCCCAAATAGTGGACCAATGTGATCTTGGCGTGCCGCATCTCCAATCGCATTGGTTGATATTATTACAGGTTTTCAGGATCAAATTACTGAGCTGGACGCGATGATGGGGTGACATGTCGACTATAACATCGATTCCATTGATGCACCGCATCAATAATAGCATCGATGCCCAGTTTCAGTCATTAAATATCCATATTTTTAAGGGTAGAAGGGTCAATTTCCCACCCCTATATAAGTCTAAAACATGGGATTTATCCCCAATTCAACACAACTATAGTGTCTCTCTCAAGTTTCTTTCAAGAACAAGTTAGGATTTTCAATTAAGGATTCAAATTCCTTACTCAAATTCATGAATCTCTCCATCAATCTTCGTAAAATCAAGAACTAAGGTATCTCAAGGGTTGATTTATGGATTCCTTTCATCCATGAAGTCTAAGAACCCTTTTTCAAATTATAAAACATGATATTTATTTTCTGGATTGTTTGTAACCATGTTTATCTTTTTGTATGATTCCCATGTTGGAATCTTTATGTGTTTTTTTTAATCAAACTAAGAAAGTATGCAAGTTGAAATCCATGAATTGCGTTGTTTATGATGTGTAAGTCGATGATTGCACCTATGCCCTAAGTTGTGCATGTAAGGTGTTTGACAAAATGTCTAAGAGGATAGAAATTATGTATTCTAGGTCAATTGTGACTCAAATAATAAATGCATGCTTTACCCTTATGATCAAGAATGACTTCCATGATATTGTGTGCATTATGAGTATTTGATGAAATGTTCATGAGATTAGGTTGATGAAAGTATGACATGTCTATATGCAATTCCATCCATGTACAACATTATGATAACTATGTGCTTCATGAAATCCCGAACTTATTGTATTATGAATTTTTGATATTGGTCACGCGTTCAAGAAGTGTCAAGTCTTGTCAATTTCGTGCTATCGAGTCCTGGGGGTACTTGTACCCGACAATTTAGCTGTGTGCCTAGAGGCTGTATCAGTTTTCACGATACTCTTATTCAATCCATGATCATTAGAATTCAGTCAGTTACATGACTCAGGAAAACTCAGTAATCTCAGTACCCTCGATAATCTCAGTACCCTCGATAATCTCAGTAACCTCAGTAATCTCAATCAGTTATCAGATCTTAGTACTATTCTATCAGTCAATGGAAATTTAGTGAACTCTGTTCAAATCAACAAACCAATACTATCAGTAACAGTTCAGTTCAGTTTAAATTAGTTCAGTGTCTCTTTAGTTGAGAGTAGAATTCAGCACTGAGTGAATCCAAGGATGGGGACTCACATGTTAGTAAGTAGAGGGTATGATCCTTAGAAGCAATCCTTGCATTGTAGAACTATGTAGCCAGCATAGGTTGAGATGTACCCTACGAGTTTAGGGATTAGAGACCTCTTTCGAGTTTTCCAACTACGAGGGGTTGACGGAAGAGCTCCCTGCCAGAGGGGGTTTACTCACAGCTTATCTTTACTTGTGGCACGATACTGCCACCCTTCCAGCTGGGGTTACAGGTTGGACCACACCTGTTCATTTTCGAGGCATGTCGATTAGATAATTACCTCCCACTATCTCAGTTTATGATCCACTGTCAGTAATAGAATTCAGTTCAGTTCTACAGTTTTAAGATTGACATATACAATCACTCAGCTCAGTACGAAACTCAGCTAGTTCCATCAAAATCAGGACTGTCAGACACAGTCACCTAGTTAATAGTATATTAATTATATGAAATTCATGTTACCAGTATTCAGATTTCAGGACTGTCAGATATAGTCAATCAGACCGGTTCTTCATAATTAGAACTATCAAAAATAGTCATTTCCTTATCAGTAATATGACATCAGTTCCTCAGTACTCAATAAACTTAGTCATTTAGTATCCCACTATTAGAACTCAGATATTAGTAAATCCACATTATCAGAATTCATGAGTCAGTATTATCACGATCGTAGTTACAATTACGTACTCATGCATGTATTCTCACGTTTAGGTTATTCAGTCAGTTAGTATTGTTCATGCATATGAACCATTTTATTCAGCCTACCTCACTTGCATACTAGTGCATTCAATCATACTAACGAATTTACACTATGGTGTTTTATACCATAGGTTTAGAAGCACGTGCTACAGAGTATCAGTAGCATTCTAGTTTTAGTAGTCAGAGTCAACAATGAGCCCTTATGAGTCGAGGATGTTATTATTTGATTATTTTTTAGTACTTAGTTTATTTCAGTAGATGGAGTTAGTTGGGGGATTGTGCCATTAACTCTTTATTCAGACAATTCAATTTTAGAGGCTTTCAGACTACAGCACGTTCATACATTTATTTCAATTGTTTTGGTATTGTTATACCATAATTTTAGTAATGTATCAGTGTTGAAACTTATGGCCTTTCAGTTCATGTTTCCGTATTTATGATACTATTATTATTATTCAGTGCTCGGTTACAGATATCAGTCATGGGTTAGCTTGTGGTCTTTCGGAATTATGTTGACCGTGTAGCGTTCCAGGTACCATATTTGGGGCGTTACAGTATATTGTCGCACTATGCATAATTTTATATCGTAGCATTTTTACTATGTAGGTGAACAGTGTACAACAATGGGCACCTGGTCCAATCAAATTCCCTCCACAATTCTTATACTCCACTATAATATATATAAGCAACTTTGGAAAATTGTTTTTCCAATAAAATATTTCTCATAAAGGTAGCAAAAACCCTTTTGGCTAAGATCTTGATTTTCATTGCTCCTTGTTTTATTGTTCTTGGGTCATGTCCTAGAAACTAATTTACTCCAATATTTTAAGTAAATTTTTTGTCTTTAAGTTTTCTTAGGTGGAGTTACCTAAGAAGTGTTGTCAAGAGTTAGCCAGCTTGGAGAGAGTTTTTGACAAAGTTGTCTGGTGAAGGTTTCTAATAGAGTTATTACAATCCTAAGGACGTAGAGTCAAGTCCATTTTGAATTTATAATTAGAATTGATTGTATCATAGTAGAGGTTAAAGAAGTCGGTGAGGACAGTTTGTATTTTTCCTCCCTTGAGTGAGGAGGTTTCCAAGTAAAAATAATTTATGTTGATTTACTTTAAGCATTTACTTTGTATTCCTATTTTATCTTTACTTGCAGGGGTGGAAAATGGGTGGGACGAGCCGGATATGGGCGGAAAAAAATGAGTCAAGTAAAATTGGATAGAGTATCCGACCTGACCCATATTTATTACGGATGAAAATGGATAAACCCATTCGATAATATGGATATCCATATTATCCATTTCCATAGCAAATACAATATTATCTGTTTCCGTTAAGCATGAAATGATTTGTGTTTTAGCTTGCAAGAATAGAGTATAGAAAGCAAAAGTTTAAACATCAACTTAATCCCTTCAACTTGTAATAAAAAATGGTTCAAAAGGAACATGAGTCCATCAAATCTTAATAGCTTTTATAGTTTCAGTTATAAACTCAAGTATCCTTCACAATTTATCTGAAGTAATGTATATGATTTAGAGGACTCCAAAGAAAGGATTTTTAATGGCATTGTTCAACTCAGTTGTAGTAGTATTAAGTACTACCATGTCCACTTTTTGTCTAGGAAGGTACAAGAATTCACCCCCTTTAATTTTCTCGATTCCACAGTGCTCAAGAAACTCGATGCCTCCTTACAGTTTGCCAATTCTATGCTGTAAAAATTGTCGAAAGAAGCGGTCATGTTAGTTCTTTCCTTTCATCCTGTATGGTTTTCCAAGATATGAAATTGAAGCAATCTCCAGTTTGCATGAAATGTAAGGACTCAGTAAACTAGGAAAAATATTAAGGCTTTCATTGTACAAAACTTTAGGGAAAGCATTCTTACTTCTGATATGATGAATAAAAACAAAATAGAATGACTTATAATGTTATTGCTTGAAGAAACAAAACATACAAAGCCAATTTTGATCAAAATTTGTGTATTAAATCTATAAAAGTAGAACCAACCCAAGTCTAATAACTAGTGACAGATACATTATACAGGACACTAGGAGAAAAGACCAATTCACAGAGAGATAATGTGTTGAGACTTGGGGTTTAAGAATAAGAATAGGTAAATCTTAACGCTATGTTGTTCCCACTCTTCAGAAATACTATTAGACACGGGCGTGTGCTGAATCCTCTTAAAGTGATGTATTTTTGGAGGATCGGACATGAGTATAGAACTATTTTTAGAGGACCCAAGAAACATAATCTTAAGGTAATATGTCATCACTACGTAACCTTGAAATATTTCTAACCAGTTCTATTTCAGGATTAGAACTATTTGCACTTATAGCATGAAGTGCTAACCAACAACATCAGCTAACCAAAAATAGTTAGAGCTCCAAACTAAAACATAAAGATTCCAACTTTACTACAAACAATCAAGAAAATTTAGTCAAAACAACATAATCTAACTCAACACTATCATCCAAAATGAAAAATCCAACCACCCCTACAATACTATCATCCCATTAACAGAGCATAAATATCAGAGCTCAATTGGTTAAAGAAGTTGACAAAAATAAAATAATTGAGAAATAGAAATAAAATAGAGACAGAAATAGAGCAAGTGACTCACCACAGAAGTTGACAGAGCTTGGGAGGTGTTCGCTGGAGCTTGGTTGTTGTTGGCTAAATCCTGGGTGGTATTGTCCGGAGTTTGGGTGGTGCTGGCAGGAAGAAGAGGTGCTAGCGTAGCCATTGCAATTGGGTAAAGCCTTAGAATTCCCGTACTGTTCTCTTCTTTTTTTTGAAAATTGGGTTTTAGGGTTTATTTACCCATTTTATCGATAAATCATCCATATTTTGGGTGGATAACATGGGTCAGCCCATTTTAAATAGGTTGGATTGCATGGTTATCCATTTTTAAACCCATTTTTCCACCCTTAGTTACTTTTTATGTCTTAGGGACCTAGTCCTTTAGTTTGTGGTGAACCCTTATGATACATCAATTAGTATCATAGCAGTACACTCTAAATAGTCGATGCCTAGAGTAGATCCTTGATCATGGATGTACCACCAAATATGGAGGAAGGATAGTCAACTACCAGACAACCTCAATTCAATGGTCAATACACTGATTGGTGGAAAATAAGAACATATAATTTTATCATGGCTGAAGATAGTTAGAAATCGATGTGATACTTGATGGACCTCCTATTCTTGTGAAGGAAGTTAAGGAAGGAAAAATGACCAAGTTCCTAAAACTTAAAGAGAGTATAATAAAGAAGATCATAAGAAGATTGAAAAGAATATTTAAGGCTAAGAAGCTATTAGTTTCTGGGATAAGACCTGATGAATACAACCATAGATCATAGTTCTTCTTGTGAAAGTGCAAAGGAGATCTGTGATTTTCTATAAAATGCTCATGAGGGAACGAGATCAAGTCAAGGAATCTAAGATGGACATATTAACCACTCAATATTAAGACTTCTCTATGAATGAGAGTGAAACCATTCAGAAAATACAGACCAAATTTACCTTAATCACAAATGAATTACACCGTCTGGGTAAGGTGATTCCACTTAATAAACAAGTAAGAAAGATATTGGGAGTTTGGCCTAAGTCATGGGAGAGTAAGGTAAATGCAATTTCTAAGGCTAGAGATTGTAAAACTCTCATCATGGATGAATTATTTAAAAATCTAAAGACTTATGAACTGAAAAAATAACAGGATCAAGCGAAGAAGGAACCTAAAAGGGAAAAATCCTTGGCCTTAAAATCTTCAAAATATAAGTCTAGTGAGGAAGATGAAGATGTTTCTTACCTAGCCAAAAAGTTCTTTAGGGCTATGAAGAAGTGTTGAAGGTTTCACAAGAAGGACAACAGCAGATCAGCATGGGCAATTGAGGTTTGCCACAAATGTGAAAAACCAGGACATTTCATCAAGGAATGTCTCATGCAGTAAATGGACTATCAAGTATATCTGAAGTCAGGAGGAGACCAAGAAAAGAAGAAGGACTAGGTCCTTGGCAAGTTTAGAAGAAAATTTGCAGTTGACTATATAGTGGATCAAGAATTAGCTGTCTAGGGAGACTCATTAAGTGAGTCAGATGAATCAGAAAAGCCTAAAAATGCCTCTATGCTGGATGTTGAAGATGGTGAAACTGTCATTATACTCTCTTTGCTCTCATCGCTAGATAAGATGATGAGGTAACTCCCTTTACCATTAAGTAAAATTTGAATGACTAAACTCCTAAGAAGTTAAAAAAACTTGCAAGTGTGTTGATTGACTCTATATGTGAGCTTACTGCTAAGAAGGATTTACTTGAAGATAAAGTAGAAAATCTAGAATATTAAAAGTTAGTCTTAAATATTCAGTTGTCGGAGTAAGGAGAACACCCTATAAAATTAGATTCTAAACAAGAAGATGTTAGAAACACTGAGTAAGTTAGTTGAATCTGATGGTAAAGAAAAAGTGGAGGCTAGCAGTCTGCAACTTGAACTTGAGGAAAAGTTGAAAGAATCTCAAAATCTTCTCATGTCTACCCTTGAATAGAATGATAAGTTAGAAACATACCTGATGCGTATAAGGAAATATCTTAACAAATCTATGAAATGGATACCTCCTCGGAGATCCTTGCTAATCTGACTAGCCAAGGAGTGAATAATGTTAGAGGTCTTGGCAGTAAACACAGTAATCCTTTTGTCAAGTCTCAAAGTAAGTATGCCCCTACGTTCAATAGTCTTTTATGTATCCATTAAGGAATTTATGGTCACAAAAAGTATGAGTGTAAAGAAATACTTAGAGCTAAGACAAAATCTAAAAAATATGTTCAGCAGATATAGTCACTTAGACAGGGACCTAGTCCCTTGACAGAACTTAGAAAGGATAGACTGCCTGACTGGCCCAAAAAAGTTATGATTGCTCCTTTTTCTCCCTATTAGGAACTCAAACACAAAGAGGTTCCTAAAACTAACAAATGATCTCTTAATGTAGGTCGGAGTAAGGGAAAGCAGTCAAAGTTGGTTTATGGATAATGAGCGCTAAGCATAAGACTGGAATACTCGACTGCTTTCTCTCACTAAAGGCATTTCAAGGAGGAGATCTCTCTTTTGGAAATGGAATAAATGTTATATTATTGGTGTTGGAAATATTGGGAAATACATAAATCATGCTTTTAAAGATGTGTACTATATGAGTAGTTTGAAGTATTGTCTGCTTAGTGTGTCCCAAATTTGTGATAAAATAATTAAGTGAAGTTCTTGTCTGATTGGTGTACTGTTTCCAGTTTGAAAACTAGGAGTATTATTACTAGGGATAAATGATGCAAGAACATGTATGTGGCTGATCTAGACTCAGTTCATGGATGTGAAAATACCTGATTAAATTCTCAAAGTGACAATGATAATTTGTGGCATATGAGATTGGGTCATGTAAGCTCCTCTCTTCTTAACAAACTGGTCGCAAAGGACGTGATCTGTGGTGTTCCAAAGTTGTTGTTCATCTTTCAAGTAGAAGAAGCAGGTAAGTACCATAAGACTCCTTGAGCTTCTACACATGGATTTATGTAGACCTATCTAGGTTCGAAGTAGAGGAGGGTAGAGATATATTTTTATTATTATGAATGACTTCTCCTAATTTACTTCGACCATGTTCCTAAAAAATAAGGATGAAACATATGAAGCCTGGGTGATCTTTGCTAAGAAAATTCAAGTAAAACTGAACAAGAAAATAACAGGGTTTAGGTGTGATCATGGAATAGAGTTTGAGAATGCCAAAGTTGGGAATTTTGTGGTGAAAATTGTTTTAGTCAAAACTTTTTAGCTCCAAGAACTCCACAAAAAAATAGAGTAGTTGAAAGGATGAACAGGACACTAATTGATATTACTAGAACAATGTTGATAGATGGTGGTCTTCCTAAAATTTTTTGGGTAGAGGTTGTCAAAACAACATGCTATGTTACCAATAGATGTCTAATCAGATCTATTCTTACCAAGACTCCTTATGAACTTCCATTTAATAAAAGGCCAAAACTTGATTATTTCAAAATTTTTGGCTGTAAGTGCTTTAATCTAAACAATGGCATGGATGAGTTGGGAAATTTTGACTTCAAGAGTGATTAAGATGTATTTATAGGCTACTCCTTTATAGTAAAACCCACAGAGTTTATAACAAAAAAACCCTATGTGAGGAAGAAAGTGTGCATGTTATCTTTGATGAATCTTAAAACATGAAAAATCCTACTAGAAGTGATGACTCGGGTATGAAGGAACTAATTCCAATTCAAAAGGATGGTTTACCTAAATTTGAGGTTCAAGAATAAAATGCTCAAGATGATACAGTTGCAGATGAAGAAAGAGGTGAAGAACCAAGTCATCAGTTGATGGATCTTAACATAGATGAGTCACATTGAGGAGAACAGGATAAGAACATTCAAGGACCTATGACACGATTGACTAGGAGCTTTGTCGTAATGGGCATCTCAAGTCTAACCAGGAGCGGAGACCACCCATGATACCAAACCCAACCATACAGCATATACTCTGATTCGGATGAATTTCAAACATATAAAAAGATAGTGTGTAATAGCACTAATCTAGACTCTGAGATTGGTTTATGATGGAGACCGACCCAAATGAGCCCAACCGTCCCAAATCTAACCCATAGTAGTTCCACAAAATCCTTTAACCAAAAGAAAACTAATATCCGATTAGGACATGCCCCCATCCATAGCCAAAACCAATATTCATAATTAAACCAAAGTGTGTAAAAAAATCCATGAACATGAAATTGAGCCTTTTCGAAAGATGGAAGCTCACCACTTCAATCCACAAGTTGATCTCAAAATTCGATCATAATACATGAGGTGTAGAACGGTTGATTCTTGCATCTCATGGGATACAACCGCCCAAATATAGGTTAGCGAGTGAACTCTAGGATAAAATCGAAATAACGATAAAATAATATCATCCATTAAAACCAAGTAAACAAACCATAAGGATACAAACCATAAATATATATATAACCATACTGGGAAGGGATCAAAGTTTAGCATGTATTTAAAACCATTAACCTAGGTAAGTGTAGCATAACCGTCATAAAACTGCCCACGGGCTACATGGGTCCAGTGTAACCCCCTGAACGGGCCTTGATCCGTGTAGCTGCACGACCTTGAGATACCATAAGAGTAAGGCATTCCTAAGTACCCTTCGCCTTCCATTATACATATGTACAGTGTACTTAGAGGATTCCCCTATACCTCATAGTATCATAAATTTTCGCCATTACAAACCCCTCATGTCGAAAAACATGAGTTTTTGATGTTTATTCATTGAATTTCCACCTCCACGATTATTTATCACAACCCCCCATTATTGCCCAGTGAAAACCATTTCAAACCAACCAATCCATTATTCCATTTATTACTAACCAAGGCTATTAATAGTGGTATCGTCATACCGACTATAACTTGCATGTATTATCCTTAGCCAAACCTTAAAAGGTTAAGGGATTCCCGTGCACCCATTTGCCAAGTTACCTTGGGGGAGTCCCATTTACCCCATAAATGTGCCATTATTAAGTTTGCTTTGGGGTTTCCCATATACCCCACAAGTTGTTCATTAACATGTTTACTTGGGGGGTTCTATCGTACCCCACAACGAGTTAAATTAACTATAACCATGACCATAAAACCATTCCATTTATCTATTCCAAACCTTTTAAACCATTTCTACCATTTAGGGTTCCATTACCAAACTACACCTTGCAATAGTTCCATTAATAAGTTCAACAATATAATAGAAGAATTCTCATAGGCATTTTATCAAACATATTGGGGGAGTAGTGTTTCCAAAACCAAAACCAATACCATTTAACCATTCACATGCAACCAGGTATCCAAGCCACCATTTAAATATGGAAATACATAATAAAAACATAGAAAAACCATAACCAATCCATTATAACTAAAACCCTTAATATATATTTGAAAACCTAAAACCATATAACAATTATGCCATGAAAACAATTTGAAAAATATGCCTTTAGTTATAACTAATAATGAGAGGAGGAGTACATTACTTAAATTGAGTAGATGATGGAGAGAAATCACCAACACACTCCCTAAATTGATCACCTTAGTGAAACCCTAGCCTTTCTTTACCCAAAAGCCTTAGAGAGGATTAGAGAGTGATGTCTAGGTGTTAATGAATAGAATAATAGGGTAAATAACCTCCCAAGATTGTGAAAAGTCATGGGGCCTTAATATTTTAAATGGAGAAATGTCCAAATTGCCCTCACTTAAACTACATAAAATTCCTGTCAGGGGGTACGACTACCCAGAGCTTGCGTACCCTTTTATACGAGTCATACCCACCACTCATACCCTAGGCCTCCCCGTTGGACCCAACACTATCCAAGGTATGACTTAGCCAAACCAAATCATACCAAATATATACGACACATAACTTCGACCAGTACACCTGGCAGAATAGAATCAAAGAGGATTGATCACCGTCCACCGTATGATTCAATGGTACGACTCATGTCCTAGCTGAACTTCATGTCCTCTTCCACTTCCTATGTAGCCTCTTCTACCTTGTGGTTCTTCCATAGAACCTTAAACGAGGCTACCTCCTTGGTCCATAACCGAAGAACCTGTCTATCCAAGATCTTAATTGGGACCTCTTGATAAGACAGAGAATCTGAGATACCCAATCCCTCTAAAGGAACAATTAAAGAAGGATCGCCAATGCACTACCTCAACATAGAGATATGAAATACCAGGTGAATGGAGCTCAAACTAGAAGGCAACTCCAATTCATAAGCCACATTACCAACCCTCTGCAAAATCATATAAGGACCAACAAACCAGGGACTGAGCTTCTACTTCTTACCAAACCGCATTCCTCATTTCATGGGAGATACCTTTAGGAACACCTTATACCCAATGTCAAACTCTAAGTCTCCACACCTTACATCCGCATAAGAATTTTGGCAAATTTGGACAGCCTTAAGCCTATCCCGAAGCACCTTTACCTTTTCCATGGCCTGATAAACCAAATCTGAAACGAACATATCCGCCTTACCAAGATAAAACTAACTAATAGGAGATCTATACCTCCCACCATACAATGCCTCAAAGGGGGCCGTACCAAATACTAGAATGATAGCTATTATTGTAAGAAAACACTACCAAAGGTAGATGCTCACCCAACTTCCACTATAATCAATCACACATGCATGATTCACATCCTCCAACATCTAAATAGTCCATTTTTCTTGCCCATCCATCTGAGGATTAAAAGTAGTACTCAAAATAACCTTAGTCCCCAATCTCTTTTGAAAAGAGTGCCAGGAGTGAGATAAAAAGAGTATACCCCGATCAGAAATAATCAAAATAGGTACCCTATGTAGCTTTACAATCTCACAAAGATACAACCTCGCATAGTCCTTACCTAAAAAGTTATTCTACACTGATAAGAAATGAGTGAATTGGGTTATCTTATACGCGATGACCCAAGTCGAATCAAATTAATTCCAAGACCGAGGAAGACCAGTAGCGAAATCCATATTGATCACCTCCCATTTCCATTTGGGTAAATTAGTCTCTTGATATAACCCACTAGGCCTCATGTGCTCAACTTTTACTTGTTGGCACACCAAGCATTTGGCCACAAAATTAGCCACATCCCTTTTCATACTACTCTACCAATACATCTCCTTGTGATCATGATACATTTTTGTTGAACTGGGATGAACAACGTAGCATAATTCATGTATCTTAACAAAAACCCTCTATCATAAACCGTCGATATTAGGAACACACAACCTCCCTTGGTACTAAAGTACCATCACCACTTATCTCAAAGACCATCACCTTTTGCATGCCAACATCTCTCTTGATTTTCTTCAAGATGGGATCCAACACTTGCTTTTCCTTAATTTCTTCACAAAGAGATAACCAAACCACTTCCTGTACCATCACACCACCATCATTAGAGACCGATAGATAAACTCCAAGATTAGTCAAATGGTGAATATCTTTCACCAATTCCCACTTCTCCCAATCCATATGTGCTAAAATCTCCATGGATAATCTGCTAAGAACATCAGCAACCATGTTAGCTTTACCTGGGTGGTAGTAAAGACTCATATCATAGTCCCTGAGAAGCTATAACTATCTTTTTTGCCTGAGATTTAGCTCCTTCTATGTGAACACATAGTGTAGACTCTTATGATCATAAAAGATGTCCACGTGCACTCCATACAAATAATGTCGCCAGATTTTTAAAGCAAAAGCCACTGCTAATAGCTCTAAATCATGAGTAGGATAATTATTCTCATGCACCTTCAACTAAATGGAAACATAGGCTATAACATTCCTATATTGCATCAAAAGACAACCAAGTCCTACCTGGGATACACCACAATAAACCACAAACCCCTTATTACCTTCAAGAAATACCACAACTGGAGCTGAAGGTATCTTATCCTTAATATTTTCTAAACTCCCTTCACATATGTCCGACAAAGAAAACTTTACATTCTTCTAAGTTAAATTAGTTAATAGGGCAACTATTGTGGAGATACTTTCCACGAACCACCTATAATACCCATCAAAACCCATGAAGCTCCGAATATCAGTTGGAGTAGTGGGTCTAGGCTACCTTTTAACCATAGCTACAATTTGCAGATCCACCATTATCCCCTTACTAGAAATAATATGTCCAAAGAAAGTTATAGTGTTTAACCATAACTCACACTTGGAGAACTTGGCATACAACTGATGCTCTTTCAAGGTCCGCAACACCACACAGTCACTCTTAGAATAAACTAGAATGTCATCAATGAACACAATGATAAAAAGATTCAAAAAATGCTTAAAAAATTTATTTATCAAATCCATAAATGTTGTTGGGGCATTAGTCAAACAATAGGACATAAGCAGGAACTGAAAGTGCCATAGCGAGTACGAAAAAACTGTCTAAGGGATATCCTCTTATCTAATCTTAAGATGATAATACTTAGACCAAAGATTTATCTTAGAAAAGAACTTGGCACCTTGCAAATGGTCAAACAAGTCATCTATCCTTGGAAGAGCATACTTGCTCTTAACCATTATCTTATTCAATTGCCAATAGTCAATGCACATCTGAAGGGAACCATCCTTCTTGCGCTTAAGTAATACTGGTGTACCCCATAGGGATACACTAGGAAGAATAAACCCCTTATCTAGAAAATCCTTAATATTCTCCTTGATTTTCCTCAATTCATCCGGAGCCATTATATAATGAGGAATAGATTGGACAAGTGTCCGAAACTAAATCAATACCAAACTCAATCTCCCTATCGGGAGGAACACTAGGAAAATTATTTAAAAAGACCTCAAGGAACTCATACACCACCAAAACCGAATATAAAGAAGGACCCTTTGAGTTGGAATCTTTAACCCAAACCAAATGATAAGGACACCCTTTGGAGATTATTCTCTGAGCTGTAAGATAAGAAATAAACCTTCCCTTAATAGCTAGGAAACCACCCTCCCACTCAATAATTGATTTACTAGGGAACTTAAAAACAACCTTATAGGTTCGAAAATCTAAAGATGCGTAATAAGAGTGTAACCAATCTATCCCTAGAATAACATTGAAATCCACTATATCCAGTTCAAACAAATCTACCTAAGTCTACCTACTACCAACAGATACCACATACCCTTTATTGACCCCTTTAGCAATAACCAAGTCACCTATTGAGATAGATATTAAAAAGGGATCCGAAATAACCTCAGGATCAAAACCAAAATACACGGCCACAAAAGAGTTCACATAAGAGAGAGTGGACCCTAAATCAAGAAAGCAATACATGTCGAGAAAAAAGAGTTGTAACGTACCATTCATGATATCAGGTGATGCCTTAAACTCTTGTCGCGATGTAAGAGAATATAACTTATTCCGACCAGGACCAGCACTAGAAGTAAGAGCAGATGTTGAAGCAGCACCACTATGTATAGGAGCAAAAGATAAGGCCACTAGAGCTTTGACTGCTCCTAAAGCACCCTTACCAACCAGATAGTTTCTAAGAATATGGCCTAGCCATCTATATTTAAAACACCATCCCTTCTTTCATCATAAACTCCTCAATAAAGACGACTATAAAACTGACAAAGAGGGCATGAAAAAGCCATCTATGCTCCGCTCACCTAATATTGTGAACCCTGTGCACAAAAAATTTCACCACCCTATTGACGCCTATCACTCGAAGGCTTCGGGTAAGGTGCACTAGTTGGAGAGAAGGAGCTAGAACTCCTTCACTTGTTTGGCCACTTATCTCTATCCCAACCACCTTGCCGTTTAGCAACACCCGGTTCAGATGACCTAAACTTCTAACTCTGCCTTTACCCAAACTCAGTCTGGTTCTTCTTTTTCTCTTCCACCTGCTACATATAAGCCACCAACCTAGAGATGTCCATATACTTTATCTGCAATGCAGTCTTGCTTTGAAGGACCAAATCTCAAGATAGTCCACAAGTGAAATTTCTTATCTAATCTATCATATCAAACACTTATGCCGGAGCATACCTTGATAGCTGATGAAATTTCAAGGCATATTTCTTGACTAATATTTTCCCATATCTCAGATTGACAAATTCCTCTGCCTTCGGTTTCCTCAACTCCTGAGGTAAGAAGCAATCTAGAAAAGCATTTGAGAAATTCCCACATAAGGACAACTTCTCAACATCACCTCTATCCCTATCCCACCCTTCTATTACTAGTACGTAACATTCTTAAGCTGATAAGCTGCCAAATTCACCCCTTCCATAATCGTTGGCTACATCACCTTGAATATTTTCTCTATTTCATCAAATAAACCCTATGGATCCTTCTCCACTATAATGCCATGAGTTTCTAGAACTAAAATGCCATACGGTGATCATGATCCCGAAGGACCAGAAGCTAACCCTCTGCTAGTACCTGAACTGAGCACTACATAATATACTGGAATATATGAGAAAAACTGGCGGAAACATTCCTTAGGGTTCGAAATATCTAAAATGATCAAAACTAAAAATTGAATACTGATACATCTATCCGAAAAACCTCTAAACTGTCTGAACTATAGAGTTGATGGGACATGTCCCCAACTAACTCCATCTACTAAAAATGAATAGAATCTAATGCTATAATAAAATATGGATTATCCTCGAATGAAGAGGACTCACTGCTACGTCTACTGCTGTTGACTAAGTTTATATTGCTATGGGTGCTCTGGATCCCATACGTTTGAACCTATGGTATAATACACTATAGTGCAGGAAAGTATGCATCAGTACTTTGAATGTACTGGTATGCTAGATAAGGTAAGGCTGGATACAAGGGCTTATGCATGAACATTACTTAAATGAATAATATGAGAATACTGAATGGGGATATATGCATGAACGCACAAACCAAAACTAGAATCACAGTAACACTGAATACAAACTCTGAATACTGGTTTTCGAATACTGACTTGCTAAAGACCGTGTCTACTAATACTGATATTTGAGTTTACTAACTTTGGATTACTGACTAACTGAATCTATTCATATCAATAACTGAGTACTGAGTTTTCTACTATTAACTAACAAAATCTAAGATCAAACCTCTCTAAAGGATGATATCTGAATCTACTAATAATGATAAGGAATAATTGTATCGGAGATCAGACCTATCTAGTGAAAGATCACTGAAACTTTTAATAATAGAAATGATGGACTAAGTTTGAGTTCAGGCCTATCTAATGGGTGATCTTTGGATCTATTAGTACTGATACTGATTAACTTTATATGAGACTAGGACTATCTAGTGGGTGGTCCATGAATCTATGGAACTATCTAAGTTCCTTATTGAGATAGGTGACTATATCTGACAGTCTTGATTTTTTAGTTCTACTCTGACGACTGATTCTGAAATTGCAACTGTGTGAGTTCTCACTTAACTGACATGCCCCAAATTTGAACTAGTGGAATCCAACCTATAACCCCAGCTGGAAGGGTGTCAACACTGTGCCATGGTTAAAGACCTCTTCTATGGTTAAGCCTCTCTAACGGGTGACCTTGAACAGGAAGTCAAGCCTAAGGTAGTATGATAGTCAAGCTTTAATCTAACAAGTGACTCCTGGTCCTACGGTGGCTATGCAGTTCTAGAGTTTAGGGATTGTTACTAATGACTATACCTCTTTAATGGGGAAACGTTTATCCCTGCAATCGCTCGGTGCTAATTCCTACTCCCAACTGAAGGAATCTGAACTGATTCTTAGATGAACTTAGACTAAGTAGAATTTGTTACTATTCATATTTTTTGAATGATTTGACTAAGTTCACTTGGTTCCGTTATCTAACGGAATGCCACTTTGATTCTACTATCTAGCTAAATGCTACAGAATTCTGGTAAGCCTACTAAGTCTCACTGAAATCTGAGATGAATATTGAATACTACTGAGTACTACTTAATACTAATTACTTATGAATACTATTGAGTCGGAACTAAATACTAAGTCGGATTAGTCTGATACTGAGACTAGATTGCACTTATATTGAGATCACTGAATTTTCTTAAGTTCTGTAACCTTCTGAATTCTACTGAGCATAGCATGACTGAGATTATCTAGAGATTGACTCAGCTCTAGAAAAACAACTAAATTTTGGGTATTAAATACCCCCAGGACTCGATAACATAAATATCATAAAACAGGATAACTTGTACATGACATGGCAATAGGCTATCATCCACAACATAATCAATGAGACATATCGCCAATCACTAAATATAATGAACATGTAATGGTATAGGAAGTTCATACCAATATCTCAAAGTTCACTCAATAAAGAATATACGTGAATGGGAATGCATACAGCATATCATAAATCATTTAATAAGTCTTTTCAACAAACACTTTGCTTACATGAACTTATACATAATTGGGGATTTCTTGCTAACTATGCTATATTGACTCTATTTCCTTCACATAAGCATTTTGTCAAACATGTGGGGAGCATGCTTTAGTTATACAACAAATACTACACCCAAGTATCATGATTACACCAACCAACTTGAAAAATTTAAGGATTTAACATGGAAATGATGCAATTCAACCCATATCAAGATCAAGACTTACAACTTGTATTCAAAAGAATGAATTACAACTCAACAATAACATGAATAGGAACTTCGATTCACATAAATCATGAAAATCTTACAAAATTATAACCTTTGAATTTAGAAAAGGATTCTTGAACTTCTTGGGTAGAAGGGACCCAGGAATTAACATCTAACATACCTTAGGAGACTCTTTCTTGAAGGTTGTTGGAAAGATTCTTGGTCTCTTGAGTTTTCCTGAAGAAGGGTTTTCATTTTGTTCTTGGGTTTCTGATCTTGATAGAAACCCTAGCTTTTGATGTTATAGATGAATAATGAAGTTAGGATCCTTGATTTGATATAAATAGGTGCTAAAAAGGGTGGAAAAAGACCAAAAATCCCTTTCTAAAATGACTAAAAATCACTGAATGGGACATGCGATGGTCCGTTGTTGGGTCGATGGTCCATCAGACTATCCGTCGCACCTGGACCAGAACTGGAACTTACTGCCTTGTCATGATGGCCTGGGGAAACGGTCCATCGCTGGCTCGATGGTCCGTCTGTCCTGACCATCACACTTGGCCAATGAATAGGACTCTTACCTCATGGCCATGGCTATGGGCGATAGTTCATCGACCTGCCCATCGCACCTAGGCCGTTCAAATAACTTTCTATAAAATGTTCACAACTTTTTACCCTGACAGCTGATTTTGATAAATTTGGTATCGATGGAAAGCTTATTCAATTCTCCATATGACAAAAAGTCAATATTAGGGAAATTCAATACGGTTTAAAATATTTCTCACTTGGGAAGTCATCCCTTACTCTTCTTAAGGATAAAACTCGACTTAAAGAAAGTTCGGGGTATTACATCAACCTTCACACTAGTAAAAGTAAAAGGATTCATATTGATAAACTAGCCAACCCTTTTGGCCTCACCAGATGAAACACCAGACGCATTCCACTCAGCTTGAGCAGAAACTAACCAAGCAATAGTATGAATTGATTGACAAAATTCTGCATCCATCACCTCACCCTAAAGAGGAATAGTATCAATTAGTGGAACCACAGAAATATCAGGGACTGGACTCCTAGATCGACTATAGATCCCCTGTGTTCCTTCCATATTTTCCCCATATGGGACAGAAGAGTTTCCTTGTACTCCAGATCATCGAGGCATCATCTGATAATCAAACAAATCAGGATTAAAGAAGATTTTGGCTTGTACTACACACCCTTAAAAGAGACTCAACAAGACATGGCTTTGTGGACTCCTATTGACCATGAACCTAAAGTTTTGATACTAACTTAATATGATGCAACTAGGGGCCTTGTTATAATGGATAGCTCAAGTCTTGCCAGGACAGGAGACCACCCCCGATACCCAACCCAACCATCAAGTATATACCTTGAGTCGGATAAATTCTAAATATACAAGATAGCATCTAATAGCACTAATCCAGACTCTGGGATATATCTTTGATGAAGACCGACCCAAACGAGCCCAATCATCCTAAATCCAACCCATTGTAGTTCCACAAATGCCTCTAACCAAAAGAAAACTAATATCTGGTTGGGACATACCCCTAACCATAGCCAAAACCAATATCCATAATTAAACTAAAGTGTGTAAAAATATTCGTTAACATGAAATGGTGCCATCCAAAAAGATGAAATCTCACCACTTAATTCCAGAAGCTTATCCTAAAATTTAATCACTATGTAGGAGGAGTAGAACGGTCAGTTCCTACATCATACGTAATACAACCGCTAGAAGATGGGTTAGCGGGTGAATGCTAGCATGAACTCAAGATAAGGATAAAATAATGTCATCCAGTAAAACCAAGTAAACCTTCCATATGCATACAAACCGTACATATATATATATATATATAACTATACTGGGAAAGAAAACTAGGTTTAGCATGCATTTAAAACCATTAACCGGGGTATGTGTAGCTTAACCATCCTAAACCACCCATGGGATATATAGGTCCAGTGTAATCTCCTAAATGGTCCCCGATGCATGTAACTGCACAAACCAGAGATACCATAAGAGTAGAGGATTCCCAAGTACCCTTTGCTCTCCATGATATATATGAACAGTGTACTTAGAGGATTCCCGTGTACCTCATAGTATCATATATAGTCGCCATGACCAACTCCTCATGTTGGTAAACATGAGTTTCCATTATTCATTCATTGAACTCCCACCTTCATGATTAGCTATCACACCCCACCATTATTGCCCAATTAAAACCATTTCTATCCAACTAATCCAATAATCCATTTATTATTAACCAAGGCTATTAATAGTGGTATCATCATACCGACTATAACTTACAAGTATTGTCCTTAGTCAATCCTTAAGAGGCTAAGGGATTCTTATGTACCCATTTTCTAAGTTAACTTGAGAAAGTCCCATGTATCCGACAAAGTGTGCCCTTATAAAGTTTGCTTGGAGGAGTCCTATGTACCCCACAAGTTGTTCATTAACATTTTTACTTGGAAGATTCCATCGTATCCCACAAGGAGTTCAGTTAACTATTTATACCGTTTAGGGTTCCGTTACCAAACCACACCACGCAATAGTTCCATTAAAAAGTTCAACAATATTGTAAAAGCATTCTCATAGGCATTTTATCAAACATATTAAGGACATAGTATTTCCAAAACCAAAACCAAATACCAATTAACCATTCCCATGCAACCAGATATCCAAACCATCATTAAAATATGTAAATACATAATTAAAACATGGGAAAACCATAACCAAGACATTAAATCCAAAACCCCCAATATACATTTGAAAACCCAAAATCATATAACAATTATGCCATGAAAACAATTTGCAAAATATGCCTTTAGTTGGAACTAACAATGAGGGAAGGAGCACATTCCTTAAATTTAGTAGATGATGGAGAGAAATCACCAACATAAGCCCCAATTTAATCATCTTAGTGAAACCCTAGCCTTTCTTTACCCAAAAGCCTTAGAGAGGTTTAGAGAGTGTTTTCTATGTGCTAAAGAATAGAATAATAAGGAAAATAACATCCCAAGTATGTTAAAGGTCATGGGGACTTAATAGGTTAATTGGGGAAATGTCCAAATTTCCCTCACTTAAACTGCATAAAATTCCTGTTGGGGAGTACAACTACCCATAACTGACGTACCCTCAAATACGAGTTGTACCCACCACTCGTTTCTTAGGACTCTCCCTGGACCCAATACTTCTAAGGTATGAATTACCCAAACCAAGTCATACCTAAAGCATAAGACCCATACCTTTGACCGGTACCCTTGGCAGAATAGAATTAAGGTGAATTGAAGATTGTCCACCATACGAGTCTATTGTACAAATCATACCCTAGATTATGGTTCATGGGGAGCCACTCATACTCAGATCTAATTTAAGCTACCAAGTCTAAGATTAAGTGATGGAGAAACCCCAAACCATATGACTCGTATCCACTAATACGATTAGTATCCACCAAGTCGTATCTAGTCCAGAAACAAATCAACCTACCAACCTATACTAGTCAACATAGACCAACCCATATGAATTATACCCAAACAAACAACTGGTGCCCCTTAGTCGTATCCTATTTAGAAACCAAAAATCCAGGAAAATTTCTAAGGGCCAAAAATCTAGTGTGTTATAACCTAGTCCAAGGAGACTTTATTCTAGAAGATCAAATTATAAGCAAAATTTATCTTACCCCTTGAGGATCTGACCTCTTTATTGGAATCAGGGTCTCAAATAAGGGCATAAACAAGGGACTTTATGGATTTCTCATCTTTCATATATGAAATTGAACCTTAAAATTTAAAGAAATCCCTAAAATATACTGAATGGATTAATGTTGTAAAGGAAGAACTTCAGTAATTTGAAAGGAGAAAATATGGTACCTAGTCCCTAGACCTGCTGACAAAACTACCATTGGGATAATATAGGTATGCATAAAAAACAAAGATGAACTTGTAATTATCATTAGAAATAAATCAAGATTTGCTATACAAGGTTATAATTAGGAATAAGGAGTTGACTATGATGAAACCTTTGCTCTTATTTAAAAAATAGAAGCGATCAGGATTATATTTGTTTTTACAACCTATATGGGTTTCAAGATTTTCCAATGGATGTCAAAATTGCTTTTCTAAATGCATATCAAAAGGAATAAATCTATGTCAAACAACCTTAAAGTTTTGAAGATATTGAACTCTCACATCATATGTTAAGGCTAGATAAAGCTCTATATCAGTTAAAGCAAGCTACTAGATCTTAGTATGAAAGACAATTAGTTTCTTTTGAAAAGTGGTTTTGAGAGAGGCAAAATATATTAATAGTACCCTATTTCTTATGTCCATAGGAAACAACTTGTTGATTGTACAGATTTATGTTGATGACATTATTTTTGGAGAAACTTCTAAGTCCTTATGTCAAGAATTTTCTAAATTGATAGGAAGTGAATTGAGATGATGATGGGTAAGTTGAGCTTCTTTCTAAGGCTGTAGATTAAGAAGACATCCCAGGTACCATGATTTGTCAAGGAAAATACATTAATGAGTTGTTGAAGAAATTCAACATAGGGGATGCCAAGCCTACTGATGCTCCCATTAAAACTAGATCCAAAATGGATACTGATAAACCCAATCCCTTAGTTAATGAGACTATGTATAGAGGAATTATTGGATCTTTGCTATATTTTACTACTAGAAGACCTGATATTGTGTTCAGTATGGGTTTATGCACCAGATTTTAGGCTTGTCCAAAAGAGTTTCATCTGAAAGTTGCAAAGTGAATTCTCAGATATTTGAAAGGGACGAGGGACCTGGTCCTATATTACCCTTCTAGGGATAGTTTTTATCTAGTTGGGTATGTTGATATTAACTATGTTGGGTACTTGGAGGATAGAAAAAGTACCTCTAAAATGGCTCATTTCCTTGGTTCATCACTCATTTCTTGGGGTTCTAATAAAAACATTAGTTGTTTTATCTGCATATGTAGTTGCAGCTTCATGTTGTGGTTAATTGCTATGGATAAAACAACAGCTGAAGAATTATAGAATTGTCACTGACACTATTCCACTAATGTATGACAATGCAAGTGTTCTAAATATAGAAAAAAACCCAATGCAACATAAGAGGATAAATCAAATTAATGTGAGGCATTATTTCTTGAGGGATGATGTTTAAAAACAAGCTATTTGTATGAAGTTTTTTAAGACTAAACACAAAGTGGTTGACATCTTTATAAAGTCTCTTTATTGGGAGCAATTTGTGAAGAACAGGCTAAGGCTGGGATTGATTAAGATGAAATAATATTCCTAAGTGGACCAAATTCCTCAAATTTTGGCTATGATTAGGAGGTAGGTATCCTTATTTCCATGAGTGGAATTTGGTCTAACTCAGTACCATACCTTTTGTAGGTATATTCACGTGGTGAGAAACCCTTGAAGAAGGGATGATCAGATAGAAATCAAATAAGGAAATTCCTTCAAGTAATAGAGGGACCTAGTCCTATCCCACGAGTTAGTATCATGTTTGTCTTTTACAATAATTTTATAAAATGACTATCTGAAAAGCCACATCATTTCCCATTTGTCTGAAAGCTGTCAAATCACCTAAAAATAAAAGGGTGCACCTATTGGTACCAGACACGTCCTATGTCCTTTAAGTTCAGAATTTGCACCTTTTTAAAACCAAATAAAATCCCTTTTTTTATTCCCTATATCTTAAATTACATGTAAAACCCTTGCACAAAACAAAATTGTTCTAATCTCTTCATAATTTCTTCCTAGTCTTCATATTTCCTTTCTTAAAAATTAGAAACACTAACAAAGCTTCTCCTTATATCCCGTCAAAAGAATCATAAACCACTCATTCCTTTTCACCCTCCATTGAAAACATACTCTTTTTCCCTCTTCAATACTTGTGCCCATGGTAGAATCCACCATGGAAGAAACCTCTAAAATCCTGGAACCAAACTTAAAAAGATCTATTCTCATTAAAACTAGTGAGGATCTTGGTTCACTTATAAAAACTGAATTCCCTACAATTTCCACTTCCTCAAAAACCCAAATGTGGTTACCCCTTCTAAAAACCCAAAAGAACCAGGTTCTACAACCCTTTCATAATCCAATCTCATTTTTCCTTAGTTGTTTGAGGAGGATTTCCTATTGAAAAATCAAACACTTTTAGCAATGCATTAATAGGAGAATATTGGGTGGTTGGTTTTCTTACTCTGTTGGCTAGTGCTCAAAGAGAGAGCACTAGTAAGTTGGAGGAAAATATATTTAAGGGATCCTTACTCCCCACTTGCACTGAGCATTCAGATATATTTGTGCAACCTTTGATGGATGATGATGATGATGATGATTATAATGATATGCCCTTAAGATGGGAAATGCAAAAGCAAAGAGAAAAGAAAGGGAAGGAAAAAACTAATGAACCGAAAAATATGGTTAAGACTTAAAACACCAGAAGTGTGGAAAAGAGTTTGATGGGAGATGCTATGAAAGAAATTAAGTCAACTAAAACTAAAAGAAGAAGGTTGAAAAGGGGGAATATGCTAGATAAACAAAATGTGAAGGTAGTTGTGTGGTATAAGGAGATGAATAAGTTGATGCTAATATTGATCCAACAACAAAGAAGGAAAGAAAAAAAGTTTAAGAAAGAAAGAGGATCGAGTCCTCCCAAACAAAACCAAAGTCTATTACTCCAACGAAATATATTGCAGTAAAAAAAAGTGCATGAGAGACCTGGTCCCATAAAAATAAAAATTGCAGAAGAAGAGACAAGAAGTGGCTTTAAAAGAAGAAAGGTGTAAAAAGAAGGGAAGACTCTATCAAGATAAGAAAAGAATGAGATACAGAAGTCTCAAAAATTCTTGTCTAGAAGTGTTTTTTATTCTAGGATATTTGATAAATATAACATGGTAGAACGGGTGGAGTATGTGAGACACCAGGGCTGGTTACACCTCTTTGTGGAGCCAGTCTCTTATGTGTTTACGATAAGGTCAGAGAACTTTATTACACCATAAAATTTGCCAAAAATTGTTTGAGCCTGTCTACCTTAGTTCAAGTAAAAAAGGTGAAGTTGCATAAAGAAATTCTAGGGAAGATTTTGAATAAGATTTGAATATCCCTATTATTGGGGTGAGATCTGTACATAAACAACAGCCTTCGGTAGAGGTCATTAAGGATACTTCTAAAGTGGGTAGGATTTCTCTAGAAGGTGTGAGAAAAAAGTTCCTGAAGAGAGAGTTCCAATTAGTGTATGAATTTGTGAACAAGGTGGTTCTAAATCGATAAAAAAACACTCACATCTATAGTTAATCTCTTTGTGATGGAGTACTTAAGAAAGTTTTAACCTATAAGTCTATGAGCTTGGATGATTAAACATATGAACAATTTTTTACATGTTAATAAAGGAAATATGAAATGCCTTTTGGGTATATTCTGAATAGTGTTTTCAATCATTTTCAAATTTCTAGAGAAAAGGAAACACTTGGGACTATTAAACAAATGTTTAGTCTAAACACTAGTTAAAAATGAGTATGTTAAAGGCAAACTGGGGACGATGTCCCAAGTGTCTAAGTTGATTTCTGCCTAAGAGAAGTTATGTTTGGAGGTGGATGAATTGAGAATGGGATTGGATGCAAAGGAAGCTGATATTACACACCTCAAAGTGAGGAATAAACAACTATCTTTAGAAGGACCTAGTGCCTTAAAGGAACTGAAGGCTTAAAATATAATATTAAAAGGAAATGTTACTGCTTTAATAGAAGAGGTCAAATAATTGAATACTGAAATAAAGATCTCACTAAGTATCTTATGAATTCTTATTCTGCTAAGAGTACAAGAATGGAAATGTAACTCAGATCCCTTACCCCAAAACCTCCACCTTCTTTAGTCCCTCTCCTCTTATTAGTTTATCCCTTGTGTCAATTTTTTTTAATTGTTTTGGTGGATTTTAAGTTTGGTTTTTATGTTTTTTTTAAAATGCACTCTATGGTACCTATACTAGCTATTATATGAATGAAAACTTTGTTCATGTCTATCATTTGACTCTCTTTTATAAAGTTGCTCATTCATGTTAATATTGTCCTAGTGGCCATGAGTTAATATGGTTGTAATAATTATTTATATTAGCTTACTATCTTTACTTTTTTATGATGCCAAAAGGGGTAATATGATTTCTCTAGGTAAACATAAGTACATAAGTAGGGACCTAGTCTTATAAAGCATTGTGGAATGTTGGTGTTGTTAATAGAAGGAACTAGTTGGAAAAAATTGTTGGTGATACGGAGAACTGATTGATATAGGGAAAAACTGTTGTCTGTAGGGGGAATTTAAAATGAATCTAGAATTCTTGAAGATATGTTAAAGCAAAGGGTAATTTGAGTGCTTATTATTGAATATAGTTTATCATCATCAAAAATGGGGAAATTATTGCTCCATGTTTTGATAATGGATAAGAAACCTTTAGGGACTAGGTCTGCATTATGCTTTGCTAAAGGACAGTTGTACACTGTCTCACTCTGTATAGGTTTTTCCTATAGCATAATTACTATGTAGGTGCATAGTGTACAGTATGGACATCTGGTCCAATCAAATTTCAGCCAAGATTCTTATACTCTTATATAAGCAAATGGAAGCAATTTTGGAAAATAATTTTTGCAATTGGATATTTCTCGTAGAGGTAGAAAAAAACCTTCGGTCTTAAGATTTGGATTTCTCATTGCTCCTTGTCTTATTGTTCTTGATTTATGTCTTAGAGAGTAAATTTTTCTCTTTGTCTTTGAGGTTTCTTAGGTAGAGTTACCTAAGGAGTGTTGGCTAGAGTTAGTCAACTTGGAGGGAGTTTTTGATAGATTTGACTTGTGAATATTTGTAATTGAGCTATATTAATCCTTAGAACTTAAATTTAAGTCTATTTTGATTTTGTAACCAAAATTGATTTTGATTATAGTGGGCTTGAGAAAGCCTGTGAGGACAGGTTAGGGTTTTCCTCCCTTGAACAAAGAAGTTTCCACGTAAAAATCATTTGTGTTGATTTGATTTAAGCATTTACTTTAAATTTCTATTTTATTATTACTTATTATCACTTAGGGACCTGGTCCCTTAGTGGTGGTGAACCTCTACGATTCATGAGAAAATTGAATGAATGGTGTATTTTAAGTCTTGAATGAAAGATTGGTGACATTGACAACTTAAAGGGTCAAACATAATTAGAAAACTTAATTAAGTTTATTGTGTTCTTGATTAATATTTTCAAGACTTTCTAATCATTCCAAAAATACAAATTAACCCACTTCTGTCTCATCTCCCAATCAACTGCCTCTCTCCTCTCTCTCCTCTCTCTATCTTAACTATTTTTCTCAAGTTTCTCCCAACCAACAGTTGGGCTTCATGTTTCTTTTCTACTTTTAATCATTAATCGACATGACAACATTGATCTCCGATGAGAGCAACTTCGAGTTCTTCATCATCCCTTTTCTTCTTTCACAGGTAAAAAATTAGAGTATTTTAGTTATTAAGAAAAAGAGGAACTTAATCCAACTTCTCTTCTATTATTGATTAACAATTTCAATATTTGTTGCTTAAATTTGAAATGAGAACTGAAGAAAAACCTAATTTCAAGTATTTCTTTTCTTCTTATTCCAAGGAGAAATATGATTTTTTGTTGTTATTGTAGTTATTGTTGTCAAACTATTGATTTGATTTGTTGGTTTAGGTTGATTTTTTTAAAGTTTGATTTTTGTTGTTTGTGTTTGTTCAAACAAAACAACTATTTTTGTGTTTTTGGTCACTATTGATGTTTTTGATCACTATAGATGCACAACAAGCAATTATTTGTACAAAGTTTACATCAATAAAACCTACGATAGGTATTGTCAGCAACAATCGAAAGTTTCCCAAAATAAGGAATTCTTAATTAACATCATCAAAGATATTAGCATTCTAGTTGGCTTACATTGGTATTTTGTCAACGAAGTGTACATCCCAATTAATTACAATGAGGAATTCCATTGGTGTAAGACCCCGTAAGACTCTAGCTCATTTTAGCTTACTATTGCATGTTAGAGGGGTCAAAGACTTAGAATATTTCACTAAGTGTTAATACTTCATCATTTCTATAGCCCTTAAACTTTGATGAATTTATTTTTGACCTTCCCGGCATTGAAAAGTTAATTTTTAAGTTGATTCATAATTGATGAAGTCAATAGTACATCTCAGGTGAGTTTCGGAATTTTTGGACAAGTATGAGAGCATGCTCGGACTTCCAAAATAGCAGCTGCAGGAGATTAGCACGTGAATCCCACTCAAGTCCAGTGCTGGAGGAGCCTGCAGCGCCTGCTCCAGTCTAGCGCTCTGAAGCCCATGATGCCTGCTCCATCACCCGCCCCTTATTTTTCCATGTTTTGATTTCATTTTTCCAAGGGAAAATTGGTCATTTTCCCTTTACCCAAGGGGTCTATAATACAGGATTTAAGGTCCCAAAAACATAATTTACTATCTTATTCTAAAAATTGTCCCAATTAAAATCATTTCCTTTCAAGA
This sequence comes from Capsicum annuum, assembly GCF_002878395.1. Classification (NCBI taxonomy): domain Eukaryota; kingdom Viridiplantae; phylum Streptophyta; class Magnoliopsida; order Solanales; family Solanaceae; genus Capsicum; species Capsicum annuum. The sequence continues at coordinate 26,828,891 of NC_061114.1, forward strand.
ACAGACCTTAGCTCCTTCAACATTCAAGATCAATTCTCAGGAAATCCACCAAGAACTTCTAATAATTCTTCAATTAAGGTATGTTAGGTTATCATCCTTGGGTTCTTTTCACCCTTGGAGGCCAAACACCTCTTTTAAAGATAAATTATGAGTTTCACATGATTAAATTAAATTATGTTCATGAATATCCTGCTATGGTGATTTTGAGTTAAGAATATAGGTGTTTTCAAGTAGAATGAACTAATACATATTTTGAATGATGTAATTCTCATTTTGAACCCTTAAGTTGTGAATTGAATAGTATAGTCATAGTATTTTTGCATGTTCCTCACTCCAATGTAAAAGTTTGTGTCTCCCATGTGTTTAATAAAACTACTTTTTATGTTTCCAAAGTTGTAGTATGGTCCCGTTGTCAATGTTATTGAGTCCGGGGGGTTATGAATACCTGAAATTTAGCTGGTTACTTAGTTTTCAAAATTTATAGAATAAATTCAGTTATACCATGAGCAATAGCTTTCAGTCGAGTTATCATGGTTAGTTGTCTATTCAGTTAAGCCTAGTCTAGTTTAATAATCAGTGTTAGTTTAGTTGAGAGAACGATTCAGCACCTAGAGAACCTAGAGATGGGGGTATTCCTGTCGGGTTATGGTTTGACCCTTAGTAGCAATCCCTGAGTTACAAAACGATGTATCCAACATAGGTTGAGATATCTTCCTGTCATTTTATAGTTGACACATATGTCATGAGTTTTTTGCTAGATTAGGGTGACTCCTGTATGATTTGGGACATTAGTTTAGTGAATCCACACAATCTTTGTTAGTACCCGTGGCATAGTATTGACAACCTTCAAATCGAGGTTACAGGTTGGACCCCAATTAACTTAATTCGGGCATATCGGTTAGTTGATACTTCCCAAAGTATCAATTATAGTACTCAGTACAGTGTTCAGTTTAGTTTTGCATAACAATAGCTTTCAATTATCAGTTATTCATTTACAGATTTCAGTATCACAGTTTCAGACTATTTTAGATATATGATATATGCTTAGTCTTGCATCTTCAGTATTAATTATTTCGTAGGTATTCTCATACAGTTAACTTATGGTATTCAGTCAGTTATTATTTCATGCATATGAACCCATGTATTTCAGCCTTACCACATCTAGCATACCAGTACATTCAAAGTATTGATCACATATATTTTCTTGTGCTATGATGTCTTATATCACAGGTTCGGATGCTTAGGTTCCCAACCATACTTACAGTTTCTAGTATATCAGCAGTGGCAATAGGGGTGAGTCCTCATCCTTCGGGGATGAGTTATCTTATATTTATTTATGTTACTAGCTAAATTATTTAGTCAATCGAAGTTAGTTGGGGACTTTTCCTATAAACTCCATAGTCAGTCAATTAGAGGCTTTTAGACTAGTATAGATAGTTGGTTAGGTTTTGATTATTTTATCAGTATTGCTACCATGTTTAAGACATTTAAATTTATGATTCACTATTGTTTTATTATTGAAAACCTTATGGCATCTTCATTTATATTCCACAACAGTTCTTTATTATTAGTTTTATTTAGCGCTTGCAGCAGGTACCAACTTATAGGTTAGCTTGTGGCCTCTCAAGGTTGTAAGCATCGTGTGGCATCCAGGGTGAATTCTTGTGGTGTTGCAAACTTTGTATCAGAGCCTAAGGTTTTAATGTGTCCGAGGGAGTCTAAAAGTCATATCAAGTAGAGTCTTGTACATGGGTGTGAAATATGCCACACATATAAACAGGAGGCTACAAGATATTTTAGGAAAAGTTTCCCTTCTTTTAGTATTCATGTCATGTGCATGATCATGTTCTTAGATTAAAATTTCTATCTAATTCAACTCTTCCTTCTATTTTAGAATATGCCTCCTAAAAAGACTAACCGAAGAAGAAATGAAAACCAGTCCGCACCTTCTCTCGTTCAGAAAGATCCCCTGATTAAGTATATTTATCATACAGAGTTTAGAGTTGCATTCACCACTCTAGCCCACTCTGTAGTATCCTAAAATATTCGTCTAGCTAATTTTTAGGCTAACCCAATAGCCAATACTACCTCAACTAGGATTTTGGAATTTACCCAAATTAATCCTCCTTTATTTTTAGGGTCCAAGTATGAAGAGGATCCATAAGAATTCTTCAGCATGGTGTAGAAGGTAATAAACATTACAGAGGTTACTTTTAGTAAAAGTGCTGAATTGGCTGCTTACCAGCAATAGGATGTAGCTCACACTTAGTTTATATAGTTGAAAAGGGATAAAAATGCAAATTGAGGGCTTATAGAATAGGAGGAGTTTACTTTTGCCTTCTTAGATAGATTTTTCCCTTTGGATTTAAGGGTATATAAGGTGCAAGAGTTCATAAATTTGAAACAAGGAAACATGAGCATCAAGGAGTATTCCCTGAAATGTACTCAACTAGCTAGGTATGCTCCTATTGTAGAGTCTGATGACATATCTAGAATGAGTAAGTTTGTTTTTGGTTTTGCAGATAGCATGGTCAAGGAGTGTAGGAATATGATGTTGACTAAGTAAATGGACTTGTCTAGGTTAATGGTCCATGCTTAGTAGATTGAGGAGCAGAAAGCTAAGGAGAAAGAAAGGGAGAATAAGAAGGCTAGGATAGGTAGTTTTAACTTTGCACAACCGAGGTCAGAGGTTGGTAACCATCCCTAATTATATCAAAAATCTTTATCCCCAGATCTATCCTCACCTAATGCTCTTGCACCAAAGTTCAGAAATGATAACCACGATAGGGTGCCAGGCTTTAACACTTAGGGTAGTGTAAACAGTGGTCGTACAAATCCCCTTTGTCAAAAATATGGTAAAAACTATTAGGGAATGTGTAGAGTTGGTAGTGATGTATGTTTTGGATATGGAAAGCCAGGCCATAGAGTCAAAGAATGTCCTCAGGTCATCCCACCGAGTTAACACAGTCGTCCTCTAGTTCCACCAAATTGCCTGACTTAGCAGGGTGCCATTTCCAGTGCTATCAGTGGAAGATTCCAAATAGATTATATGCACTTCAGTCCCAACAGGATCAGGAGAGTTCTCCTAATGTAGTTAATGGTATGTTGCAGGTCTTTAATTTATATGTTTATGCTTTACTCGATCTTGGAGCTTTTTTTTCTTTTGTAACCCCTTATATAGCTATCAACTTCAAAATCAGTTCTAGAACCCTAATTGACCCTTTCTCAGTATCTAACCCAGTGGATAAGTCCATTATAGCCTGGTGGGTATACAGGAATTGCCCAAATATTGTGTCTCAGAAAGTTACTTTAGTAGAACTTGTAGAGTTAGAGATGATGGATTTTAATATAATTCTCAGCATGAATTAGCTCCATTGACGTGATGCTTTAGTGCATTTTAGAAACAAAGTTGTCCAATTTTTGTTTCTAAAGGAAAGAGTCCTTGAATGGTGGGGTAGTACTATAGTGCTTAGGAGTCAATTTATCTCGTACCTTAGAGCGACACAAATGATATACAAGGGTTGTATCTACCATCTTGTGTGAGTTAAAGACTCTAATTCTGAGACTCCCAATCTTGAGTTAGTTCCAGTAGCAAGGAAATTTCCAAATGTGTTCCCTGAAGACCTTCTCAGAATTCCTCCCAAAAGGAAAATTTATTTTAGGATAGACCTTCTTCAAGATACCCAAGAATAGTAAGAGGACTTTCTAGACAAGGGATGTATTAGGTCCAGTGTTTCCCCATGGGGGGATCAAGTCCTTTTTGTGCGAAAGAAAGTTGGTTCCCTTAAAATGTGCATTGACTACCGATAATTGAATAAAGTCACAATAAATAACAAATATCCACTCTCCTAAATTGATGACTTATTTGAACAACTTTAGGGTGCCAGTTATATTTCTAATATAGACCTCCAATTCAGCTATCACCAGCTCAGAGTCAGTGAATGTGATATTCCTAAAATAGCTTTTAGAACCTGGTATGGTCACTTTTAGTTTCTAGTTATGTCCTTTGGTCTTACAAATTCCCCATCAGCCTTTATAGACTTGATGAACTAAGTGTTCAAATTGTACTTGGACGTGTTCATCATAGTCTTCATCGATGACATTCTTGTCTACTCCCATAATGAAAATGATCATGCAGACCATCTCAGAATTGTACTGTAGACTCTTAGAGCCCATCAATTGTTCACCAAATTCAGTAAGTATTAATTTTGGCTAATATCGGTAGCTTTCCTTGGCCATATTATTTCTGGTGATGGCATTAGAGTTGATCCTCAAAAGACTAAAGCAGTGAGAAATTAGCCCAGACCCATCTCCCCATCAAACATTAGGAGTTTCTTTTATTTTGTTGGCTATTACTGATGATTTGTTAAAGGGTTTTCATTTATTGCATCCCCCGTGACTGTCTAGATTGTCTCAGAACAAAGTCAAGTTTTAGTGATCAGATTCTTGTGAGAAGAACTTTTAGGAGGTTAAGACTTGACTCACCTCAGCCCCAGTTTTGATGCTACCAGATAGTTTAGATAGGTTTGTTGTGTACTGTGATGCTTTCAGAGTTGGGTTGGGATGTGTTTTGATGCAGAAAGGTAAGGAAATAGCCTATGCCTCTAGACAACATAAGCCTCATGAGAAGAATTACCCTACCCATGATCTCAAATTAGCAGCTGTTATGTTTGTATTAAAGATTTAGAGGCATTATCTGTATGGGGTGCATCTTGATGTATTCACGGATCGCAAAAGCTTGCAGTATATGTTCTCGTAGAGAGAGTTAAATCTTTATTAGAGGAGGTATTTAGAATTGTTGAAAGATTATGATATGAATATTTTGTATAATTCGAGAATGGCCTATGTAGTGGAAGATGCCCTTAGTAGATTTTCTATGGGTAGTGTGGCTCATGTTGAGAGTGATAAGAAGAAGCTGGTTCAGGAGGTTCATAAGTTGGCTAGATAATGCTTTCATTTGGTTGACTTAGATGAGGGTAGTGTATAGGTTCAGAATATTTTGGAATCTTCCTTGGTTGCTGAAGTGATAGAAAAGCAAGACAGGGACCCCAATCTAATTAAGTTAAAGGAGTTTGTCAGAGATCAGAAAGTAGAGGTTTTCTCCCAAAGAGGAAATGGTATGTTGCATTGCCAGGGTAGATTGTATATGTCGTGTGTAGATGGCATGAGTCAGTGGATTATTGCTGAAGCACATAGTAAGGATTACTCTATTCATCCAATGGCCACTAAAATGTACCACGATTTGCGAGAAATCTATTAGCGGAGTGGGAAGACGAGGGACATTGCAGAGTTTGTAGCTAAGTGCTCTACGTGTTAGAAGTTTAAGATTGAACACCAAAATCCTAGTGATTCTATGTAGGAGTTCAATATTCCTACTTAGAAGTGGGAGGAAGTGAACATGGACTTTGTGATAGGTTTGCCTCGTACTCATCATCAGCATGATTTGATTTGGGTCATTGTGGATAAGATAACTAAGTCATCCCATTTCTTGCCAGTCCATATTTCTTATTCTGCCGAGGACTATGTTAGGCTCTATATAAGAGAGCTGGTTAGGTTCCACAGTATTCCATTGTCTATCATCTATGATAAAGGTACTCAGTTTACCTCTCACTTTTGGAAAGCATTTTAGAAGGGTCTCGGTACCCAAGTTCACCTCAGTAGAGCCTTTCACCCTCAGACAGGTGGTCAGGTAGAGAGGACCATTCAGGCCCTAAAGGATATATTAAGGGTGTGTGTCATCGACTTCAAGGGTAGTTGGGATGATCACTGTAATACCCCATAAAATCCTAGCTTAAATTAGTCTTTTAGATCATTAAAAGAGGTCCCAGACTTAGAAAAATTCAACTAAGTAATGACACATAGTCACATCTTAGGACCTCAGCATTTTCATAATTTTATTTACGATCTTATGACATTAAAGTGTTGATTTTTAAGTCAATTCATGATCAGGAAGGTCAATGGGTGTTCTCAAGAAAGTTTTGAATTTTTTGGACCTCGTTAGAAGCTTTTTTGGATGTCAAAAATAGTGAGTCGATGCGATCTCGATGTGTCGCATTGCTTATCTCATCGATGGATATTTTTGCCCAGCATTTAGTGTAAATTCAGTAAGCCAATGCGATATCGATGCGTTGAATCGGGCATCGCGTCAACCCCATCGATGTGGCGCGTCAGTCTGCATATCGCTGGGTGCAAATTTTGAATAATTAAAATCTGCATCCAAAGGGGTAAATGAGTTAATTTCCCCATTCTTATTCCGCCAAAAAATATAGAATTTTATCCCCAAATAGCAACGATACCTCATTATTCATCTTTTTCATCTCTAATAACAAAGCCCTAGCTCTAAGAATCAAGAACAAATTTCATAACTCCTACTTCAAGAAATCTTATAATCCAAAGTTCCGGGTCCAATAACACCAAGAGGAAGTTTCAAGAATACCATTACAGAGTCAAGAATCAAACTTTTACATTCAAATTCATCAACAAGGTATGTGGGATTCATGAACAAGGATCCTCTTTTATCCTTGTACCCAAAATTAGCTTTTAACTAAAAATTTAGATGATTTTATATGAAATTACATGAGATTTAAATTAGGGTTCATACCCATTATTGTTAGTTACAAGATTATGAGTTTTTTTTTTTAGAGATTTTGAAGTTGAATTGCACGTCTATTTTCATATTTTCATGCCCATTGCAGTAAATTTCAAATTTTGAGTTGAATTATCATTAATTACATATCAAGCATGAACTCTATGATTTTTTGACATGAACTTGATGCATGGGTTATCAAACCCAAGTTTATATGTTGATATTTCAAGAAATATGATGCTTTAAGCATCCTATGATCAAATTATTTACAGATTTTCAATAAAGCTTTGATCTTTTGATCCTCAGATAAGATTTGGAATCCGCTTTACAGACTTATTATAGATTAACATAAATCAAATTAGCTTTACTTACAGATTTAAAATTAGATAAATCTAAAATTGATTTCATAATAAACCCTTATGCTAGTTTTTAAAAGTGTATTTCCAATAGAATGGGCATAAATATTAAAGGGAGTAGTATTTAGCACTGAGCGAAAAGTATGGGACAGTGTACCCTAGCTTCCACAGAATTATGTAGCCAATATAGGTACAGATTTAGATTATTCCCATTTCTTTATGGATGACAGAAATAGATGTGATCACTTAGATTAGGTTATACTCCTTGGCAAGAGTATGACACCTCTCCCTATCTTGAGGTTTTTCCCATAGGGAAATAAGATGTTGCACTCCATGTTAGCTCACATGGTTTATGTCGGTTAAAAGAATCTCCCTTGCAGAACAGTTTTTAAGAGAATTCCCTCCTAGTAAGAGTAAATAATAGAAAAAAAAAATTAGAAAACCAAGTGTAAAGGCTCACAATTTTTCTCAGATATTTTTTGACAGTAAGACATTAGCTACATACTTCAGCTTTCAGATTTCAAACATAAAAGTGAGCCTTTTTTACACTTAGATAGCATGATTTACACACAGAATACTAGTACAACATTTAGAACTAAATGTTATGACTCACAAGATTTATTCAATATGTTTTACTACTCATGATTACAAACTTCAGTTTCTCAGTTACTCAAGCTTATGTGAGTCATTTACATTTGGCATGCATTATTTTATAAATTTTGATGATGACGAGATGATGTTTTACTTATACATTCCACATATACATCTATGTGCTACATTATCTTATAATGTAGGTTCAGGTGCTCAGTTTCAACAGTGTGAGTGATTTTAGAGCATCTTCTTCTACATCTGACAATTGGTGAGTCCTCATAGTTTGGAGTCTTAGTTTTTTGGATTTACAGCCTATCATTTTAGATATTTTAGTATTTTCAGATAGTCCAAGTCAGCTGGGGGTTTGTGCCGGTGAATCTCTAGCATTAGTAGTAGAGGCTTGTCAGATTGCTAGTTTGCTTCAAATTTTTAGTATTGTTTCATCAGACATCTGAGATTAGTATTTTTAAGATATTATATTCAGACAGTTTTTTTCATTTAGTATGATTTTGATGTCTATATTTTCCTTATTTTATGGATCAGACTTGGCAGAAGGTAGACAGGATTAGCTTAAGGCTACTTGTAGTCTTGAGCATCATGTGATGTCTTGAGACCAAGTTTTAGGCCATACAAACTTGGTATCAAAGCCTAAGGTTTATAAGAGTCCTAGAGAGTCAGACAAGCCGCGTTACGTAAAGTATTGATCATGGGTTTAAAGAGAACCACATTCATAAGCAAGAGGCTACATGATATTCTTAGAAAATCATCTCTTTCTTTCATGATTTATTATGCTGATGGTATCTCTATATGGTTTTAACTCATGCTCTCTCATAACTGCTATTAAAAATGTCTCTTCATTGAGCTAATACCCGCAGAAATAATAACCATCCACTCTAGCCTATTGGACCCTTTGAATGAGAATGTATCCCATGCCAAATTTTAGGCTAACTTTGAGACATTAGCTCAAAATATGACTGCTAATGTTCAGGCCAATAATAAGGCTACAGTTCTATGTCAACAAGAGGGTGATTTAGCTACATCCAGACTTCATGAATTTAAGAGAATGAATCAACCTTAATTCTTTAGGTCAAAGGTAGGTGAGGACTCGCGGTTGTATCTTGATGAGGTGGAAAAGATTACCCAAGTCATGCATGTTACTAAAGATAAAAGTATGGAATTAGCTTTTTATAGGCTAAAGGATATTGCTTATAATTGGGCGATTATATGGAAGAAAGGTAGGGGTGAGAATGTATCTTCCATGAGTTGGCAGGTATTTTAAGATGCTTTTCTTAACAGGTTTCTTCCGTATGAGTTATGGAAAGCCAAGATTGAGGAGTTTATAAAACTAAGGCAGGGCTCAATGACAGTGAATGAGTAGTTCCTTAAGTTCAACCAATTATCTAGATATGCTTCTGAGTTGATAGACGACACCAGATATAGTATGAGTAAGTTTGTTACTAGAGTGTCTGGACTGTTAGTTAAGGAGTGTAGGACTTCCATGCTTATTAAAGATATGGATCTTTTTAGATTGATGACTTAGGCCAAACAGATTGAGGTACAAAAGTTAAAAGGAAGAGATAGAAGTAATAAGAAGGCTAGAACTAGGCAGTTTGAGTATGGTCAGTCAATGTCTGAAGGGGGAAATCATTCACAGTTTCAGAATTATTTATCACTGCTAGCACCATCTTGAGTAAGTGCTCCCACTCCCAGAGCTAGGCAGTAGTAGTGGGGTAAGTGCTTAATGTCTAAATCTCAGAGTAATATGAGTGGAAGACCCAGTTATCCTCCGTGTGCTAAGTATTATAAAAATCATCCTGGTGGGTGTTTTATGGGACAAAAAAGTTGTTATGGTTGTGGTAAGTTGGGTCATGGAATTAGAAAGTGTCCGCATGCTAAGTAGGGGAACAGGGATGTTCATCCCCAAACTCAATCTACTAGTGCACCATCTCCCATAGATTGCCCAATTATTTCTCGGGGTGCATCATCTAGTACTGGTTGTGGTCAACACCAAAATCAATTCTATGCTTTACCATTCTGTTAGGAATAGGAGAGCTCCCCAGATGTTGTTATGCATATGCTTTTCATATTTTATCTTGATGTCTATGTTTTGTTAGACCCCGGGTTGAATTTCTTTTACGTGACACCATTTGTCACAGTGAATTTTAAAATAGGCCCTGAAAAGATTCTTGAGCTATTCTTGGTTTCTACCCCAGTGGGTGAGTCAGTTATTGCCAAATAGGTCTATAGAAAGTGTCCTATAACTATCCTTCATAAAATTATATTGGTAGACTTAATAGAGTTAGATATGGTCGACTTTGACCTTATTCTTGGTATGGATTAGCTCCATTCTTATTATGAATCCATATATTGTCGCACCCGAGTAGTGAAGTTTTAGTTTCCAGATAAGCCAGACTTTGAGTGGGAAGGTAATTTAGTGTCTCCTAAAAGTCATTTCATATCCTATCTCAAATCTAGAAAGTTGATTTCCAAATGACGTATCTATCATCTAGTTTGAGTCAAAGACAGTAAGTCTGAGACTCCAATAGTTCAGTCAGTCCGAGTAGTCAATGATTTTCCTGAAGTCTTTCTTGAAGATTTGCCAAGGGTACCTCTAGATAGGAAAATAGAATTCGGTATTGACCTTCTCCCAGATACTTAGACTATCTCTATTCCTCCTTATCATATGGCTTCAGCCAAGCTTAAGGAGTTAAAAAAGTAGCTCAAATATCTTTTAGATAAAGGTTTCATAAGGCCTAGTATTTATCCATGGGGCGCTCCCATCCTATTCGTGCAAAAGAAAGATGGTTCTTTGCGAATGTGCATTGACTATCGTCAGCTAAATAAAGTCACAGTCAAAAACAAATATTCTCTTTTCGAAATTGATGATCTATTTAACCAACGTCAAGGTGTAAGTTACTTCTCAAAGATAGACATTAGATCTGGCTATCATCATCTTAGATTAAGGGAATGTGATATTCATAAGACATCTTTCAGAACCCGTTATGGTCATTTCGAGTTTCTAGTCATGTCTATCGGGCTAACAAATGCCCCACTAGCTTTCATAGACTTGATGAACAGAGTGTTCAAACAATATTTGGACATTTTTGTCATAGTCATTATAGATGATATCCTTGTCTATTCCCGTCGTGAGGATGATCATGCGGACCATCTTAGAATTGTGTTGCAAACTCTTAGAGACCACCAACTATTCATCAAATTCCGCAAATGCAAATTTTGGATAAGGTATTTAGCTTTCCTCGGTCATACTATTTCCAGTGAGGGCATTAGAGTTGATCTTGAAAATACAAAAGCAGCAAGAAATTGGCCTAGACCTTTTTCTCCTTTAGATATTAAAAGTTTCTTGGGTTTAGATGGCTATTAAAGGCGTTTTGTTGAGGGTTTTTAAACTATTGCATCCCCTATGTCTTATATTTACTCAGAAGAAAGTTAAGTTCCAGTGGTTAGATTTATGTGAAAAGAGTTTTTAGGAGTTGAAGACTCGACTCACTTCAGCATCAATTTTAGCACTACATGATAGTATAGATGGGTTCGTCATGTATTTTAATGTTTCTAGAGTCAATCTGGGTTATGTTCTGATGCAGAGAGGCAAAGTTATAGCTTATGCCTCCAGACAGCTTAAACCTTACAAAATGAATTACCCTACCCTTGAACTTAAGTTAGAAGTCGTTGTCTTTGCTTTGAAAATCTAGAGGAACTATCTTTATGGGGTTCATGTTGATGTGTTTACGGGTCATAAAAGCTTGCAATATGTATTTACTTAGAGGGGGTTAAATCTTCGTCAGAGAAGGTGGTTAGAATGGTTGAAGGATTATAATATAAGTGAGTTATACCATCTAGGAAAGGCCAATGTAGTGGAAACTCCCTTGCAAGAGTGCCTATGGGCAGTATTGCTCATGTGGAGAACGATAAGAAAGAGTTAGTGTAGGAAGTTTATCAGTTAGCGAGATTGGGTGTTAGATTGGTTGATTCAGCTGAAAGGAATGTTTGGATTCAAAGTAGCTCTAAATATTCTTTATTTTCTGATGTGAAAGAGAATGAAGATAAAGATTCTAGTTTGGTCAAACTAAAAAATATAGAGGTTTTCTCCTAAGAGGGAGATGATGTGTTGAGATAGCAGAATAGATTGTGTGTTCCATATGTTGATGATTTGAGGGAGCGGATTATGGTGGGAGTGCATGGTGCGCGTTATTTCATTTATCCAAAAGCCACCAAGATGTACTGGGACTTCTAGGAAATCTATTAGTGGAGTAGTATTAAGAGAGATATAACAGAATTTATAGCCAAGGGTGCAACTTGTCAATATGTTAAGGTAGAGCACCAAAGACCCGATGGTAAGTTGAAAGAGTTTGTTATCCCCACTTGGAAGTGGGAAGAGGTGAATTTAGACATTGTGAATGGTTTACCCCATTAGTGTTATCAACATAATTTGATTTATGTTATTTTATATAGATTGACTAAGTCAGTGCATTTCTTACCAGTTCACACGCCTTATACAACTGAAGATTATGCCAATTTATATATAAGAGAGCTAGTCAGATTGCATGGAGTTCCTCTGTGCCTCATCTCATATAGGGGTACTTAGTTTACCTCTCAGTTTTGGAAAGCTTTTCATAAAGGTCTAAGTACCCAAGTTCATCTTAGTTCTTCTTTTCGTCCACAGACAGATTGTCAGGAAGAAAGGACCATTCAGACTCTAGAGGATATGTTAAAGGCATGTGTTCTTAACTTCAAAGGTAGTTGGGATGATCATTTGCCATTGATTGAGTTCACATATAATAACAGTTATCATGATAGTATTCAGATGGCTCTCTTTGAAGATCTTTATGGGTGGAGAAGTAGATCACCAGTTAGTTAGTTCAAAGTGGGTGAGGCCTCTTTAATTGGGCCATACATGGTGTTTGAATCCATGGATAAAGTTTAGTTGATTTGAGAGAGATTGAAAGAAGCCTAGAGTCTTTAGAAATCTTATGCAGATGTAAGAAGAAGAGATCTGGAGTTCGCTGTAGATGATCTTGTGTATTTGAAAGTTTCACCCATGAAAGGGGTGAAGAGATTTGGCAAAAAGTGGAAACTTAGTCCCGGATATATAGGCCCCTTCTGGATTTTGAGTTGTGTTGGGAAGGTAGCATATGAGCTTAAGATACTCACAGATTTATCCTCATTTCATCTAGTGTTCCATGTGGCCTTTTTGAAGAAGTGCATGGACGATTTCGCCGTTATAGTCCCTCTAGAAAGTACATATATTCAGTATAGCCTTTCATACGAAGAGCTTTCAGTAGAGATTCTTAATCATCAGATTCGTAGACTAAGAACAAAGAAGTTCCCTTGGTCAAATTTCTGTGGAGGAATCAGTATATTGAAGGTGCTACTTGGGAAGCAGAAGAAGACATGCGTACCAAGTATCCTCATCTCTTCTCCACGAATTCAGATTCAGCCGAAGGTACAGTTTTCCTTCATTCAGTTCTTTTCCAGTCTCAGTTTCAGCCATACGGTTATCTTATGTCAATTCATGTATACATAGATTAGTTTAGTAACTTATCATTTTTAGATTCAGACATTCAATTCTAGTTTTAGTTATGTATGTTCAGTATGAAAACTTAGTACATTTGTTGTTTCAGTTATGAAATCATGCTTCAGTTTTGCATGTTCGGAAGGTAAGCTTAGTCTATCAGGATTCTTAGCTTAGTTAGTCTCATTCAAAGACAAATGTTATCAAGCGGGAGATATTGTAAAACCCAGCAAAATCCTAGCTTAAATCAGTCCTTTAGATCATGAAAAGACGTCCTAAACTTAGAAGAATTTAGCTAAGTAATGACACTTAGTCTCATTTTAGGACCTCGGTATTTTCATGATTTTATTTATGACCCTTATGACCTTAAAGTGTCAATTTTTAAGTCGATTCATGATCAGGGAGGTCAATGGATGTTCTCGAGTGAGTTTTGGATTTTTTGAACCTCATTAGAAGCTTGTTTGGATGTCGAAAATAGTGAGTCGATACGATCTCAATGTGTCACATCACTTATTATATGGATGGATATTTTTTTTCCAGCATTCAGTTCAAATCCAGTGAGCAGACGCGGTATCGACGCATCGATTCATCCATCGCATCGACCCTATCGATGCAATACATCGGTCTGCACGTCGCTGGGTACAAATTTTCTGTAATTAAAATACACATCCAAAGGGGTAAATGAGTAAATTTCTCAACTCCTATTCCATCCAAAACACACAATTTTAACACCAAATAGCAAAGGTACCTCATTATTCATCTTTTTCATCTCTAATAACAAAGCCCAAGCTCTAAGAATCAATAACAAATTCCATAACTCTTACTCCAAGAAATCTTGTAATCCAAAGTTTCGGGTCCAAGAACACCAAGAGAAAGTTTCAAGAACACCATTAGAGAGTCAAGAATCAAACTTTTACATTCAAATTCATCAACAAGGTATGTGGGGTTTGTGAACAAGGATCCTCTTTCATACTTGTGACAAAAACTAGCTTTTAACTACAAATTTACATGCTTTTATATGAAATTACATGAGATTTGAATTAGGGTTCATACCCATTATTGTTAGTTGCAAGATTATGAGTTTTTTGAGAGATTTTGAAGGTGAATTGTATGTCTATTTTCATATTTTCATGCCTATTGCAGTAAATTTAAGATTTTGAGTTGAATTATCATTAATTACATTATCAAGCATGAACTCTATGATGTTTTGACATGAACTTGATGCATGGGTTATTAAACCCATGTTTATATGTTGATATTTCAAGAAAGATGATGCTTTAATTATACTATGATCAAATTATTTATAGATTTTCAATAAAGCTTTCATCTTTTGATCCTCAAATAAGATTTGAAATTAACTTTATAGATTTATTACAAATTAACAAAAATCAGATTAGCTTTATTTATAGATTTAAAATCAGATAAATGCATAATTGGTTTCATAATAAACCCTTATGCTACTCTTTAAAAGTGGATTTCCAACAGAATGAGCATACAGATTAAAGGGAGTAGCATTTTGCACCGAGCAGGAAGTATGGGATTAGAGTGCCCTAGCTTCCATAGAACTACGTAGCCAATGTAGGTACAGATTCAGATTATTCCCATTTCTATATGGATGAAAAATACAGATGTGATAACTTAGATTAGGTTATACTCTTTGGCAAGAGTATGACACCTCTCCCCATCGTGAGGTTTTCCCCGTAGGGGAATAAGACGCTGGACTCCATGTTAGCTCACATGGTTTATGTTGGTTAGAACAACCTCCCTTGCAGAATAGTTTTTAAGAGAATTCCCTGCTAGTAAGAGTAAATAACAGAAAATATTTTTTTTCAGAAAACTAAGTGTAAAGGCTCACAACTTTTCGTAAATATTGCTTTATAGTAAGATATTAGCTACAAACTTTAGCTTTCAGATTTCAAATATAAAAGTGAGCCTTTTTTAAACTTAGATAGCATGATTTACAGACAGAACACTAGTACAACTTTTAGAACTAAATATTATGACTCATTAGATTTATTCACTATGTTTTACTACTCATGATTACATAATTTAGTTTCTCAGTTACTCATGCTTATGTGAGTCATTTATATTTGGCATGCATTATTTTATAAATTTTGATGATGACAGGATAATGTTTTACTTATGTATTCACCCTCATATACTCAGTACATCCTTAAAGTACTGATCCACATATAAGTCTATGTTCTACATTGTCTCATAATGTAGGTTTAGGTGCTTAGTTTCAATTGCATAAGTGATTTTTGAGCATTTCCATCTACATCTGACAGTTGTTGAGTCCTCATAGTTCAGGGACTTAGTTACTCAAATTACAGCTTATCAATTTAGATAATTCAGTATTTTCAGACAATCTGAGTCAATTAGGGGTCCATCCCAGTTACTCTCTAGCATTAGTAGTAGAGGCTTGTTAGACTGCTAGTTTGCTTCAGATTTTAAGTATTGTTTTATCAGACCCCTGTGATTAGTATTTTTTAGATATTATATTCAGACAGTTTTCCACATTCAGTATGATTTTGATGTCTAAATTTTCCTTATTATATGGTTCAGACATAGCAGAATGCAGACAGGGTTAGCTTAAGGCTACTCATAATCTTGAGCACCGTGTGACATCTCGGGACCAGGCTTTAAGGCGTTACAATCACTTTTCTTTCATGGATTTCACGTATAATAATAGTTATTATTCCAGCATTCAGATGGCTCTATTTGAGGCTCTTTATAGGAGGAGCTGTAGATCCCTAATCGATTAGTTTGAGGTAGGTGAGACTATTTTGGTAGGGTTTTATTTGGTGTTTAATGCTTTAGAGAAAGTCCAGCTGATCAGGGAGAGACTTAAGATAGCCCAAAGCCAACAAAAATCCTATGCAAATTTAAGGAAGAGGGACCTTGAATTTGAGAACAATGATTTAATTTACTTGAAAATCTCACCTATGAAGGGAGTAAAGAGGCTTGGTAAGAAGGGGAATATTAGTCCCCGGTATGTTGGGCCTTACGGAATTTTGAGCTACTTCGAAAAGGTAGCTATGATCTTGTGTTTCCTGCAGACTTAGCATCAGTGCACCCAGTATTTCACATCTCCTTGCTAAAGAAGTGTATTAGTGACCCAAATATTATGGTTCCCTTAGAAAGCATAGATGTTTCGAACTGTCTCTCTTACGAAGACATTACAGTCGAAATCCTTGATTGCTAGATTTGGAGACTAAGGAACAAAGAAGTACCATCGGTCAAATTTCTTTGGCGGAATAAGTCCATTGAGGAAGCCACTTGGGAGGCAGAAACAGATATGTGAACTAAGTACTGTCATCTTTACTCCGCAAATTCAGATTTAATTTAAGGTAATTGTTTTCCTTAACTTGTCTCTTTTCCATTCTCAGTTCCATCCATATAATTATCTTTATGTCATTGCATGCATTCATGAATCAGCAGTCAGTCACCACGTTTCAGACTCAGTCATGTAATTATGTCTTTAGTTATGCATAATCAACATGTAACGTTAGTACCTCAATATTTCCCAGCTTAATCAGTCTCAGTCAAGGATGAATGTTCCCAATAGGGAGATATTGTAAGACCCTATAAGACTCTAGCTTATTTCAGCTTACTATTGCATGTTAGAGGGGTCTATGACTTAGAATAATTCACTAAGTCTTAAGACAGTCATTTCTAAAGCCCTTAAACTTTGATGAATTCAGTTTTGACCTTCCTGTATTGGAAATTTAATTTTTAAGTTGATTCTTAATTGGAGAAGTCAATAGTACATCTCGGCTGAGTTTTGGAATTTTGGGCAAGCGTACGGGCATGTTCGTACATCCAAAATAGCAGGTGAAGGCAATTAGCCTATGATGCCCACTCCAGTCCGGTGCTGGGGGAGCCCGCGGTGCCCGCTTCATCACTCGCCCCTTATTTTTTCAGCTTTTGATTCCATTTTTCTACGAGCAAATGGGTTATTTTCCCTTTACCTAAGGGGTCCATAACATGGGATTTATGGTCCCAATAGCATAATTTACTTTCTTATTCTCAAAATTTCCCCAGTTAAAAGTATTCCCTCTCAAGAGCAGACCATAGCCCCTTCAACATTCAAGATTAATTCTTAGAAAATCCACCAAAAAATTCTAAGAATTCTTTGATTAAGGTATGTTAGGTGTTCATCCTTGGTCCTTTTCACCCTTGGACCCCAAGAACCTCTTTCAAACTTAAGTTATGAGTTTTACATAATTTAATTAAATTATACTCATGAATATCTTATTATGGTGATTTCGAGTTAAAAATATAGGTGTTTTCAAGGAGAATGATCTAATACGTATTTTGAATGATGTAATTCTCATGTAGAACCCTTAAGTTGTGAATTTAATAGTATAGTCATGGTATTTTTGTATGTTGCTCACTTCCATGTAAAATTTCATGTCTCCCAAGTGTTTGATAAAATGCCTAGATGAATGAGTTTTTGACAATGACTACTTATTATATTTCCAAAGTTGTAGTATAGTCCCGTTGTCTATGTTGTTAAGTCCTGGGGGTTATGAATACCCAAAATTTAGTTGGTTACTTAGTTTTTAGAATTTACAAAATAAATTCAATCATACCGTGAGCAATATCTTTTAGTTGAGTTAGCATTATCAGTTCTATATTCAGTTAAGCCTAGTCCATTTTAATGATCAGTGTCAGTTCAGTTGGGAGTAGGATTCAAGACCGAGAAAACCTAGGGATAGGGGCATTCGTGTAGGTTAGGGTTTGACCCTTAATAGTAAACCCTGAGTTACAGAATATTGTAGCCAGCGTAGGTTGAGTTATCTTCCTACCATTTTATGGTTGGCACATATCTCATGGGTTTATTGCCAGATTAGGGTGACTCATGTGTCCTTCAGGACGTTAATTTAGTGGATCCATATAACCATTGTTAGCAACCGTGGCATGGTATTGAATTCTTTCTAATTAGGGTTATAAATTGGATCCCAATTAGCTTAACTGGGGCATGTCGGTTAGATGAAACCTCCTACAGTCTCAGTTATAGTACTCAGTACAGCGTTTAGTTCGGTTTTCTTGACCATAACTTTCAATTATCAGTTATTTAGTTACATATTTTAGTAGGACAGTTTCAGACTATTTTGGATATACGAAATATGCTTGGTCTTGCATATTCAGTATTTTTAGTTACACATGTATTCTCAAGCAGTTAACTAATGCTATTCAGTCAGTTATCATATCATGGATATGAACCCATGCATTTCATCCTTACCTCATTTGGCATACAAGTACATTCAAAGTACTAATCGCATAAATTTTCTTGTGCTATGATGTCTGATATCATAGGTTCGAACCTTAATGAAGATTCTTAGGGCTATAATATTCTTAGTCCGTTGTTCGAACCTTCAGGATAAAATGGGCAATCCAATTAATGAAGAATATGTTGAAGAATTTCTGAACAACCCATTGGTAACCTATAAGTATCAATCAAGTATCATGATTTAGTTTCAATTCATAAATTACACAATGCTTATAATAATTATAAGGTATGGATTATCTAATTTCTACAAACGCAGGGATTGTGGTCATTTTGTTGTCGCTTTCACCAAGTATTTGAGTGATGGATTACAAGTACCAAATAATGGAATTGATGCCGGATTACTCCATAAAATATATGCTACTCTTTTATTGAAATATGGAGAAGTGAAAGCTCAGAAACTGCATGCAAGCAACATTAAAGATCCGCGACGATCAAAGCCAAATTCTATCGCACCGAATGAAGAACAACTTGTCCATATTGACTAGATCCTTATAGTGTGAGTCTATCAAAGTAATAAACTCTTCTAAGGAATTGTTGGCACCGAAACTTTAATTGTTCATTACTATGTTGAGTAGATTATCTATACCCATAACAAAATTACATTCCATTTATTTGTGAATTTATTTCATGTAATTTCTAAAGGCTTTGATTTATTTTATTGTGTCTATGTTATCCTTAGCTCTGAACTTACTAATTGAAATGGAAAACTAGATTTGAATATTGCGACAGATAATGTATTTGTTGCAATAAACAACATATCTATTAGAAATTATCAAACAGATTTAGACATTTGTTGCAACATATAGGTCATCTATTGGAAATTATTAAATAGGTCTTCCTACATTTTCGATTTTCTCCAATAGATGACCTATCTATTGAAATAGATAGACTTAGAAATAAACATATGTATAATGCAACAGATAATCAACCTATTGCAACAAATAAACTATCTGTCAAAATAGATAGACTATTTGTTACAACAGATAGACAATCTGTTGCATTAGAAAAAAAATTAATTTTCATCAAATATAGAAAATTGTCATGATATTTGTATTTCTACATTTTCTTTTTATAAACAAGATCCAAGCATTTAGTTAGTACCCCATAATCCCAGACCTCTTGCATCCTTGCCACAATGTTGCTGCACATAAAGGTTGTTGGGTTGGACATTTTTGTGCCAGTTAGCAAACATTTAATGTGACCAATACATACAACCCACATGCGGCACCAATTTTATTTCTTGGAAGGTCTTTGTCCTTGTTTCAACCTTCAAAATCCTATATTTGCTTAAATACTTTCGCTAATAAATGATTCATCAGTCTACTCTGCCTTAACAAGTTGGGGAACAATGCCAACAATGGCTCCATCTTAGTGAAAAAATCTGCCTCGTCGAATACAGGCAAGTTGCAATCATAAACCTTCTTCATTCCCTTCTTGAGAAGTATCTCAATAGCCATAAAATGCTTTTTCTCTACGTTCATGACTGCTAAAATTCACTTTTATTTGATTCATTACTTGCTGTATGGATATGTACTCTTTCCTGTAACATAATTAAACATATCTTCATCCTATTTAAACCTAGAAACTAATGAATCAAATCTCGGGCCATCGGGAGTGGACGCTAGCTGACTGAGCTCATCGCACCTATACCTGAAATTATTGAATAAGTTAAGGTCTATTATCCTATTGACAACATCATAAGCATTCGGGTAGGCTAATTGTCTGCCCCTCATGAGGCAGAGAATTTCATCAACATATTGTGATATAAGAAGACAATTTTTAAATAGGTTAGTAATTTAAAAAAGAAAAACAAAGTCGAAAGATATAGTGGATGGACCATATCTTGCACAGGGTTCTCTAAATTTGTTAGAAGACTACCCATCTAATTAAACTTATGCAATAGATAAGTAATTTGCTGCAGCAGAAACACCACTATTTGTACTAGAATACATAGCCGTTGCAACAGATGACACATCTGTTGCGTAACTTCTTCCTCAATGAGCAGACTAGAAGGCTAGGTTAGGAAAAGTAAACTTACCGTGTCCACGTACAACACGTCCATATCAGTCATCTTCTTGAAGTATTGGGGGAAAAGGTATTCATGGTGAAGGTTTTTATGTGTTGCTTGGAATTTATGGTCGTTTTCAGAACAACCTTCTGTTTGGCGTCAAGTTTCGCGTATATGTCCACCTTCTTCAACGGTCCCTAAACTTCAACTTTTTTTGGAGGAGGAGGTGAAATTTTTTTGTTTCATAATGTCTAAATGTTTTTTTTCTTCCTAACCTCCATTGTAGGAGTGTATGGCTTACTCACCTTCTTAGATGGTATGACAACCCTCTTGGATATCAATTACTTGACAAATTTAGTGATAGTATGTATTATTTTAAGGAGTTTATCATGCCTATCCATGCAGTCTTTGCATTTACAATGAGAAGATGAGGGTGAAAAGGGGTGAGAAGGACTACTGTAAGGGTGAAAGGGACCGGTGTAAGGGTGAGAGGGACTAGTGTAAGGGGTGAAAGGGACCGGTGTAAGGGTGAGAGGGACTAACATGAACAACTCCACCAGCAACAACCCCAGAAGTAGCACATAGATTTGTTGCAGCAAGTTGGTCAGGAAGAGCCTCAATATTAGGTTGAACTTTCCTAAATTCTCTTTGTATGGTTGTTGCCCCAACCAATTCCTTATTTATCAACTCTACCGTTGGGTCTGCTATTGTATAAACTAGACCTAGAGTAATAAAAAAAGATATCTCTAACTCTCTTTGAGTGGGTACGATCCATGGATGCATAACCTAAAAAGGGGTAGATACGTTTAAATCAAATAATAATTTGCAGTCAGTTGGGCAATGTCTTAACAAATATAACTTATGCAACAAATGATCTTTATGGTGCAATAGATGATTCATATATGGCAATAGATTAAGCATCTATTGCATTAAATTACCCATCAATTGCATAAGTTGCATTAGATGGGTAATCTGTTAAGTCAGGTTCAAAGAACCAAAATAATTGATGGGTAATTTTTAGCAAAAAGTAACTCATTTGTTACAACAGATTACCAATCTATTGCACCAGATAGTAATATGTTAAGAGAAATTGCAATAGATTACCAATCTGTTGCAACATATGAATCCTCTATTTTAATATCTTTCATTATGCCATATTATTTTACTTGAAAGAAGACTTACTGCATCATCCAGAGGGTTAAAGAGATAAACCTCCTTATTTCTTTTGTTACTATTTTCATCCAACCACCTAAGGATCCTTGGATGAGAACTGTAACAGCCCGATTCGCTGAACCGAAATGCTACACGATGCTCATGACCTCGAGGGACCACAAGCTAACTCATGACTGATATCTGTACCTGTATACTACAAATCATGATATAATAATGTGGAATACATAGAACTATAAGTCCATAAGGTTCAACTGAATACAATTATGTGGGTGAAAATACCCAAAACAACTCAATCTGAACGTATATCTAAACATAAATCTGAAAGCCTCTAAACTATCAGAATAAGGAGTTGAAGGAACATGTATCCTACTAACTCCGTAAAACTGAACTGAAGAAATAAATAAATGTATCAAATCATATTGTCCTCGAATCAATGAGGACTCACTGTGTCTCTGTGACTAGAATGCTACCGCTACTGCTAGGCTGGAGCTCGTGTCTCGGAACCTATGGTGTAACATAAAAAGAAAGAACCATAGCGAAATTGCATCAGTACAATTGGAGTACTGAGTATACAAGGAAGGTAGGCTGAACATAAAGTGTTTCATGCATGAACAACACTGACTGACTAATATGAACGTGGGAGTGCAAACACACATATATAAAAACTGGGACCATGAATACGTGATATCATGACCTGTAAGCTAATACATGGTTTACTGATAACTGTCATGACTGATACTAAAACTGATAACATGGACGACTGTATCTGACAGTCCTGTATATATTAAAATCTGAAGAACGCCCTGATTTCTTTTACTGAGATTGATACTAAAACTGTGGAAAGTAGTGTTTAACCGACATGCCCCATGTATGCCGTTATGGCTAAGCTGGGGTCTAATCTCTATCCCAACTGGAGGGGTGTCAATACCGTTTCATGGGTAAGGACATCCTATGAGTGACCTTTATATGGCGGGTACTCAATGAGAACGGTGGGAATCCTAAACTGACGAGTTAATCCACCTCATCAACACTAATCTGACATGTTAAGATGTCTGAACCTAAGCTGGCTACGTAGTTCTAGAACACAAGGATGACTACTAAGAATTATACCATGAACTGGCGGGTGAGTTCCCATCATTGGGTTCACTCGATGCTAACCTCTACTCCCATCTGGAGGGACTGGACATGAATAACTGACTGTGCATGACTTAATCTTACTGAATTCCGTTGACTGACGGAATGTTACTGATATCTAACAACTGACTAAGATCATAAGGTTTTCTTGAGTCACATGATTGACTGAAGTCTATGGAATCATAGCTTGAGTTTGGATATCGTGAAACATGACATGGATCTAGGCACACAACTATAGTTTTCAGGTACAAGTACCCCAAGACTCGATAGGAGGAAACTGACACACATGACTGACTTGATCATAAGAGTAGAGTCCATAATTTATAATATCATAAGTAGGGATCCATACTAAGCATTGTTATCAACAATCTATTGCATGGAAAGGATTTCATATCACATGGAAGTACTTGCACAATCTTAATATCACGTTCATTGCATAATTATATTGGCAACACATACCAATAGCATGGAAGTTCATGTGGATTGCATGGTTATCATTCATCTTGTCCATAATTAGGATTTGCAAGTAAACATAGCATAATCTCATAAGAATAGTTCATGAGTATTCCAACAACATTTACAAGGTGTATTATCAACATAGAAGTCATTGGAACATAAGGGCATATCATGAATCCTTCACTTAGCCAAAATTTAGCTATATTGCATGATTTCTAGTTTCTTACGTATTTTATCAAACACCTTACATGCAAATCTTAAGCATAGGTGATATCATCAAATTATACATCATGAACAACCAAATTTACATGCTTCCAACTCATATGATATCATGAAATTCAAAAAAAACATATGAAGATTCCATCTTGGGAATCACCCAATATCAACAACATGATCATCAACACCCAACAATATAGAAATCATACTTTATAATGAAAAAGAGGGTTTTTGAGCTTTATGGATGAAAGGGATCCATAAATCAACTCACACATACCTTAGAAGGAAGATTCTTGATGATTGATGGAGGAATTTCCTTGAAATTAGATCTTCAAGCTTAGTTACGCAACCCTACTTGTTTTTCTCTTTTAGTGCTCTTGGATGATGAGCTTTGAGATGAAAATAGGGTTGTAATATATTTAGAAGCTATATATTTCGTAGGGTTAAGTTTAGGGACGTGTAAGGAGTGTTAAAAGACTTAATTACCCTTAAAATAACTCAAAACTAAGTGTTTTTGACACCTGGAACTGACTTAGGCGGCGCCCAAGTGATTGCCTAAGCTAGGTTGGGCGGCGCCTAACTAATCGCCTATGCTTGGGTTGGGCGGCGCCTAACCAATCGCCTATCCTTACTGTCTCTCACGAAAATGGGCATAACTTTTCGCTCAGGTATTGGATTAAGGATAAATTGGTATCGTTGGAAAGCTAATTTGATTCTATACAATTTAGCAGGTCTAAATCAGCCAAAATACCATATTAACATCAATTTATACTCGTTCAAAGATGAACCTTGCAAAATCGAACACTAAAACTTGATGGATTCAAAAACTCTTAGCTTGTATTACCTTAAGTGACTCATATGAACATGCTTAATGCATCATAAGCTATCCTATCACTAGGATATTCATTTTAAGTCATGTACTCAAGTATGAATCACAAAAAAGAAGATTTCATATGTAGGAATACATATTCACTTCCTAGCTTAAAAACATGCGGGGTATTACTATATAAACTAATGCAAGAGTATACAAATAGTGATTATATTTACTATGAAAGCCCAAGAAATGTCGTACAAGGTGATCATCTTGGGGGATAGATTTTTCAATAAATATTTGACAGTAAGCTTGTGGTTTTCATATCCCAAGGGATAATTGCTGAATTTCTCAAGATCCTCAGCAAGCTCCAACAAATTATTTTGTACGACTTTGAAGACGTCTCTTGACAATATAATAGATTGGGCAAACCAAACTAAGCACAATTTCTCCTTGTACTTCTTTGGTATGACTTTATCCTTGAGATATTCTAACAATATCGTGGCTCTATATCCATATCTAGTAATGTCTAACAACCCATCTATTTTTTTCCTTGCGTTTTTTAGTTTTGGTTGGTGGTCGCTTGGACAATGCCTTGTCTTTATTTGATTGTGGTGATTTGGCTCTCCTACTTGTCTTGGATTTTTTGTGCGGTGTTTCCTTGGTGATAGGATCTTTTGGATAATCACATCCCAAGCCTGTCACTATGGGAAACTCTTTCATGCTAAAATAAACCGGCACGCCATAGTAGTTGATCCAGATTTCATCTATCTTTTTGCCCCCCTCCTTCAAATCTTTATCATCCCCCACATACTTAATCCTATGCTTGAGAAGACCGTATACCATGCCCATTTGAAAACGGGCATTGTTGTCCTCCAGTAGGCCAAGAAATTGTCCAAAGCAGCTCTTTTTAAAAATTTCTCTAGTTTTTCCTCGTTCATAGTATTACTAAATTTATCAAAAGGTTTCCCCAACAGTTATTTAACTACAAAATCACTAGTTAGTTCAGTAGGGTCATCTATTGGCATATCAACTTGAAACCTATCAATACTAATAGTTTTGACAGGATCATGTTGGAATTTCAATCTTAATTCATGCCCTGTTGGTGATGCATTATCATCATGTTGATCATCATCATCTTTCTCAATTTTTACTTCCTTCTCTTCTTGTTTATCTTCTTCTTCTTCTTCCACAATTTTATTTTCCTTACCAGCCTCTACATACCCTTCTCTACCTCCCTCAACATCATTTTCATAACTTTTCTCAGCTTCACTTTTCCTGTATGAGATTGTTCAGGAAGTTCCTCTGAATTGTCCATGACCTGAGGCTGCCCTTAGTCGCGGTAACGGTGCTTACGGTCACAAATGACCACAAGCTAACCTATGAGCTAGTAACTGTTGCTAGGACTGAATATCATAATAATAAAGGATATATGCAGAAAACAACTGATAGAGTCATAATGTTAGAATACTGACAATACGATAAATTTACCAGTCTGTAATGCCTGATAAAATACTGAAACACAACTAGTAAGACAGATAACTGACTAGTTGTCTATCTGACAGTCTGAAAGCCTCTAAACTGACTGAGGAGATGATAGGATAGGTCCCAACTAACTACAACTGACTAACTAAACCAAAATGCAGAAATAACTGAATAAATATAATAGGTCCTAGATAGATGAGGACTCACGACTGCTGTTGTTGCTGCTGAAGGGTTGGACTGTCTAAGTACGGTCAGGAAACTGAGCGTCTGAACCTATTATATAAGACATCATAGTGCAAAGAAGAGAATGCGATTAGTACTTTGAATATACTAGTATATGAGATAAGGTTAGACTAATATACATGGGTTACTGTATGCATGAAATATAGAATAACTGAATAGCATGAGATAACAGAACATCAATGTATGAAAACTGAAATATCTGAGAATGCGTGACCAAGAACATACACATTTTTAAAATAATCTATAAACTGAAATACTGAAATCGGATAACTAAATGAATGGTAATCTGTATGCTTTGGTCAAGCAAACTGAACTGAATTCTGGACTAAATACTGCACTGAGACTGTGGGAGGAGTCATCTAACTTCCATGCCCTAATCTAAGCTAATCGTGGTCCACCCTGTAACCCTAGTTGGAAGGGTGTTAGTACCGTGCCATGGGTACTGAAAATGGCTATGTGGATCCACTAAACTAGTGTCCCGAAGGACTAAGGAGTCACCCTATACTGGCAGGAAACTCATGTGATATGTGTCGGCCCTAAAATGGTAGGAACAAATCTCAAACCTACGTTGCCTACGTAGTTTTGTAACTCAGGGATTGCTACTAAGGGTCAAACCCTTAATTAGAAGGAATGCCCCTATCCCTGAGTTTGCTCGATGTTGAATCCTACTCCCAACACACACTGATTTCTAAAATGAATTAAGTTTAACTAAATAAACAACTGATCATAATAATTGACTGAATAACAATGCTTATGGTTTATCTGAAATCATTCTAAAAATACTGAAATTAAGTAAACAACTAGGTATCGGGTGTTCATAACCCACCATCACTGAATGGAAATAACAACGATGACATATAAAGCTTTAAAATCCATAGTAGGGGATCATTGCTCAGAACCCAACATTTAGACATTTCATCAAACACATGAGAGTCATGAATTTAAGCATGGGAATGGGTAAAGCATGCGATAATTTACATTACTAAAACTATGAACTAAGGATTTCAATGTGAAGATTTCAATATTAAAAACATGTAATGGTTTATTCTACTTGAAACACTTATAATCATAACTTGAAAATAATTTATCAAGATATTCAGCAATATAATTCAACTAAATCATGTAAAACTCATAATTTAAGTATAAAAAGGGATTCTTGGACTGCATTGGTGAAAGGGACCCATTGATGAATATCACACAAACCTTAAAACCTTAAGTTTGAAAGATAAACACTAAATTTGTTGCTTTCTTGAAGGTTCTTGGATTTGGGTACTTGAATTGTTAGTTTCCTTGGAGAGAAAGTAATGGAAATTGATGTTCTTGGGAGGTGAATAGGGTTTCTTTGAGAGGAGAATTGACGAAGATGGGCAAATAATGCCCTAACTGACATTATAATTTATGAATTGAAGAATTGAATTGAGGAAGAATGACATAATTTCCCCTCAAGCAATTAAATTCGTAACTGGAATATGGTTTACAGAGTCACCGCGTGCGGCCCTATCGCGATAAGCTACTTGAATCATGATCTAAACATGACCCAAACCTCGTCCAAAAAATCCAAAACTTTACCGAGATATGTACCTTACACCCCTGAACATGAATTAACTCAAAAACAAACATCTCGAGGTCGGGAAGACCAATTGAAAAATTCTCAAATATAAGAGGACTTAAAATGACTAAGTCCCCAATACTTAGTGAAATTTTCAGGTTTTAAGCCTCTTATGAATGCAACTAGGAGCTGAACTGAGCTAAGAATAATATAGGGTATTACACGAATCCATCTGTACTCTAGCCTTTTTAGTTAGGTGGTCAGAAGTTGATCCACTTTCAGTTTCTTTTCTTTTGGGAGACATCTTTTATCTTCAAACTACGGAAAAACAAGAAAATACATTACAATAGATGTCTGCATAATTTTAAAAAAAAGGTAAGACAAATTTAAATAAATTTTTATACGCCACAATACAAAAACATATTCCAATAGATAACCCATCAGTTGGAATAGATGAATCATTTGTTACGACAAATGCATAACTTATTGCAACTGAAAACAACCTAATGGATTTAATCAAAACAGTCTTGCTACTGGTTTGTTGTATGCCAACAACTGAAACATTTGGGGAATTTGTTTGAAGACCTATGTTAATATCTCCCAACAGATGCTCCAGTTATTGCAATAGATGAACCACCAACACCAACACCAGACCACCAAAACCACCAATAAAAATCACCAACACCACCACTAATGCCACCAATACCAACACCAACATCAATACCACCAACAACACCAACACCACTACCAACACCAACATCACCCCCAGCGCCGCCACCACCACTACCAATACCACAAATACACCACCAATGCCATCACCAAAACCACCAACACAACCACTAAGACCACCACTAACACCACCACCAATGCCACCTAAACTAACATCAAGACCACTAACACCACCACCAATACCACAAATACCACCACCACCACCATCCAATAATACCAGGGTAATCAACAGAACACTGCGACAAAAATTAGTGTTTTTTTTGGGTTCTTCCTATGTTTTCTTAATTAAAACTCAAAATTGTTAACCCAGTCTAGAAGATAATACAACTAAAAGTCTTCTTTTTCATTATTAACTAAAAATTCCTAATTTTTAGAAAAAAGAACAAATGTAGAACTCTTCTTGAACTGTGTTACCTTCAAAGATAGGCAAAACGACAGATAAAAGAAAGAATAAAGTCAAAAATAACAACTATATGGCCGAAAATGAAAAGAAAATTAATCTGTTATGTAGGGTTGAGAAATATGTTGACTAGTTATTTGTATTGTTGAGTAAGATAGATAAGAGCGCAAATTTGATATTTGAAATGATGAAACGTTTTTTGCGCAAATAGCTGATTTGTATCGGTTGATTTTTATTTTGTAAAAGAATGACAAGCTTTGAAACTGTTAATTTGGTCCGAGTTGATCTTAATTAATTTTTTAAAAGAAATAAGCTTTAACTGTTTCATCATAATAAATTGTATTAAGTTCAATTGGAACATTTATGAATTTAATAATATTTCAAATAATATTTTAATATGAATCATTTCAAATCAAATTGATTAGTCGATGGCTCAGGTCAAGACAAACGCAACTCCAACATCATGCAATTGCAATGACTCAAATAAAATTGTAGTTGACCCTATCGACCTATCTCTTAGCTAAATAAATAATAATATTTCAAATAATTGCATGATATGAATCATTTCAACTCAAATTTATCAATCGATGACTCGGGTCTTGACGAACGCAACTCCAACATCATGCAATTGCAATGACATAATTGAAATTATAGTTGACTGTACCAACCCATCCCAAATTCTAGCTAAATCAATAATAATATTTCAAAAAATGTCTTGATATGAATTGTTTCAACTCAAATTAATCTGTCAACGACTCAGGTCAGGACGAACGTAACTCTAATATCATGTAATTGCAATGACTTAATTGAAATTATAGTTGACCCTATTAACTCATACCTAATTCTAGCTAATAATTAATAATATTCCAAACAATGGCTTGATATGAATTATTTTAACTAAAATTGATCAGCTGACAACTCAGGTCAGGACGAAGCAACTCCAACATATTGCAATTATGATGACCCAATTGAAATAGTAGTTAATCCTATCAACCTATCCCTAAGTCTAGCTAAATTAATAATAATATTTTAAACAATGGCTGGATATGAATAAATAGAGGACTAACTTATTGCAACAGATGACACATCTGTTGAAAATTATCAAACAATCATAGACATCTATAAAATAGATGTTCAACCTATTGCAACAGATGACAAATTTATTGGTCATTATCTGATAGATAATATCATATGTTGCAATAGATGATTTATGTTTTGGAAATTATCGAGTAGATAATGACATTTGTCACAACAAATGAATTATATATTGGAAATTAACAAATAGATGTTGCTATTTGTTGTCATAGATGACTAATCTATTGGAAAGTCTCAAACAGATGTAGATATCTATTGCGACATATGACTTATCTATTTTAAGATCTTTTTTTAATTATAAAAAATTCAAAATAAATAAAAAATACTAAGACGGTAAAAAGTTTTGTTGGATAACTCAAAAATCACCTCCTTGAGTTGTCTTATAAAAAATACTAAGACGGTAAAAAGTTTTGTTGGATAACTCAAAAATCACCTCCTTGAGTTGTCTTAACTTTTTTCAATGTCACCATCTCCTCATTCTTCTCAAAGAGTTTCACCACCATAAATTATTAACTTAATGAATATTTGGACCTATCTCTTTTCACGACCCAATTTCTTAGGTCATGATGGCGCTTACCATAACCCACTAGTAGGCAAGCCAACCTGTAGTCCTGAATAGCTAGTAATGAACTACTTAATAATATAAGGAAAAGAATGCGGAATATATGAAAAAAAGATCAATATAAAGAAGAATTCCAAAACCTAATTGTATCAGTACAAGATCTTCTAAACATAATAAAAGTACAAAAGTGATATATGGTTGAAATATACTAATACTACTTATCTCTGAATACAACTTAGAGACAAGTCTAATACATGGGAGAGAGATAAGTAATATTTCGAATGTTAGGAGCTCACTCTAAGTCTCCGAAGTAGGCTTCTCTATATGATACACACATCCATGGTGATAACCCATACCATAATCTACAGGTTGCAGAAGTGTAGTATGAGTACCGAATGAATAGTACTCAGTAAGAAACTACCAACTAAGATCCAAAGATAAAGCAGATATATACAACATATAAACAGAATGGAAACTACACCCAAGAGTCCAGAAATCATATAATATGTCAATGAGAATAATAAGGGACAACTATCCTATTCATGTCCAAGAGTATTAACATAATAAGACTAAGAAAGTATCAAGGTGAACTATCCTATTCCATCTACATTCACTATATGCAATATACAAGGCGAAGGAATGACTATACAATATGAACAACGAATGAAGGGATATTTAATAGTACCATATCTTCATATAGCTATATATATATATATGTATGTATGTATATAATACATATAAACAGAACCTACATCATCATGTTCTTATTTTAAAACCTCTTATAATACTATCAGGATTGAACACTAACATACTCAGGATTTTTAATCCACATGTCTAGACATAGAATAATTATGCATAGTAATGCAATCATAAGATAGCAGGGGACGAAGACATACCTTGATCCCGATACTGGATCAATGACCAATTTGTGATAGGCTAGGCCGACGGAGCATTGGTTACACCATTGCTGGCATCAATGTTGCGCATTGCTATCGCGTTACCTCACTAGAATTTGCCTCCAAAATTTTGGTTAAGTGTTGAACATTTCATTTTTTTTTCATGCCTTTTGTAGTGTATTTTCATCAAATTTCAAGCCTTTTTATCATTAATATATCACCATATTCAGTTCACCAAGCTTCTTACATCATCACACACCACAAATGAGAGATCAAAGAAACACAATATACTCTATAATGAATCAAAACAAGAGCTAAACTGAGGCTAATTCACAATGATCTTCAACTTTATGTTCTGACTCTTAACTTAATCAAATTGAACTTTGCCCATTACAAACAAGTTATTCCACTCATAATTACACATTTAAACCATTTGGAACGTATTAAATATATTAGAATCCAACGAAACCAACAAGACACACACCTAGCTCAAGTTAGTAACACTAGTTTTTCGGGTTGATCTCTAAATGACTCAATTAAGTACAAATTTGTTTAAAAAATACTTTGAATATCACCACCCCACACTTAAAGCCTTGTTCATCCTTGAAAAACTATTAACTCTAAGAATCATAAATTGAGGAGACCCTACACTTCTACTAAATGTAAAACACTCAAGTTAGTACTACAATGATACACGGAATGTAAGTTTCTACACAAATCACGTTATTTACACAATTGATAGCTCATGAACACTACTCCAAAACATACTATCCTTAAGAATTAACTCACCTAGTTGGAAAACTCATGCATATTGCTCAATCAAGGACATCATACAAATCACCCACATTCATCAAACATGTGCCCTCACAACAAAAGAGTTACCCATAATCACTCACATAAATGCAATTTATAACATAATAGGTACAGGAATCAAATTATGTTCACTCTCACAAAGAATTCAAAAGTCACACACAATGAACCATAGGATTGACCTTACAAAGAATTCAAAAGTCACACACAATGAACCATAGGATTGACCTTAGTGTAGTGCTCCACTAATATCGAAATGATGAACTTAGGACCGATTAGGTCTTTAATGGGTTTTAATGTAGGCTAAGAGATGGGTAGGATCTATTTGGGAATAGTGACTAACCTCTTTAAGTGCCTTAATACACTACAGTATACATTTAAAGTCAATCTCCAACAACCAAATTACACTTTTTCCATCCACCCATATCTTTTGATTTGCCCCATCTCTTTTAAGCATTTTCACAAACACTTGGTGGATGTATTATTTATTACCACATGAATCAATTTTTTTATTTTTCTGAACTATGGGAATATTTCTAACACTATTTTCATCACTCCCAACAACCATACATCAAATATAAACACCAATAACTATTATCTTGGGGCATTAATTTCAGCTTTTTCCTACTTATTGAATTTCACACTCCTTACTCAATTATTTTACAATTAAAGCACTTAGGAGCTTTTTTGGATCAAATTAAGGTCCATCAACCAAGGGGATTAAGCTACATATAAGGCTACCAAAGAAAATAAGCTAAAGGCTTAATGGGGTTTAACTAGGATTATGCACAAGGGTAGGTAAAAAAGAAGGTCTAAAACAAGGCTATCAAAGAAATACCTAAATTATCTCCTAAACCCATATTCTTTATTTTGCTTTACACACACATCGGGAAAGTTATAGACATCATATACAATAAGAAATTTAAAAAATACCTCTCATGCACATGGTACATGCTCAATTTAATAGGATCATCATAGACTCCTAACCAAACAATAGCATGAATACAACTTTAAGCCACAAATACATGAGTCAAAAACATGAGCCTAGGAGTGTCAAAAATAATAATTCGCCCAATAAACATGCTTTTACAATTAAAACACTTGCACCATGTAATCAAAAATAGAACCACTCAAATATCTTACACAAAATTTTAAATTGAGCCTAAATTTGGGAATTTTGCCACCCCACACTTAAAAATCTACTTCGTTCCCAAAGTTTACTTTTAAAGGAGATAAAAATACTCCCTAAGGCCTATAGGACTAGCTAGTAGCCTATTTTTGTATAAAGAATGTCTGTGGACCCCACACTCAGTCTTTGCCATGCTCCTTAGCTCAAGTTTTTGGTACTCAGACTTTCCATCAACCTGTGACTCAAAAAAAACAATAAAATATGTGAATTAAAAACTAAAAAGAAAACATACCTTATTAACTTGGGTTGTCTCCCAAGAAGCGCCTGATTTAGTGTCGTAGCACGACCTAACTCAACTCAACCAAATTCCTTCATCTTTTTACTCCGCTTTAGGAGCCATTTTCTTATTTGTTTCTTACCTCTTGAGTTTCCAGTCCTAAGGTCAACATATGTCTTAACTTCAACCTTCATCATATTGGAAAACAGTGGTATTATATCAAGCCGTTCAATCAGGTAGTCCGAAGAGGTCTTTAGCAGGCTAACCACCCCACACTAGTGCCCTTCAATAATATTAATCATACAAAAATCTTAATAGTGGAAAATTATATTAGGTGCCTTGTAAAAATAAAATACCACCTCTTCATCATCTACCCTCCTTTTGAGCGTGCCTTTTCTAAGATCAATCAATGTTCCTCCAATTGCTAAGAATGGATGCCTCAAGATAATTAGTACTTATCCATTTGCCTCAAAATCAAGAATAATAAAGTCAGCAAGAATAATGAATTTACCAACCTTTATGAGTACATCCTCTATTATTCCTTTCAGATATGCCTTGGACCCATCTGCGAGCTGCAAAATCATAGTGGTTGATCTAGGCTTTCCTAAGACCAATATTTTAAATAAAGATAAGGGCATCAAATTTATGCTCTCCCCTAATTTACTCAGTGTGTGGACCATTTTACTATCAATTTGGATAGGGAGAGTAAACTTCCCCGGATCTCTCAATTTCTTGGGGATTTTCTGTTTCATTACATCGCTACACTCTTAGTAAGTGTTATTGCCCCACATCCTACAATTTTACCTTATTAGTAACCACATCCCTCAAGTACATTGCATACTTGGGTATACACTACAAAATACTTAACAAAGGTAAGTTAATGTGAAGCTCTCTGAGCATGTCAAAGAACTTTTTGAACATGGCATCCTCCTTCATTTTTATTTGCCTCTGAGGGAAGGGTAGTGGACGTATCTGCTTCTTCTCTGGTTCAACAACTTTTTTCTTTCTTCAAGTACTTAGAATTTCTTCATTTTTCAGTAACTTTTTTGAAAACTTGTAGGTGATTCAATTTTGCATCTACCTCTTTAGTTACCTTTGGAGGTTCTCCTTGAAGCTCTTTACCACTCCTCAAGGGGATTGCTATAACTTGTTTTGGAGTTTTTATGTCTACTGGAAAACCACCTTGTGGCCTAGTATTTAATGCTTGTTGTAACTACCCAATCTGCAATTCTAAGCTTCTCTGAGCAGCTTTTGAATTTTTCATGTCTGCAGCCAATTATGTCTGACTAGATAGAACCTGCTTCAATATATTTTCCATGTTACTAGTTGATTGATTTTTTTGGGCCTGTGGATGTGGGGCATTCCATGGCTATGTTTGCCACTTCATGTTGTAGGTGTTACTTTAATTTGGACTTTAAGTATTTCCTACATACATTAATCATTCTAGATTTGAAGCAGATATGGCTGAAGAATGGCCACTATTTCCACTGATCTCACACTAACCATTGATTTGCTATACTTCATTGACTACTGTTATAGGCTGTAGAGCTCCTAATTTCAGGCTGCTGAAATGAGTTTTATAATATTTTTCAATGTCGGAACTTGAGCTGATAAGGCAGTGAACTGGTCCACTTCCAACAACCCTGCAACTTTCTTTGTAGCACTCTTAGAATCACCATGCTACTCTGGATTTCCTTGAGCTATGCGGTTCAATAAAGTGTACAACTCATCATATGTCAACTCCATCACTTCACCACCTGCGGCTGAATCTAATAAAATCTTCATATTATGAGCAAGAGCTTCTACAAAAGTATGAGCATGTACCTTATTAGACTGTTGGTGATGTGGACATTCCCAAAGAAGAGCCTTGAATGACTCTCAACCATGATAAATATTATCTTCTATCTTCTATTTGAAGAATACTATCTCACTGTGAAGTCTCGTAGTCTTACAAGACGAGAAACACTGAATAAGGAATTTTCTATCCATGTTATCCCATGAGGTGATTGAATTTGTTGGTTCTGCAATCAACCACTTTTTTGTTTCCCTGATCAATGAAAAAGGGAACAATGTCATCCTCATAAAATCTGCATTCATACCCGTAGGGATGAAGGTGTCACTGATTTCCAAAAAATTTTGCAAGTGGACCTATGGATCTTCATGTGAAAGCCCTGTGAACCGTCCACTGCTAATCAGAAGTTGTACCATTTTATTTTTTAGCTCGAAATTACCTCCAGCTTCTAGCTTCTAAAATGGGAAGGTCAAATTAGTTGGAAGTGGGATTGCCACTTCTCTAACTATCCTTTGGACTGCTTGTTCTTCATCCATTAGAATAGGATTTTCTTGATGTTCTGCGATTTAAGGAATATGGACAAGAAGGATTGCTTCTCCCCTTCTTTGATGAAAGTGTTGCTCAGGTTCAGGGCTGGGTTGAACAAACTCCCGATCCCTTCCTACCTTATCAACCTAAAAACTTGTTTCCTACAATAACAAAAGCAAGACCAAGTGTAAAATACAGCAAATAAATCTTAAAATAAAACTAAAATAAATAGTTATCAAATTTCAAGTCCTTGGCAATGGCGCCAAAACCTTTACAGCGCTTGAGTACACACACAAGTGTACGTGGTCTTATCAAGTAGTAAAGTGGCCTTAAAGAAAGTCGAATGTTGATCCCACAGGGACTTGATTTAACAACGATTTAATTCTAGTTTTACTTCGAAGATTTATTTGATGCAAAGGTAACTAAAAAGATTTCTGAATATTGTAAATTAAAAATAAAGTAAACAATGTGTAAATTAAAGTCTTGGAACAATCAATAGAGTAAAGCCCAGGGGTAAAGCACTTTGAATAATCATACTATATTATAGAATTTCATTCGTTAACTTTCTTATCTTGGTTGTTGATTCGTAGGTTTAATTGCATAATGATGATCTCCCGGCCTCTAATCTTTTACTTAATATGGACATTGCAACTACATCGTTGAGCGGGAACATAATAATCCAATTAAGTTATTAAATCTATCATCCTACGTTTGAATCAAGTAAGGCTCCTAAGTACACCCTTTTCCTAGGTGCTAAGTTTAATTATTTATTTTATAAAATAATAAAAACTCAAATTTTATTTATTCCCATGTTCTATCTCTCTATTCCCTCTCCCGAGATCAAAAGGTCGACAATAAATGTATTTTTCAGGTGATCAACCCATCAAATAATTCAATCAAGAATAAACAAACAACCAATAATAACAAGCAAAATTTAATGAAATTAATTCAAAACAATAGTACTCATGTTCTTGGTTTTAACCCCAAAAAGAGGGTGTTTAGCCACCTATACTCATAATCGTAATCACAAGATTGTAATTAACGACTAAAAACATGAATGAACTAAATTAAAATAATAAAAACCTAAAGATGAAGTTGTATCAGACCCTCAAAATCCAATGTATATCCAAAGATACTTAAAAAATGTACAAAGATGTACCCAGTGACGCGGAAACAATCACAAGATGTAAGCCAAAGATGTGTTGAACAAGGAAACAATTTCTGATTGTCAGTGAACCCAATGACGCGGTGCATTAGGAAGGGCATTGTTCCTATCAATGTGGTGCATTGGTCACAGCATTTCTGGCATCGATGCGGTGCGTTTCTATTGCGTTGACTCACTGGAATTCGCCTCTAAAATTCTGGTTAAGTGTTGAACGTCCCATCTTTTTCCTATGCCTTTTGTAGTGTATTTCCACCAAATTTCAAGCCTTTTTATCATTAATTTATCACCATATTCATCTCACCAAGATTCATCACACACCACAAATTAGAGATCAAAACAATACAATATCCTCAACGATTAATCAAAACAAGAGCTAAAATAAGGCTAATTCGCAATGATCTTTAACTTTATGTTTCGACTCTTAACTTAATCAAATTGAATTTTTCCCATTATAAATAAGTTATTCCACTCATAATTACACATTTAAACCATTTGGAACATATTAAATTCATTAGAATCCAGCGAAACCATCTAGACACACACCTAGCTCAGGCTAGTAACACTAGTTTTCCGGGTTGAACTCTAAATGGCTCAATTAAGTACAAACTTGTTTGAAAAACACTTTGAACATTATAATCACATCATTGTACACATATATGCTTATTTATATCATATTAACACATAAATCGCATGAATTATCCTCAAAACAAGGCTAAATAAGATAGAATCGTAACCTTAGAATGCATAAATAGACCCAAAATCACTAAGCCATAATAATGATCATAATAATGATAATAACAATATCAATAACACCATAAATAATCACCTACTCTAGAAAACCAAATACCTAGCCGAGCCTATGCATACCCTCACCGCCCCTTACTCGGAATATTCAATCAACATACAAAAACACAAGGTATATTTGTCCCAACCCAATACTACCCCTAGTCGTAACACAATGCTTGTAACCACAAGGGATCCTAAGCTAACCCATGAACTGGCATACTGCTTAAGCAACTGATTTAAATTGTGTAAAAACTAAATTCAATAAGCTGGAGAATAATCATGAGAAAGTCTGAAACGTAGGTAAAACATGTAGGTATCGGATGTTCATAACCCGCCAGCACTAAATAATTACAAAAATATGATGACAACTCTTAAAATAGTAATGTAAAGAAATAATGCAAACACCCAATATATTGGACAATTCAATACATGAGTATAATACGTGAATTTAAGCATGGGTATATATTAAACTTAGGAGAATAGCAATTTTTCATCAAAATTATGAAATTCGAAACAAAATATCAAGCTTGTAGATTAAAAGATGAATAAGTACAACACTTTTGCTCTTTGGTCCCTTAAATCACATGGTAATACTATACTTTCAACACATAAGGATTCAGGAATGAAACCTAACTTAAAACGTATAAATTCAACTTGAACATCATACTTTAGGGTACAAGGATAAAAGATTAACCTTGTTCAAAATCCCACATACCTTAATTGAATGGATTCTTGAAGAAATCTTGAAATTAGACCATAAATTCGTGAGTTCTTGAGAGAAGAATCTTGGATTATTGTTCTTAGGAAAGGGAAAGTTTTTTACATGGGTTTTTACATGAGCTATTTTGAGGAAGATGAGCAACTAATGCCCTTTTTGTGTTATAAATCGTGTTTGGACGGCTAGGGTTGAGAGGAAAGGACTAAATGACCCCTTGGACTCTTTTTCCTATAGGAATAACCCTTGTGGAGCGACCGCTAGTCTAGTGGAATAGGCCTTGCAATGCCACCCCTAATTCAATTAAATAGCCCTCATGGCGCGGGGCTATCCAGACCTCTTACTGTCTCTCACAAAAATTATCATAGATTTTTGTTCGGGTATCAGATTAAAGCAAAATTGATATTGTCGAAAAGATAGCTAAATTATTTATCATTTT
The DNA here is from genome assembly GCF_002878395.1 of Capsicum annuum. Taxonomy (NCBI): domain Eukaryota; kingdom Viridiplantae; phylum Streptophyta; class Magnoliopsida; order Solanales; family Solanaceae; genus Capsicum; species Capsicum annuum. The sequence goes on from NC_061114.1 coordinate 26,867,648, forward strand.
GTGGGTCTTGAGATTCAAACTTCCATATATGTAATATGTTATAGATGATCAAAGTTGACTCTTGTAGAATCGAATTCCAAAATTTGGCCAAATCAAAGGCTCTTAGCTCAACTTTGTTCTAAGTGATTCCTATGAACATTTTTCACCTCATATGCACTTCACACACTAGGATAAATATCATGACACATGTATTCAAATACAAATTATGGGATTAAAGTTTACACACATAGGAACGACAGTTCAATGTCTAGCCCAAAAATATGGGGTGTTACATTATATCACCCTTGGAATCATTTGTCCTCTGATAATGGATAGGAACTTGTTGAAGTTTTAGAAGTATGAAATAATGTACACATGACATGTCTGATAATGAAGGATATAGCTGAGATGAAACATTATAACTTTATCATAAAAACAATTTTTGAGTTGACTTGACTTTATTTACTATACAGAGCTGATTCATGCTGAGAGTTTAGAACTAACTTGAAATGTTCATGATACAATCATACATATATAACTACGAAGGTATAACTGATGCAATCAAATACCAAATGTTACTAAGGAGGGAATAAAGCTGCAACTTCTTATTAGGAATTATCCCTCAGCAAAACACATATAGGAAACAAAAGAAAAAAGGATTCATGGCATTACCAAGGACATTATGTAAGCGCAAATCATGAGATAACAGGACTAAGGTTGTACAACGGGAATTACAATGTCTGACCTGGAATACTTGGAATACTGAGATCATGCACTTAACACTTATGAATTAAGTCATGACTAAATAGTTGAATCTGAAACATGATGCATAGACTGAACTGAATTCATAACTTTCATGGACGTGAATGAATTACCTTGTGGAATATCCATATTCATGAAACTTTGGATAGTAACACTATATGAAAAGTTTGAAAATTATAGGAGTTTATCTGTTCAATTGCTAAACTGAATTGTTGGCTATACAGATCGAATTATACTAAAAGCTTATACTCAACTGGAGTATTTCTTCCGCACACTTTCTAAGATGTTTTAATGACATTAGGGAGAAAATAATCTTGGGCATAATCTAAGTGAGATATTTTAATAAGTAATCGCAACATGGCTACAACTCTATAACATGGAATATAGGCCTATGAAACATAAGATAGGATACCATTACTACGCCTTAGGCAAGACAACTTCTAAATTTCAAGCTTAGCCACACTTCTCAAATACTCCCTCAACCATACTTGTTTTCTTGAATATTATGCTCATTTTATTCAAATTATAATCCTTACACGAGTATATATAGCTCTTTTATCCAAACTCTGAGTTGAACTACATACTCTCACCATGTTCAAGCCTAACTCAAAATCACAAGGTACTACACATAACATCATAGTGCTAGTATAAACCATGAATTCAATACCTCGTGCATTTTTCACAGCTCTCTTAACACTCCAACAACTAAATTCAATCTCTTAATAGGAATTCACTAATGCACAATGTACCCATCCACTTATATAGTAACATGACATTCAATCCTATCATTATAACCATATACAAACTTCTAGGCATATACCTATAAAAGTATCTATCTCATATTTTCTAAACCTCTATCAACAATAACTTTCTTGCACTATTCTTAAGAAGACATACATGAAATTCTCAACTATTCATGACATATATGAAAAGCTCTACCTCAATATTCCTTCAAACTTATAGCCTTACATAGAACAAGCATAAAACAATCTTTTCTCAACCTAAAAAATTTACTCTCTCCCATCGAAACAACTATTCATCAATTTATTCATCACCACTATCTTTTCATAAAGAGAGGTCACTAAAAGGTTAGAACATGAGGACCTAAAGTATGAAAGAATACTATGCATATTGTTACACTTAATTGAGGCCTGAGGAATAGATTATCAACGACATTAATTTATTATAGAGGCCAAAACTGAGGGCATACATATCATAATCTGAATTTCATTGGTCATTAAGAGTGTAGCAGGAGTACTGGAACTGAACATACTGTAAAAAATGGGTACATGAGCCATGATCTGCATAACTTAAGTTTGGAGATCATAATTTCATGGAATATGATTTGTACAACTGAGTGATCTAGAACTCCTTATGCAAGGAATTGGAAGAGTACATGATTCTATGAAAAGTGCATGAATATGAGCTATGATCATGAAGTTGACTTATAAGGCATGAGTAGATGTCATGATGACTGAAGTACAAAACTTTGAACTGAGATAAGAATGGATAGGGCATCTTTCTCCCCTAGTATTGTTCTACAACACACTGGCATCACTACTAAAATTTGAGAGCCTGACTTATTTACTTGTTCTATCATCAGCCCTTTAGCTTTAAGCCATTATTCTAAGTCTGTAGACCCATTTAATAGACTCTAAGTTGAACTGCAACTACTTTACTCTAGAGTCTGAGATCTAACAATACACATAAATAATAAACTCACTCTGAAAGACTACACCTAAAAGTGTAAAGCCCACTGCTAGTACTTTCTTCTGAGATACAACTCTTAACTTTCTATAGCCCAATAGTCATCATATAATAACTTAAGCACTTACTAACTTAGAATCTTCATGAGTATCACCATACCATGAGTTAACAGCATCTAGAATTCAATGCTTCTTACTATTAGATCAATCATCCAAGATTCAAACTTAGATTCTAACACTTATCATAGTTATCCCCAAACTCCTAACAAACTATACTAACTTCATTGTTGAACACTCCCCTAATATATACTATCCTTATCTTTGTTTAACTTTGGCAATCATCATCACATATTTACACCCTTATCGATAACATACTTGCCCCACTAAACACATAATCTATTTTTTTTTCCTTCATAGCCTACTAATATCACATCTCTATACTTATATTTTTTCCTTAAACCATGAGAATTACCATTACACCTGAACATCCGACATCAACAACCTATAGCCCATAACTTAGCTAGTAAGAACATCACATACTACACTACAAGTCTCATTCATACTTATCAACTCAATGGTACTATCTAAGCACACACACTTTAAAAAATTAGAAATACTACAATCCTATATCACCTTGGGCACTCCTCTAAATCACACCCACACCATCATACTTAATTTTGAATCAACAAACCTAAATTCTTACATACACTATTTCAAGTCTACTGATTCGCCTTTTATAAATCTAGCCACATGGATACAAAATCTACTAAATCCAAACAAACACCATCTCCACTTTATTGCTGCTAAACTTTTGGGTTCATTCTTCTAACTCTAGATCATATGCTATCATAGGATTTTGAAAAGGGATCTAAAAGCACATCTGACTTTGGATCAATGCATAATTTTTAATGAACATAAATAAAATATTTTATACTTTGAAACATAAAAGCACTGGGGGGATACATTTGAGCCTGCATGTAATCCCGTAACTGTCTATGGGGACTGTCTGAGAAAACTCTATCTAAAGGAATTTAAGCTTCATTATTTTCTGTTACCTTGAAAATAAGGCAGAGTTGACATGAATAGAGCATGATGAGAATCTGTATAAGTTTCTTAGAGAACCTTTCTACAATACGATTTGAGACATGAAAGAAGGGAAATATTTCTTAAATGTCTTATAGCCTCTCGAAGAAAAGTATAGACGTCTCTTTATCATTCTGCAAAACTCTACTAGACACGTCTTCATAGACACCCTAGGACATTTGAACCTTGTGTTCTGATACCAAATTTTTAATGAACCTAGAATACCCTCTAGTTGTAACATGGTGCTAAGAAACACAAGGGATCCCAAGCTAACCCATGAACTGGCATACTACTTGAGCAACTGATTTAAATTGGGTAAAAACTAAATTCATTGAGCGGGAGTATAATCACGAGAAAGTCTAAAACGTGGAAACATATAGGTATTGGGTATTCATAACCCTTCAGTATTGAATGATTACGAAAATATGATCACAACTCTTAAAATAGTATTGTAAAGCCATAATCCAGAGACCCAATACATTAGACAATTCAAGAGAATAACAATTTTTCATAAAAATAATGAAATTCAAAACAAAATATCATGCTTGTAGTTTAAAACATGAAAAAGTACAGCTTTTTTGTTGTTTGGTCCCTTAAATCACATAGTAATTCTATACTTTCGACACGTAAGGATTTGGGAATGAACCCTAACTTAAAAAATATAAATTCAATGTGAAAATCATACATTAGGGTAAAAGGATGAAAGATTAACCTTGTTCAAAACTCCCCACATACCTTAATTGAACGAATTCTTGAAGAAATCTTGAAAGCAGATCTTAAATTCGTGAGTTCTTGAGAGAAGAAGCTTAGATTATTGTTCTTGCAAAAGGGGAGGGTTTTTACGTGAGTTTTTTTGAGAAATATGGGCAAATAATGCCCCTTTTGTGTTATATATCATGTTCGGATGGTTGAGGTTGAGGAGAAAGGACTAAACTGCCTTTTGGCCTCTTTTTCCCGTGGGAATAGCCCTCGTGGAATGACCTCTAGTCTATTAGAATAGACCTCACGAAGCGACTCCTATTCCGGTGGAATAGCCCTCGCGACGCAACCCCTAGTCCGGTGGAATAGCCCTCGCGACACAAAAATGGTCATAACTTTTTGCTTGGGTATCGGATTAAGGCAAAATTGGTATCGTTGGAAAGCTAACTCAATTATCTATCATTTGGTGGGTTTTGAGATGCAAAATTCCTGATATGTCTTAATTTTAATAAAAAGGCTAAAATTGAGTTTTAATTTTGAATAAGAAAATTGACATCAATTTGTCTAGAATTGTATTGACTATTTCATCCTCCCTTTTCCACACTAGTTTCATATTGACTTTTCAAACTTTTATACCCTCACAGTGATTGACTATTTTCTACGCTTTACATGAAAAAGTAAGATTATACGAGTATATTACATCACATACACGAGTATATCACATTAAAAATATTACATAAAAATTACCGATAATATGTTTGAAATAAGTTGGGCATAAATGTAATAGTAGTTTAATAAGAATAATTAACCAAGGTGACATATTTTGATTTGAATTTATACGACTTTCTATGTAATTTTCAAGTAATGTTGCTCTATCGCAAATAATATGACCTCGATAGAATCTGAAAAGTCTAAGAAATTTTTTTCTGCATCTTTCAAATATTTTAGATTAATAATTATTGTGATTGATATTATTTTTCATGAAATTTTCAAATAATGTATCCCAATTAATGTTGCATTATTGTGATTTACATTACTTTTCATGAAATTTTTAAATGCTATATCTCAATTTTTTACTGCATTGATAAAACGTCAACCAAAATTTTTTATGTGTCTCTAAATAATTAAAATTATTAATTATTGTAATTTATAATTTCTTTACACAATTATCAAATATATAAATATAACAAGTAAAATAAAGAAAAAACTATTAAATCAAAATTTAGATAATCAATTACATTTTAACAGGTTTTAAATTTTTCAAGCTAAAGCAGACATGTCATAAATGTCTATTTTATCTCTTTTGATTAAATATTATTAATTTTCTTATTACTAATATTTATGTAAATGACTCAAAATACTTAATTAGAGGTAATATAGTAAAATCATAGAGAAATACTTGTGAAAAAAATTAAATGAGTCTCATATAAGATGTCCTATTAATTTAAAATATCAAAGAATTAATTTATCATTTATGTCTATTTTATTATTTGTGAAATATTATTAATTTTTTAATACTTAAATGACTTATAATAATTAATTAAAGGTGATATAATAAAATTACAATTGAAACAACTTAAACAGACATGTCATAAATATCTATTTTACTTTTTTATTAAATACTATTAATTTTCTTATATGTAGATAACTTATAATAATTAATTAGGGATAATATAGTAAAATCATGGAGTAGTTGAAGTAGGTGAAAAAGCAGGCATGTTGATGAAGAGTTGTCTGTTTCTTCACACGTATATATGTGTGTGTGTGCGTGTGTGTGTATGTATTTGATTTACTATCAACTTCAAAATATGTTTTATATACATCACATGCACGAGTATGTTACCTTGTAATACAACATATTTCATATATAATCGAATAATTTGTGATTTAATTTAGCTTATATTATTATATTATTACTTCAACAGTATATTATTACCTTTTTCAATATATAATTAAATACATTATTTTTTTTAAAATATAAAATTATTTATTTAGTAGTAAATTAAAAATATTAAATATCGACGGATAATGTCATTTTCATAAAGTTAATTTTTATTTATTTTTAATAAAAGCGGCACTGTTCGTCGATTTTTATAAAACATATAGAAAAATAAAAAAATAATTAAAAATAGCGATCGATAGAGTCGCTTTTCTATAATTAATATTTTAAAAGTAAAATATTATAGCAATGTTGTCCGTTGATTTTAATAAAAATAGAAATTAAGTTTTAAAACTGATGAACAATGTCGTTTTCTTATCATAAAGTTAAGTTTTATTTATTTTTAACAAAAGAGACATTGTCCTTCATCTTTTATAAAAATACAAGAAAATAAAAATAATTAAAAATTATGATGGATAGCTTCACTTTACTATAATTAATATTTTAAAAATAAAAATTATAGCAATGTTATTCATCAATTTTAATAAAAATAAATAAAAATAAAAACTAAATATCAAATATTGACGGCCAATGTCGCTTTTCAAAAAATTAATTTTTATATAATTTTAACAAAAGAGACACTATCCGTTGCTTTTTGTAAAGAATAAAAAAATGTAAAATAATTACAAATTGTGACGTATAGCGTTGCTTTTCAAGAATTAATATTTTAATAAATAAAGATTATAGCGATGTTGTCCGTCGCTTTTAATTAAAATTGAATTTAAAAATCGACGGACTTAGGGCAATTCAAAACCGAATCATAACCGTTAACCCAACCGCAAAATTAGTTTATTGGCTAATTGGTAATGGATTATCAGATTAATGGTTGTAGAACGGATCAAAATTTTTATAATTAATGGCTTATTGGTATGGAGACGGATTACTCAATTTTCTTATCGGGTAAACCGCTAACCCATTAAGAATTATTATAATTATATTTTTACCCTTAGATATATAAGTATATTTTGTCAATCCAACATATAAAACTTCATTTATTATTCTATTCACTTCTTAGTTTAGAAAATAACATGTTACTTTTTGTGACATCTAACCATAAAATGCAGTCAGACTCCCTAAAATGTAAAGAAAATTTGAAATTAATTCTTAAACTGAAACATAAATTATTCTTGACAACATAAAGGACCGCAATAAAAATGAAACAACCCAAATGTGTCCTTCACAAAGTTTGATATAAAACATAAAAATTCAAATAATATTGAAGGTTTAATTTTTTTTGTCAATCCAGTAATTAAAAATGTTTCTACATACATTTAAGGTCTAGAAGAAAAAACTTATTTGATTCGATGTTTTAACCTATTAAATAACTACACGAACAAAACTCAAGAAGCCTAAAAGATTGATAAATAGATCAATCATAGTATGCAAACAACTTAGTCAGTGAAGAAACGAAGGAACTACCAATAATCACTCAATATTTCATTCTATCTTAAATTTATCCATTACACCATCCGATAACTGTGCATTAATTACTAATCCGATACCAAACCAACCATTATTTTATTGGGTGGCTAGAGGATTAGTATATTTAAAAATCGATAACCAATAAGCCAAACCACTAAGCATAATTATCCAACCGATAAGCATCACTAGACGGACTATGTCGCTTCTCCAAAAATTAATTATTATTATTATTAAATAAATTCTGATGCTATCCGTCGCATTTATTTTTAAAAAATATAAATTATTTATTAATTCGTTGCCACAATATTCCGCAAAAAAACCGATGGATATTAAGACGTTGGTCGTTGATTTTAATAAGAAAATAAATAAAAAATAAAATAAAATTAAAAAAGGGACGGATAGTGTTGCTTTTCTGGTCCCTTTTTAAAGCGACACAATTCGTCGCTTTTTTGCGTCTCTTTTTGGCCTTTTTTTAGTACTGAGAGTTCTCATTTGAGGGATATTATGACGTAGAGTTTTATGAATTATAAGTAGTAGAATCTTATTATAGTTAGAAGTGTTGTCTTAGAAGTGTAGTGACAAGAAAGGTGGAAGATTTACCTTGCGTCTCAAATCATTGAGGCATGATCTGAAAAATGAACAAATGGGAATTAGAAAGGACCTTAGACCTTGCAGCTTGAAACAGAATACCAAGAAAGAAAAAACATTTCTAAATGTCTTTTAGCCTCTCCCTTATGAGTGTGGCGCACTACATACCCCTAAAAGAGACTCTACTAGACACAACTTTGTAGACTCTCCAAGTGACCATGAACCTAAAGCTCTGATACCAACTAGACCAGACCCGAATTGACCCAACCCGGTGCCTTGTAGATGGGCATCCCAGTCCAACCAGGATCGGGGACTACCCATGTTACCCAACCCAACCTCCAGCCGCCTATCCTAAGTCATCTAAATTTTGAGCATATAACAAGATAGCATAATTATCGAATTCCAGACTCTGGGATAGGTCTACGATTATGACCGACCCAACCGAGTCCAACTGTCCGAACCCAACCAATAACCACACCAAACCATAAACCAACAACCAAATAATAACCAAGATCCTATCCATAACATAACATAAGAGGATAGAACAATCATAAATTTAGTCCAACAATATCAGCCCCAATACCAATGCCAATACTAAGGCTGATACCACTACCATTCCCGCCCATTCTAACCCATAGTAGTTCGACAAAAGCCCCTAACCAAAAGAAAACCAATATCTGGTTTGGACATGCCCCAAACCATAGCCAAAACCAATATCAATAAAATAACCAAAGTATGTAAAAATATCCATGATATGAAATGGAGCCTTATGAAGTATGGAAGCTCACCACTTAAATCCAATAGCCGATCCCGAATTCGAACACTAAGAAAGAGGAGTAGAATGGTTGATTCCTATATTGCGTGGGAATATAGCCGCCCAAAGATGGGTTAGCGGGTGACGGTAGCAAGAAACTCATAATAAGGATAAAATAATGCCAACCATTAAAATAAAGTAAACCAACCATGTGTATTCACAACCATACATATACATATATATAAATATGCCGGGAAAGGAAACCAATTTAGCATACATTTAAAACCATTAACCAGGTTATGTGTAGCTTAACCGTCCTCGAACCACCCATGAGCTATATGGGTCTAGTGTAACCCCCTGAACTAGTGCCGATGCATCTAGCCACATGAACCAAAGATACCATAAGAGTAGGGGATTCCCAAATACCTTTCAATCTCCCTAATACATATGTACAGTGTACTTAGAGGATTTCCATGTACCTCATAGTGTTATAGAAGGTCGCTATGACCAACCCTCATATTGGCAAACGTAAGTTTCCAGTGTCCATTTATTGGACTCATACCATCACGGTTAGCTATCACACCCCACTATTGTTGCCTAATTAAAACCATTACCATCCAACCAAACCTTTATATCATTATTATAACCAAGACTATAAGTAGTGGTATCGTCATACCAACTATAACTTGTAAGAAATGTACTTAGCTAACCTTTTATAACATAACAGATTTCCATGTACCCATAGATTACCTTATTTAGTTGCTTGGGGAATTCCCATGTACCCTACAAGATACTCATTAATATGTTTGTTGGGGGATTCCCTTGTACCCCACAAGACTTTTAATTAGACCAACTGTGACCAAAAAACCCCTACTATTTATACCATTTAGGGTTATATTACCAAACCATACTATGCAATAGTTTCATTAAGAGTCCAATAATATAGTAAAAACATTCTCATAGGCATTTTATCAAACACGTTAGGGGCATAGTGTTTCCAAAGCCAAATCTAATTACCAATTAACTATTTCCATGTAACCAATTGTACAAGCCACGAATAAAGCATGTAATTACATAATTAAAACATAGAAAAACCATAATCAAACATTTAATACCAAAACCCCAACATACATTTCAAAACCCCAAACCATTCAACTATCATGCCATGAAAAGAACTACTTTGAGACTTATTATGGAAGTTCTTATTAATTATGAGCACATATTAGAGCAACTTATTAACAAATACAAGAGGCACTTCATGCTTCATTCTAGTGCTTTTTCCAGTAAAATCAATAGAATCAAGTAGGAAACTGGTTATAAGTTACTAATGAGTCCTATCACTAACTTGGGTTTCCCATTTACATAGGAAAACAAAGAATCATTTATTATTCAGGTTTAGTTTCTAAAGTGGTGGAAAGAATCAGTGATTGGTAAAATAAAATTCTCAGGTATGGAGGTAGAGAAACTCTCATCAAATATGTGTTTCAGTCTTTACCTATTCACATTTTATCTGCAGTGATCCCTACTAGTACTACTCTTAAACAAATCTTGTGTTGTTTGATGATTTCTTTTGGGGATGATCATAGAACAAGAAGAAATATCACAGGTCATCATGGAGGAATCTATGTTATCCCATTAATGAAGGAGGTATTGGTAGTAGACACCTTTCAGATATTTGTGTTTCTCTTCAATTTAAATAGTGGTGGACATTTAGATCTAAAAATACATTATGGGGGGACTCCTCAGAACAAAATATTGTCAAAGAGAACATCCGGTGATTAAGAAATAGGACACTGGAAATTCTCTTGTATGGAAACGTATGATATACAATAAGAAATTGCTAAAAAACACATTCATTGGAGATTGAAGTCCGGTACATGATCCTTTTGGTGGGAAGACTAGTTAGGAGAGGGACCTTTTTATTATTTTAGAAATTACCCTATTCGTTCTAACAACATCAAAGTTAATCAACTTTGGGTGCAAGGTGAATGGGATATTGAAAGACTCAATCAGATTCTTCCACCTGATATTGTTCATCCGATCATGGACACTCAATTTCATTATAGTGAAGGTGTGGCTGACCAGCCTATTTGGATGCTTACTTCTAGTGGTAATTTCACTTGTTCATATTTTTGGGATCTTATAAGACCACACAGAATTAAAACAATGACCAACATATGTACTTGGAAGAAACATGTTACTTTTAAGTGCTTATTTCTTTTGTGGAGAGTATTAAGAGAAAAGCTCCATATGAATGAGAAACTGACATTCTTTGGTCATGATCCATTAGATTGTCATTGTTGTCATGTTCCAGGTCCAGATACTATTAATCACATTATGGTCAATGGTCATTTTGCTCAAAATGTTTTGCAATTTTTCTCTAATTCTTTGGGAGTTAATCACACAACAACTATACTAAGGAATGTGATTATGAGGTGGTGGATTTTTAAACACAAAAATGAAGCTCATAAGTTGACTCTTCAGGCTCTTCCTATTTTTATTTTTTATAACTTATGGAAAAATAGATGTACGATGAAATATGGGGGGAAGTATTCCAACTTGGCAAGAGTTAAGTTTTAGATTTTCAAAGGCATATCCATGCGATTAAACACCAATTTTTCTTACATCTCTTGGCCTGTTAACTGGTAAGATATGGTGATATTTTTATAGAGGTGTTACCAGATGACTAAGGTTCTTAAAGTTAGGTGGATCAGGCCTACTACTACTGTGGTGAAGTTGAATATAGAGGGTAGTGCCCTCGATAATCCAGGCAGGATCGGTGCTAGGGGTGTAGTGAGAGATCATCAGGGAAATCTTATTTTTTACTATGCTAGTCCTTTTGGATTTGGTACCAACAACCAAGCGAAATTTAAAGTTGTGCATATTGATCTAACTTGGTGTTTACAGAATGGCTATTCAGGAATTATTTTAGAAATTGATTTTGAGCTAATTGTTAAGTGGATCAAGAATCATGTTACAGCTCCTTGGAAGCTTCAAACTTATCTAGATAGCATTAGAAGAATAGTGGAGCAATTTGAGCATATTACCTGTAGACACACGTACAGAGAAGCAAACGTTGTTACAAATTCTTTATCTAAAATTAGTCATAATTAAAAGGATCCACAATATTATTTCATATTTTAGCAGTTGCCAGATGAGACAAGAGGGAAATTTGTTCTTAACAAACTTAGCATGATAAACTTTAGAAGAAAAAAAATGAAGCGGATTAAAGAACCTCCTTGAGATTTATTAAGAGTTATACTAAATGAGTTAGTAACTCATTTATAGTGCAGTTTACTAGACCTTCTTATTTTTTCTCATTATTTTTCCTTCTTCTTTTGGGCTATATAGTATAGGTATATCCTTTTGAAGATGATCCTTTTGTTTGTGATTTTTTCTTTATTTGTAAAGGGAGAGTCTCCCTCATTTATCCATTCCTAGATTTTTTGTACTTGAGAGGGGTCCTCTCTTCTCAGGTGTCTAGTCTTCTAGGTTTCCTTCTAGTATTGGGGATGAGTTGACCGGCCTTAGTAGGCTAGTTGAGTTTAAACCACCATAGAATGGAGGTAATGTTTTTATCCCCCTCCTTATACTTCTTTTTATTTATTTATAATAAGGCTTGGGGGTATGTGGCTCAAGCTCTGACCGCCACGGAAGGTGAAAGCCTCGAGTTTAGTCCATTAAAAAAATCATGCCATAAAAATATTGTATTAAACATGCCTTTCATTGGAACTAATAATGAGGGACGAATAACTTGCCTTAGATTAGAGGATGATGGAGAGAAACCACCTTAGCAAGACCCAAATTAATCCTTCAGATGAAACCCTAGCCTTCCTTTACTCTAGAGCTTTGGAGAGAATTAGAGAGTATTTTAAGAGAATTTCTAAGTGTTTAAGAATAGAATAATAGGGTAAATAATGTCCCAAGTGTATATAAGTCGTGGGGTCCCAAGGAGTTATAAGGGGAAATATCCAGATTACCCCCCAACTTAAACTGTATAAAAATCCTACCAGGTATTACAACTACCCCATACCAGTCATACCCTCCAATACGAGTGGTACCCACCACTCGTACCTTAGGCCTCTACCTTAGACCCAACACTGGCCATCATACGACTTCCCTAAAGCAAGTCGTACCCAAACTATACGTTCAGTACCCCTAAACTGTATCCCTGGCAGAATAAAATCAAAGAAAGTTTGAACACTGTCTACCATACGAGTTGATGGTACAATTCATACCCTAACACATGACTAATGGTGAGCCACTCGTACTCAGATCCAAGTTATTTTACTAAGTCTCAGATTAAATAAGGAAACCCCCCAACCCTATATACCGTTACCAACCATATGAATCATACCACCAAAGTCGTACCTATTCTAAAAACCAATCTAACCTACCAAACAATACTAGTTAGCATACAACCAAGAGCATACCAATCGTACTCCATCATACGACTAGTACACATAAGTCGTATGATGTCTAGAAATAAAAAATCCAGGAAGTTTTCCAAGGTTCTAAAATCCAAGGTGTTTCACCAAGGAATAGATGTAGATACATTATTGTTGGGGTGACACACTGAGTTATGGGAGGACAAATACGCCAGGCTGCTTAGACAGTTGCAGCCTGACCAAGGATGAATTCAGCACGGATTTCACCCCCACACACTTCTCTATATTATGATGATGAGGAAGAGGAGGAGACAAATTCTGAGTGTATTATACAAGTTGCTGCTCAAGACCCTTCAGTTTGAAAAGGGATCCCAGGATTCATCCTATGATGTAGAGAAGAAGGATCCATCCGCAGTACCCTAGTCTGAGGAGGGTACTGCTACTCATTTATAGTAGAAAAAGGTACTCCAGTCTAAGAAGGGTACATAGTTGATTTCACATGATAAATCAGTACAACAGAGTCCCGCTCCCATACTTATCGTAGATACACCTCCCGAGAAGGGACATCAGAGGTGGTATATGGAAGGTATGTGGGAGATTATAATACACCACAAGCCTACTAGGTGAATATATAATGAGTGAAAGATTGACCTATTGGGAATAGAGCGAGTACCAAAGTTATGGGCAACATTTGATAGATATCAGCTAGAGTGGATGACTAGGAAACTTGATTCCTATAGCCTGGATATGGAATAGGAATTTTATGCATCTTATATAGCTATGGTGGTCATTCATATATGCAGACATCCAGGCCTAGTTAGATTTGTGAGGTATCTACACCTTGATCATAAACTGGTTAGAGGGGTCAGAGTTGATATTTCGATAGAGACTATACACAGAGTTATCTTCGGCCTAGATTACATCACACCTAAATCTATAGCTCAGTGTGACCATAGATTGAGGGTCACACGTGATTGACATATCATGTGGGAGGCTGAGAACCAATGAGAGAATGTGGAAATGGCTAGGTGGATAGCTAGTTATATTTCACTTTTGGGTGATGTAAACCCATGGATTGGGGGTATGCTATGATCAAGAAGGGCCCATTAATATTTGAGGCCAATTTTTTGAGGTTGTTGATTAGATACCAACTGATACCCATTGCTTCAAATAATACATTAAAGTGGGAGAGAGCAGCATTAGTTGTTTATTTGATGGTTGGATATGATGTTGATTTTTCTAATATTCTTCGACATGAGTTACATGATAGAGAATTTGAAGAGCTTAATAATATGACCTTCCCTTGCATGATTCAATAGCCATGTGATGATCTCGGTGTGCCTGAGATATCATGCGTAGATGAGATAATAGCTTCTATTGCGACTTTAGAGAGAAATACTATGAGGGATATGGTACGTCCAGGCACTTATAGGAGTAAAAGATAGCAGGCAGCAGTACTATGGGCTCGAACTGAGGGCCTAACTATTTCCACAAAGTCTGTTGAGGCACATCGAAAAGATGTGGGTGTTAGTATTGACATGGAGATAAGGGAGTACATAGAGGAATCAGATTATAGGACACAGGGTGAGAGGATACCAACTACTTATTCTTTAGCCCCATCTTCAATATCAGATCCGGTATGTGTACCTTCAGAGCCTACTCGCCCATTTACTACAGCTTTTGCATCAGGCATGATTACTATATCTGGTGATTTTTTGTAGAGCTTACTGGATATCCATAGGGAAATTGATGATAGAGTGCGGGTCATTAAGACTGACATAACTAATCTGTACGATCAGATGAGATTAGGGGTTAGCACTAGATTTAAGCAGGCAAAGGCCAGATATGAGGCCGTATTAAGTTCTATACTATTTGGTCTACATGATAATTTCTAAACACAGTTTGATGAGTTTAAGAGATGGGTTATAGCCTAATATATAGAAAAAACTGCACCAGATCTTGACCAGTTGAGGGAGGATTTTGATGTATTACAAGCAAAGTCATGCTTTCTCATAGAGAATTGATTTACAGCCACTTCCTCAATTATACCCTAGGTGGTCCAAATATTAACTCTTTGCATACTGAGATAGTTTGATTTCTTCATGGAGGATCTTGAGGAGGTCCCAACAGGATCCTTGCATACTATACAATCAGGTTATTAAAAGGGACGGACATGATTCTATAGAGACTTTATACGTTGGTAGGCATAGGCGTACATCTATAACATTAAGTGCCTCATCTAGTAGTGTACCGCCATAACCAGTTCCCTTTCCAGCTGATATGGTCTCATTTAGAGATGCTTAGGATTAGGGCGCCTAGTGCATCCAAGGTATATTCTCACTTCTCTCCATTTTACTTTGTTTTAGTGCATTAAGGACAAAGCATAGTTTTTAGTTGAGGGTGGGTATACCACGCCACTATGGGTTTTTGTTGCCATGTTTCTTTTCCTATTGATTGCGGTATGGTTATAGAACTGGCATATCTAGGATAATTTTATGTCGTATTGTGTTTTTCTTTGTATTGTGTTGTTTTTGTGTAATTAGGATATTTTTAAGTATTTAAGGTAGTAGTCATGTATTGATTGAATTTTGATATCATTCTAAGATTTTGTGTTTTAGAACTATGTGAATGTATATATATGTGAACTTTGTGGGTCTTGTTATGGCATTAGGATTAGGGACATGATAATTAATTGACAATAATTGCATGAACTGTATAAGTAATAGTTGGTACTATTGACTTTGTGCCATGTGTGTGAGATACGACCTAGTTCCCTTTGTGTGATGAACTTAGAACTTGCCTGGTTAGTCTTGACTAGGTTGAAGGATAGTTGGTTAGGAAAGGATCATAGGCCATTTTTTATTTCAGTCCACTTTTAGCCTAAATGACCTTCCATGTGGAAATTAGTATCCCTAGATCCCTGCTTTGAGCCTGTTAGCCTATTTCTTGTTGCACTATTCACTATCTGATTTAGATTACAATGAACCTGTTTCAGCCCCAGTCCTCTATGGACATTGTGCACTTAACTCAGAAAAATACCTAAGTTAAGGGTGGTTATCAAAGTGGTGCATAGTGTAGAGTGGGTATGTAGAAGGGTGAAATAAGAGAAAAAGTTACTAGGGCTGGATATGGTAAAAGTACAAAAAGAACAGAAAAAAAAAGAAAAAAATTATGCAGAATTGACAAAGAAAGAATAAAAGACCACGCCCAATCTGAATATACAAAAAGGAATAAAAAGGGAGAAATAAGGGTGGAATAAAGAGAAAATTGGTTAATAAGTGAGACCCCAAGGTTAGTGTAGTTCCAAGGAGGCTTAGTCATTTGATATGTTCATATGTACCATACCAGCCCCCAAGCCTACATTACAAGGCGAGAGAAGTCCTATGGTGATCCTAACTCGACTATCTGAATGCAAGCCTATAGAATTTGGCATGAATTAATTGAAACTTCTTTTTGAGAGTGAGTGACTCATGACCATCCCCCATTCCTGTATTTACATACATTATTTCATATGAGTGAGTAGAGCATCTTTGTTGTGAGGGCACTCTAGTCATATGGCTAGCTATTTTCTTGTTTTGGGTAGTGTAATCTGATATATAAGTGGCTGTCTATTACTAAAATAATTTCCATACCTTGATCACATTGTGTCACATTATTGTGCTTCATGTTCACACACAAATTTCTTTTAAAAACTGATATTAGAGGGAGAGGGGTTGTGTCTTGAGCTTTATGTGTTGACTGACTGACTTGCATAGCTTAGATTCTCCTAGTTAAGCGTTGTTTTTATTTTCATTATGTTGTGTTTCTTGAGGACATGCAAATGTTCTAAGTTGAGGGTGCTTATATGGTATAGAAATATAACACTTTCGATGCTTAAAATGATGAAAATATGTAGGTTTCTAAGGTTATTTTGTTAGATCTGATCCATTATGGGTATGTTTTGCAAGAAACCATGTTTTGTATACTAAGTTCATGGAAAAGGTGTTTTTGGCAACTTTTTAGATAAATTATGGATATTCGGGATGTTTTCTAGCTTGTCCGTGATCAAAACATGTTCGATAATCAATGAAAAGCTGAAAGGATGACTCTCGACACTTACCATGTCAATATATGGACACATGTAGGACCTACGAACCGCATGTAGGCAAAGAAAGTACCAGAAGTCCTAAATCTAGAGCACTGAACTTGTAGGATTTTCGGCTCTCGGTACCAACGATTTGTACCTGCACCCAGTGTCAAAACTGTCGGTACTACTTGTGCCCTGGGCCAGACCGCAGGTGCAGACCACATGTCGCCACCGACCTGGTTTTCTCCTATTTCATTCGGGGTTTGGTTTTAGGGTTTCCTCATGTACAATAATAACCCCTTATGTACTTTTTACTAGGAGTTACACACTTTTGATACTCATAAACATATTTTGATTCCAACATCCGATTTTGATCTTGGGATTCTCTTGTATTGACTCGAGTTGAATAATTCAGTTTCAGTTGTGGGTTTTTACATCTCTTATCATTGTGATTTCATCTATGCTTTCTATTATGAATGTTATTGATTTCTTCATAATTATGAGTGACGAAAACTCATAGTTAGGGTTGTGCAAACTCTAGAGGATTGACGAAGTAAAGGAAGTGCGATTGTTGATCTAAACCAATACCCATGGTAAGCATTTCTTTATCTTCATTATAATAGATTTCTTAATGGGTGCAAACACTAGGAAAATCTAAAGACAACAATAATTTAAAGTTAATTATCGACGCATGCTACAATGGAATATAGTAAATGACCATTAACTATCATCTAATATCTAGAGACTCAAAAGGTAATAGTTAACTAGGATCAAGATAAGGGTTAGTAAGGCGACATCCTGAGACTCAAAAAGTAAAATTTAAAATTCTTCTAGTCGTCCAAAAAACTATAGAAGGTACATAACTTAGCGATTCTGCCTGCAAGGTATTGGGTTGGTTCAACAACGCATACTAAGCCTACAGAGTTGAGAAGTTAGGGGTAATACAATCATAGTGTTCACCTACAGTGGTTACAATTGAAGTCAATATAGTTACTTGCTCAAGATTACTACACAAAAATCCCCCATTTACTTTTCTTGTTCTTCCCGTTGACTACAACTGCTAAGATCTGCAAAGTCATATATTCCATTGGAATTTGACCCCAACCTTTATTGGGTTACTATATTTTGAAAACGACCGTATCATCATATAATAGGAGGTGTTGTTTGGACGTCATCATATCCATAGCATGAATGGAGCCCTCTGAAATATGGAATCTCACCACTTTAGTCTGACTCAAAAGTTGACCTCGAATCACCTAGTCATTGAGTAGGAGGAGCGAAAGTATGACCAATTCCAGCCTCACATGGGGATACAGTGTTCAGAGATGGTTAGCAGGGTGAACGCTAGCATGAAACTCAGGGATAAGGATAAAATAATGGTATGATTAATAGTTTAAAGTCATTAAAAAATGATGTGCATATTTAGATACATAACTTACTTATATATATCACATGCTAGGATAGGGATCAAGGCTTAACAATGTTTTTCAAAACTTTAGCCTGGATTGTGTAGCTTAACCATGAAATGACAGCACCCATGGGCTATATGGGCCCTACCTCTTTCTTCCTAGTTGGACCAGTATGTATAGCCGCATAAAAATCTCATATATATGCACATGGGGGACTCAAACCCTCCAATATATACCAAGGTGACTTAAGCACCTGATTACATAATAATTTATAGGGGACTCAATCCTCCCTAATCATAAATGAATAACACAGGGGACTCAAACCTCCCTGGTCACTTTGATGTATTGGCAAATGTAATTTCCAGTATCGTTCACTCGGACCTCCACCTTTATGACTTAGCTATAAAACCATTATTAGAGTTCGATTCAAATAGTTGTGACACATTCCTCTTCTATGAACCACAATACTTATTTAAGCATACATTTTTGGTATCATCATACCAACTAAACTTCCAAGTTAACACATCATGCCAAAATGACTTCCCTTAACTTGGGGAGAACAACTCTCTTTGTTCACTAATACACATTGGGGACTCCCTTTATTCATTAAATCATATCGTTGTATTCCAATTACTTCTTTATCATGCAATAGTTCAAGACTAGTTCAATTTTACAAATTCCCATACTTATCATAACTAAAATCAATTTCACATGATGGGGTTAGGGTTATAACCACTTCGACACCACAAGTTTGGGGGAAATCATAATTCCCTAGATCATTCACCATACCCATGGACCCATAAGTTCAAAACCATATTAAAAGCATGAAAATCATTGATATAAACCATGAGGAACATTATTCAGTTCATAAAATTCAAAACCCCCAACCTTTGTTTTTAAAACCAAAACAATAACCTTATGAACAACATTCTAAATCATATGCTTTTGAAAAATTAACAATGAGGGAAGAGTAACATGCCTTAATCACCAAGAAGTATGGAGAGAAATCACCCTTGAAGGCCCCAATTAATTATCTTAATGAAAACCTTAAGTGTTCCTGACCTTGAGGATTTGGGAGTGTTCTGAGAGGTTCTTTGATATGTTTTTGATATATAATAAGGACCTAAAACTGTTATAAGACATGGGTTTTAAGTTGGGCAAGAGGGAAAATGTATAGAATGCTCTCAACTTAATAGCTGGAAAAATCCATCTTTGGTTATGAGTCAACCCCTTGAATCGTATCCACACATTATAACTCGTGACCATGAGTCGTAACCAAGACAATGACTATGACCCCCCATACACAGCTCACCTTATGACTCCACCAACCAACTCATGATAATATCTTACGTCTAGTAAGTTCTAGTTATGAGCAACACAGAACCCAAATAAATTAAACACTGGACATCCTATGATTCGTAACATATCCTCACCGCTCATAGTGAGCCAATAGTAGAACCTTTCCACTACGTTTCTAATTTATTTATGACCTGGGTCATACGACCCATAACCATATCTCATGACTCGTCACCATGAGTTGTCACCAAAGAAGTGAGCCAAAAACTCAAGAATTTTCAAGGGCCAAAAAAAAACTGAGGCGTTACATTCTCCTCCACTTGGATCATTTGTCCTCGAATAGTAGGACAAGGCAATTGCTAGAATGATTTGACTCTATACTCCCCTACTCATACCTTTAACAAAATCAAAAAACAAAGGTGACAAGGAAATCACACTCTCCTTTAACAAAGTAAAAAAACTAAGATGTGAAGATTAACACATACCTTACACACGATTTTTTTGAGGGGAAAACAAAAACGGATACTTGGACTTCATGTACTCTTCATCTTCCCAAGTGGCCTTTTCAACCTAGTGGTTCCTCCAAAGAAACTTTACCGAAGCCACATCTTTCATCTGCAACCAACCAACTTGCAGATCCAAGATTTTGACCGAGACTTTCTCATAAGACAAGGAATCCGAAATACCAATATCCATGATAGGCATAATTAATGACGGATCACCCACACACTTTCTCAACATCGAGACATGAAATATCAGATGAATGGAGCTTAAACTGGAAGGACACTCTAAATCATATTCAATGCTACCAATCTTCTTTAAAACTAAGTACGGGCCAACATATCAGGGACTGAGCTTTCCCTTCTTCCTTAACTGCATTACTCTCTTCATGGGAGATACCTTCAGGAACACCCAATCACCAACCTCAAAATCTAACCCCCTATTCCTCACATTCGTATAGAACTTTTGGCGACTTTGGGAGGCTTTAATACTATAAGACCCCGTAAAATTCTAATCTTAAATCAGCCTTTAGATCTTGATAAGGGTTTCCATACTTAGAAATTTCAGCTAAGTATTTACAGTTAGAATTATTTTTTTTAGCCTCATAATTTGGCGATCCTATTTCCCGACCCTAAAGACCTTAAAATGTCACTTTTTAGATTGATTCATGATTAGGTATGTCAGTAGATGCTCTCAGACAAGTTTTGGATTTTTTAAACATCATTTGAATCATGTTTGTAAGTCAAAACCAGTGGATCAATGTGATCTCGATGCACCACTCCACCTATCGCATTGATAAATGTTTTTCCCAGCTCCTAGTGCTAATTTCCAGTGAGTTGATGTGGACTCAATGTGGTGCATCGGCCATAGCGTCGACCCCATCAATGCGGCACATTGGGCTATGCATCACTGGACCCATTTTTAGTCATTAAAACTCTATGTTCAATTAGGGTATTTGGGTCATTTTTCCACCTCCATTCATCCCCAAAAACACGAAGTTATTCACTCCTAGGGCAAAAAAATTCATTATTTCTCTCAAATTACTCAAGAATTAAACCTTAGGAGATCTAATTTCAATTCAAGCTTCAAGAAATTCACCATCAACCTTCATTAATTCAAGTACCAAGGTATGTGAAGTGTTCATCCAAGGGTTACCTTCTACCCTTGGAGTTCAAGAAACTCTTTTAAATTATAAGTTAAATAATTTCATAGATTTCATGTTGGATTTGAATTTAATCTTGATTATGTTGTTAAATGGGTTTTCAATTCCATGATTTATCACAACTTCCATGAAAACTAGTTAATTATGGATTGAGTTATGTGAAATTTATATTGAACACTTGAATTAGATGTTGAATACAGTATCCATGATAGTATTGCATGTTTATTGATATGTGAAATACCCATGCTCCCCAAGTGTTTGTCAAAATGCTTATGTGAATTGACTAGTGCAAGCATGATAGGTTATTAGGTAATTTTATTGATGCACAAGCTCAAGTATATCAAGTAATTGATAAAAATGTCTGAATGAATACGTTATTAGTAAGCAAGTACTATTATACTACTAAAGTCATGTAGTATTTTACTTTTCATGCTATCAAGTCCTGGGGATATTTAACACCCAAAAATCTAGCTATTTATCTAGAGATACAGTAGTTACAGAATAGTATCAGTCATGTCATGATTAGTAGTACTTAGTCTATTAATAGAATTCAATAAACTTAGTCAGTTTCTGAACTCAATAAAGCTCAATATTAGTCCAGTTTAGTTTAGTTTAATAATCAGTGTATTTCAGTTGGGAGAAGAAATTAGCACCGAGTGAGTGTAGGGATGATGACTTCCCCATCAGAGAGGCAGAGTCGTTAGTAGCAATCCCTATACCCCAGAACTGCGTAGCTAGGGCAGGATGAGGTGTCACCCATTAGACTAGGCTTGACTACCTCCCAGGTGTTACCTATTAGATTAGGCTTGACTTTGCCCAGGTGTCACCCATTAGTTAGGCTTAGCATCCTTGTTTTCTAGTATTAGTACCCGTAGCATGATTACTTTCCAAAGTTTCAATTTCAATCTCAGTATAGAACTCAGTTTAGTTCTACAGATTTAGGATTGTTAGACACAGTCACCTAACTTAATTTCATTCTACTGAATCAGAACTATCAGAAATAGTTACTCATTTATCAGTACTACTATATCAGTAAACTTTGATATTAGTTAATCAATATTCATAACTCAGTATCCAGGGTTAAATAATCTCAGTTACAATTTATGTATTTATGCATATATTCTTATCCAATTACGTCCATGGTACTCAGCTAGTTGTTGTCCATGTTTATGAACCCATGTATATCAGCCTACCTCACTTTGCATACTAGTAAATCCAAAATACTGATGCATACTTTTCTTTTGCACTATGATGTCTTATATCATAGGTTCAGATGCATGGGCTCCTGACCACACTTAGCAACCCGGATTATCATCAATAAATTTAGTGGTGAGTCCTCATAGTTTGAGGATGATGTTATCTTTTAGTATTTTAGTAGTTTAGCACATTTAGCAGATGGAGTTAGTTGGGGACTTGTCCCATCAACTCTATATTCAGACATTTCGAGGCTTTCAAACTTTAACCTAATTTTTGTATTTGTTTTAGTATTATTATCATTACGGTGTGATTATTCAGTACTCATAGCAGATATAAGTCATGGGTTAGCTTGGGGTCGTAAGATCGTGTAGCGTCCGGGGTACAGAGTCGGGGCGTTACAAACTTGGTATCAGAGCCTAAGGTTCAATAGAGTCCTAGGAAGTCTAAAAGTCACCTATAGTAGAGTCTTGTACATAGGTGTGTAGTGCGTCACACTTATGGAAAAGGGGCTATGAGATGTTTTTAGGAAAAGTTTCCCTTCTTTCAGTGTTTATATCGTACGAGTGAGCATAAGCTTAAGTTACACTCTCAGTCTAATCTTTTTTTTACTTCCATTTTATAGAACATGTCTCCAAAAAATACAAATGGAAGAAGAATAAGAAACCAGCCAGTGCCTCCGCCCATTCAGGCAGATCCCCTGAATTAGCATATTTCACACTCTGAACTCAAGACTGCTTTCACTGCCTTAACTTATTTAGTAGTAGCCCAGAATAATTAGCAGGCTACAATTCTATCTAGGCTTATGACTCAAGCTTCACAGAGTGAGGATAAGAGATATAGGAAAAGAGGGAGAAATAATAAGAGGGCCAGAATGCCAAGGCCAAAGAGTGGCCGAACAAATCCTCCTTGCCAGAAATATGGTAGAAACCATCAGGGCGTGTGTAGGGCTGGTAGTGGGTTGTGTTTTGGATGTGGAAATCTAGGCCATAGAATCAGAGATTGTCCTCAGTTAGGTTCGCGGAGTCAGCATATCAGTCCCTCAGTTCAGTTCGATCGCCCGAATCAGCAGGGTGCCCCTTCCAGTGCCACCAGTGGGCAACACCCAAATAGGATTGATGCCTTTCAGTCCCGATAAGATTAGAAAAGTTCTCCTGATGTGATTACTAGTACTTTATAATCTTGTATTTACATGTTTTGTCTTATTAGATCCAGGAGCTTCTCCATCTTTTGTAACTCCTTACACAACAGTTGATTTCAAAGTCAGACTGGAAACCTTAACAGAACCTTTCTCAGTCTCCACCCCAGTGGGTCATTCTATCATAGCTCGGTGGGTACACAAAAATTATCCAGTTATGATACCTTAGAAATTCAGGCCTTCAGATTTTAGTAGCAAGGTCAGTATGTGTAGAAAAGCAGTGGGAGAGGTTGACGCCCAACCCGTCCTTACCTTAATGCAAAGTTTTGTACTTCAGCTATCATGATAACTACCCATTCCTTACATGTCAACTTTATGATCATAGCTTATATTCATGCACATTAACGAAAATTATGTACATTTATATTTTGTAGTATGAGCAGTTCCAGTTCACTCAGTGTTATGAATCATGTTTCCTGAACACAAAAACTCCAAACTTAGGTTATGTATCTCATGAATCATGTACTCATGCTTTACAGTATGCTCAGCTTCCATGACTGATGCTACACTCCTAATGATCAGCTAAATTTAGATTTCGTCATATATATCCTCAGTTTAGACCTCTTGATAAAATCTAGGATATTGATGTTCTATTCCTCAGGCCTCAGTTAAGTGTCAAGTTTGGTATAGAGCCATTCATGCTTTAGATCCTCATGTTTTAACCTTCAGTGAACTCTTCTTATGAAATGATGGAATGATAAGCAGTTTCTTAGGAGGGAGAGAGTAAATATTTCATGTTAAGAAAATATTATTGCATGCTAGTTTTACACGAGATTGTAGTTATGAAGATAGGCTTGAATGTCATGTCGATGTATACGTGGATAAATATATTTCAAATATTTGACTAGAATTGAACATAGTGGGAGAATTCATTCCAGCTCAGACCTCAGTAGATAGGGTTATCATTGCCTATATAAATATTTTTAGTAGCCCCAAGTGAAATACGACGTTGAAGTAGAAGTTACAGTTGAGGGAATAGTTAAGAAATGTGGCTAGGATGGTGAGTTAGTAGTTCCAATGCATGAGGCGTAGTAACTCTATCTTAGATAATGTCTCGTACGCCTTGCTCCATATTACAGAAATAGAGCCATGTTATGATTTCTTATTTAGATGTCTTATTCAGACCATGCCAAGATTTTCTTTCTCCCTAAAGTCAGTAGAACTTTATAGAAAGAGTGTCAAGAAATACTCCAGTTGAGTATAAGTTTTTAGTATGAGTTAGTCCATAAAGCCAGGAATTTAGTTTAGCAGTCAGGTGGACAGGTTCATATGGTTCCCCCATCTTTTCACCCAGTCGTACTATCTGATGTTTCGTGAATATGACTGTTCCAAGATAGAGCATCCTAGTAGTTACGAGTTCATCCCAGTTCATGTATCATACCTCAGTTTAAGATCTCAAATATTCAGTCATGATTTATTTTATAGGTGCCCCGTGCATCATCGCAGCCTTTCTTCAGTATCCTAGCAAAATCAGCATTCTTCGAGGGAAATAATGCCCCAAGAGGGAGATGCATTATAACCCCTAAGCTTTCATATCCTAAACCTTTCATTTTCTCTTCACATAACAAGACCCAGTTTGGAGTACTGAGCACTTAAGAGTTGACTCTCTTATTCTAAATCTCAGATGTATGACCATTTTCATGGCATGTATTCTAGGAATCAGTTCAATTTATGGTATTTAGTTCATTTATCATGTTTTAGACTCAGTCATGTTCTCATGTTCCCGTCCATATATGTTCAGTAAATGATCTCAGGTTCATCGGTATTCTCAACTTGAGGTAACAGTCTTCCTTAGATTTACTCAGTTTCATGATTCAATTACAGTTGTAAACTTGGTATTCTTTACCGTTGTATACTCAGTCATGCATTCATGAATAAGTTTAGCTATTTACTCATGCATCAGATATGCATGTTCAGTATGAAAACTAGGCTTATCAGTAGCTTTAGTCATGTATTCCATGCATCAGATATGTATGTTCAGTGTGTAAACTCAGTCTATCAGTATTCCTTAGCTTAATTAGTCACATTAGAGGATGAATGTTCCCAAGGGGGAGATATTGTAAGACCCTATAAAATTCTAAGCTTAACTCAGCCCTTAGAGCTTGATAAACGGTCCCATACTTAGAAATTTCAGGTAAGTGTTTACACTTAGAATTATTTTTTTTGCCTCATAAGTTGGAGATCCTATTTCTCAACCCTGAAAACCTTAAAGTATCACTTTTTAGGTTGATTCATGATCAGGTATGTCAGTACAAGTTTCAGATTTTTTGAATATTGTTTGAATCACGTTTGGAAGTTCAAACCAGTAGATCAACGCGCTCTCGACGCGCTGCATCGCTTATCGCGTTGATAAATGTTTATCCCATCTCCCAGTGCTAATTTCTAGTGAGCCGATGTGGACTCGACATGGTGCATTGACCATAGCATCGAACCCATCGACACAGTGCATCGGGTTGTGTGTCACTGGACCCGTTTTCAGTCATTAAAACTCTGCGTCCATGAGGGTATTTGGGTCATTTTCCCACCCCTATTCAGCCACAAAAACACAAAGTTATTCACTCCTAGGGAAAAAAAATTCATTATTTCTCTCAAATTACTCAAGAACAAAACCCTAGGAGATCTAATTTCAATTCAAGCTTAAAGAAATTCACCATCAACCTTCATTAATTTAAGTACCAAGGTATGTGAAGTGTTCATCCAAGGGTTCCCTTCCACCCTTGGATTTCATGAAACTCTTTTAAATTACAAGTTAAATAATTTCATAGATTTCATGTTGGATTTGAATGTAATCTTGATTATGTTGTTAAATGGTTTTTCAATTCCATGATTTATCACAAGTTCCATGAAAACTAGTTAATTGTGGATTGATTTATGTGAACTTCATGTTGAAATCTTAAATTACAAGATGAATCTAGTATTCATGATAGTATTCCATGTTTATTAATATGTGAAATACCCATGCTCCCCAAGTGTTTGTCAAAATGCTTGTGTGAATTGACTAGTGCAAGCATGACAGGTTATTAGGTGATTTTATTCATGCACAGGCTCGTATTAGCACCCTTCCAACTAGGGTCATATGTTGGACCCGTATCAGCTCTAATTTGAGGCATGTCGGTTAGATGATCACCTCCCAAAGTTTTAGTTTTAGTCTCACTATAGAACTCAGTTCAGTTCTATAGATTCAGGACTGTCAGACACAGTCACCCAGCTCAGTTCCGTTCTACAGAATCAAGAGTGTCAAAAATAGACACTCAGTTATCAGTACTACAATATCAACAAACTCAGATATCACTTAATCAGTATTCAAAACTCAGTATCCAGGGTTAACATGATCTCAGTTACAGTTTATGTATTCATACATGTACTCTTATGTAGTTACATCCATGTTACTCAGCTAGTTCTTGTTCTTG
Source organism: Capsicum annuum (assembly GCF_002878395.1). Lineage (NCBI taxonomy): Eukaryota > Viridiplantae > Streptophyta > Magnoliopsida > Solanales > Solanaceae > Capsicum > Capsicum annuum. The sequence goes on from NC_061114.1 coordinate 26,895,204, forward strand.
CATATGAACCCATGTATATCATCCTACCTCACTTAGCATACTAGTACATTCAAAGTACTGATGCATACTTTTATTTTACACTATGATGTCTTAAATCATAGGTTCAGATGTACGGGCTCCTGATCACACTTAGCAGCCCAAATTATCAGCAACAGATTTAGTAGTGAGTCCTCATAGTTCGAGGACGATGTTATCTTTTAGTATTTCAGTAGTTCAGCACATTCAGTAGATGGAGTTAGTTGGGTACTTGTCCTATCAACTCTATATTCATACAGTTAGAGGTTTTTAGACTAGAGTATTTCAAACGGATATTCAGTTTTCAGTATTCATCTATCAGTATTCAGTATTTGGTTTTTTAGTTGTGAACCTTATGGCGAATTTAGCCTAATTTCCTCATTCATTTCAGTATTATTATTAATACAGTATAATTATTCAATGCTCACAGCAGATATCAGTCATGGATTAGCTTGTGATCCTTTAGGATCATAAGCACCATATAGCGTTCGGGGTATAGATTCAGAGTGTTACAAAGTCTATCCATAATTACCTTTACCTTCTCCATCACTTCGTGAACCAAATCTAGGCCAAACATCCCTGCTTTAACAACCTCGAACCACCAATAAGAGAACAACACCTCCTACCATACAATGCCTTAAAAGGAGTCATACCAATGCTAGAGTGATAACCATTATCATAGCAAACCCAATGAGAGGAAAATAATTGACCCAACTACCTCCATGGTCAATTATACTAGCCCGAAGGATATCTTCCAAAACCTGTACTGTCGTTTTTGCTTACCCATCCATCTGTTGGTGAAATACAGTACTAAGGTTCACTTTAGTTCCTGAACCTGTCTAAAATAAATGCCAAAAGTACTATGAGAACTGAGTACCGAGGTATGATATAATAGAAACAGGCACCCATGCAACTTCTATAATGCCTCGAGACTACCCTCTGGATGTCACCCAATGCTTAGAACCACAAGTGATCCTAAGCTAACCCATGATACTTGTCTAAGACGAATGCTAAAAATGTGATAAAAACTGAGTACCGAGATCTAATATGATAGAAATAGGCACCCCATGCAACATCTAATATAATATACAGGTTCGTTTTAGACAAGCAAACTTGTCTAAAATGAATGCCAAAAATGAAATGAGAACTAAGTACCGAGATCTGATATGATAGAAATAGGTTCCCCATGCAACTTCTGTAATACCTCGAGACTACCCTCTGAATGTCACACGGTGCTTAGAACCACTAATGATCCTAAGCTAACCCATGATACTTGTATAACTCATGAGAAACTGAATATGTTACATAAATCTGAAAGAAATAAGTGGAAGAGAATTCTTTGCTAAGTAGGTTCAATACAAAACTATGTAAAACGATTATAACTCTGGTTTTACAAAACAAAACTGAAATCAAACATATCAACTAAACTAGCTGTCTATGAAGCCTCTACTAATATTGACTATAGGTGGTCGGGACAAGACCCCCAACTATCTCTAATCAATATGACTGAATAAAAGAATGATGCTGAAACTATAGCTGACTTGAGTTCTCAAATCAAAAGAGCTCTTCATCTACTAACTGGAAGCTACAAATTATTTGATTATGATGTGTGGGCTACAAGTGGTACATATATTATGAGATAATGTAGCACATAGACATATATGTAGGTTAGTAATTCTAGAATATACTGAGTATGTGGGGGTGAATACATAAGTAAAATTTCAAATGATGCATGCTAAGTGTAAATGACTCACCTTGAGCTTGAACAAAACAAAGACTGCAAAATTATAAACATGAGTAATGAAGCCTAAGGATAAACTTTGTAAGCTGACACTTAGTTCTAAAAGCTTTACTTTTTATTCTTTCTTTTGGGAGGTTCTTCTAACAACATAAACCATGTGAGCTATCATGAAGTCCAACATCTTACCCACGTTGAGGAGAGCTATTCTACCCTTGCCATTGGAATAGAATCTTATCTTAAGTGATCACAATACTTAACTCATATTGGAACTTAAACCTACGGTGGCACGTAGTTTTGGGGCATGTGACCTCGGACTCATACCTAACTCGGTGCTAAATGCTACTCCCATATTACTTATATGCTCATACTTTAGGAAATCCACTTTAAAATAGCATAAGAATTTATAGAATGAAAATGAGTTATGCTTCTCTTTACTTTAAATCACAATCAAGATGAAAAAATGTGGATTCGATATCTTATCTTATGATCAAAATATCAATCTCTGCTTTGTATCATAAGGATGATAAATGATTGTGCATTTCAAGCCTTATCTTGGAATCAAAAGATTCAAACTTTTCTTGTAAACTTAGTGCTCAAACTCAAACCTTGAATCTTATACTTTCTTTCATATTACTTGTAATGCAATATCATGCTTAAAACTTAATCAGAAATCTTTAATCAACGTTTCAAATAAAACTCGTGATATTCAAATCATTATAGAAAATCATCAAGTCAAAACATAAATAGATGAGATCATTTATGCACTTTAATACTTCAATCATAAGATAATATCATAAATTCAACACAAGATAACTTGGGTATGAACCCTAATTGCAAATCACATAATTTAAACTTTAAAACAAAGTTTTGGGCACAAAGATGGAAGAATGTCCTTGTTAATAAATCCCACATACATTAATTGAACGGATTCTTGAAGAAATTTTAAAATTGAAGCTTGAATACTTGTGTTCTTGAGAGAAGAAATCACGAACTTTGTTCTTTGGGAAAGGGAAGGGTATTTACATGAGAAATTTTGAGAAAGATGGGCAAATAATGCCCTTTTTGTGTTATAAATCGTGTTTTGGACAATTTGGGTTGAGGGGAAAAGACCAAAATACCCCTTGGCCCTTAGGAAGCTGAAACAATGAGGGAATAAGCTCCGTGTCGTATCCCTTATATTTAAAAGCTTTGCTTGTTTTTAAGTCAAGGTACAATTATTTTTCTTTTTTTTTTTTTCTATATTTAAATTTTTTTCTTGTTTTTAGAGTCTAATCTTTACAAAATCATTGATTACATTCTTATTACGTACTTAAAACTTTTAAATGATTCGTACTTCTTAAATTTTTTTCGTTCTTACGCTTTTATATTTATTTTTAAATTTTTTAAATTTCTTAAAATTAAATTTAGTTGATTTAGAATTCTTAAACTCCTGAAAAATTATTAATTGCAATTAATTTAAATGACTTCTAATAAGAAAAGTTTTTAACCATAAATATATTTAATTAATTTTAAATTCTTAAATATTAGAAAAAAAATAGATAAATAACAATTTTGTCTAAAGTAAAGATTTTTAATGAAGGACAAAAATTTCAAACGATATTTTCAAGGCCTTTCACACTATTAGTATATTATAGATGTTTCAAAAACTTTTTAATTGGAAGTTGTAGCAACTTTTTAAGAAATTTATTTATTTATTTATTTTATTTGAAAAAATCGATATATAATTTTTTAAAGAATATGTGACTCCTTTTTTTAGGGATTTGTATTCATCTATCATAAAAAGATGTGTTGATAACTATGGAAGGAGTAAAATATGGTAAGCATTATATCTACATTTATTATATTTTTACCTTTTTTTGAAAATACTCCCATATTTTTCCAGAAAAACATTATTGGGAAAATATTTATTTGTCAATTCACATGTTTCATCTTAACTAAACTTTTTTTTTCATATTCATTTTCATAAATAATTTTCTTCATTTTGAGTATCATAGTAAATGTTATATAGTAAATAAATTTCATAAATGTAAAATGTAGTGAATAGTTACTGTATGTAATATCTATAAATTAAGTGATCACCATTTTACAAATAAATTTCCACAACAAGTTATCTTATTACTAATTTTAATATAAATTGCATTCAACGAGATTTCAGTAAAAAAATATTATTTAGTGAATTAGATATATTAATAAAGTGATTTGAACATGATTTATTAAATTAAACGACACTAAGCAGACTTTACACCTTTTTCATACACTAAAATTTATTAATAAGAATACATTATTTGTATATAGTATTTTACAGATTTGTTTTATATATTAACGCATTAATTTCATACATTACACCTTTTTCACACACCAAACCTGTTTTATGATTTTAAAACAAAAAGATTATTCTTCTATACCCCAAAAAAATCATATATTGTATTCCATCTACCTCCGTGAATCAAAATGTATAAATTTGTATGTTAATTAAAAAAATTCAATAATTAAATGCAAATGCTTTTAATATTATTGGATTTACTCATAATTGATTTTTATTTATGGACGAAGATGAAAAAATACACAATCGATGAAGAAGAGGAGGAGGAGGAGGAGGAGGAGGAAGAAAAAGAAGAAGAAGAAGAAGAGGAGGAGGAAGAGGAGGAGGAGGAGGAGAAGGAGGAATAAAAGGAAGAAGAGGAAGAGGAGGAAGAGGAATAAGAGGAAGAAGAGGAAGAGGAAGAAGAGGAGAAGGAAGAGGAAGAGGAAGAGGGGGAGGAAGAAGAAGAAGAAGAAGAAGAAGAAGAAGAAGAAGAAGAAGAAGAAAAGAACACCTGCTTTGATTGATAAGTATTTAAGAAGATTAAACAATTGATATTTGATAATGAGTAATTGAAGAAGAAAGTCGTATAGATGTTACTGAAGTAGTAAAACCGATTTGGAGAGAAAAGGGGATGATTGATATCCTGATAATAATTGTCCCTTTTTTATCGGTATGAGATATTTTTTTCATATATAAATATTAAACTTTCTTTTCTATAATAATTATAAAGCTATTTTCTTTTTCCTTTTTTAAACCCTTTTTTTCTATAACTTGCGAAGTTGATAATATTGCTATAAGTTACAATTTTCATTCTAGGAAATGTTATTTGCATTTTTTCCTTAAAAAAAACTTTTTTTGGCCTTAAACTTCACAATTATTATCAAGAGAGGGGCAAAATAATCACTGGAAAAAAATTGGCAAAAAAGCCGTGAGCCAATACTTCAATCATTTTTATTTCTTTTTTTTTTTTAAATACACTGAAAATAACAAATTCAAAAAAATGTGTTCCATTGAGATGGTAAAACAATGGAAAGTGGATTAAGAATTCACATGTCACTTCCTATTGTTCCATTCCTTCAATAATTTTTGGCAAAAAAAAATTCCTTCAATAATTTTATTTAAAAATAAGAAATAATACTGCCCAAAAAGAAAAGGAACAAATTATATCATGAAAAAAAGTTATAATCGAAATTGCTTCGCGGCAAAAATAGAAAAAGAGAGTTACGTACTCACTTTGATATTACATAGCGACCCAATTAAGTCGTTCAATGTGATTTAGAAAAAGAAAATTAAATATCACATTGAATGGTTTAACAAGACCTTGCTCTTGTACCACTTATTGAAAAAGTTTAAATGATTCACCCAAGAACACAAGTAAATCATTAGACAATAATGAATACTATAGAAGAATGATTGGGGAACAGTAACCATGTTCCATTGCAAAACTTAATTGAAGAAAAACTTAATCTTCTTAGTCTTGATATTTCTCTAAGTTTATTTCTTCTCAAAGATGAGGCAGAAAAGAAGAGAAACGTTATATCTGACTTAAAAACTAATCCTTATATAATTGTTGAAATGACTTTTTAGTTGAAAAGGTACCTTTTCCAATAAGTTTTCATCAGTCATTAGACCTTATAAATGAGTTTTATATAATTTCAATTACACTCATACTAATAAATATTTATTTTTAGGCCAAAAAACTTTAATATTTTATTAAATCATAAATTGGACTGCTTTATCTATGTATAATATATTAGTATAGGAAAAATTACAGAAAGTAGCATACTTAAGACTATAATTACAATAAATAGCAATACTTTTGTAAAATTACAATTTATAGCAAGAGTAACATTATTTTACTCATTAACTAGGCAAGTGTATGTTTTACTCTCACTACTTTACATTTTTTAATTTTTACTCCACTATTTCACCTCCCCCAAATATAGCCATATCTTTTACCCATTTTTTTTCATCTTATTTTTTTTATCATTTTTTTTTATTTCCACTTTATTTTCTCTTTTCTATTTCTCTTCTTTTTTTTCCCTTTTCCTTTTTTTTTCTTTTTTTTTTCTTTTTTCATATTTGAAGATAATTATCTCCATGATCTTCAAAATTTCAAAATAAAACATCATTATTATCTTTCACTCTCTTATATCTCTACATTTTTTTCTTGTTAGTTTTTTTCATCTTATTTTTTATTTTTTTATTTTGATTTCTTGTTCTTTTAAATTTTTGTGTTTCCACTTTATTTTCTCTCTTCTATTTCTCTTTTATTTTTCGTTTTTTATGTTCTTTTTTTTCCTTTCTCATATCTTTTTTTCTTTTTCTATTTTCGTTTTCTTCTTCTTTTTTCTATTTTATTTTTTTTTCTTTTATTTTTACACTTTTATTTTTCTTTCTTCCTTTTTTTTCTTTTTCACTTCTCTTTTTTTCGTTTTTTTCTTTTTTTCTTTTTGTCTTTTCCCCTTTTTTTACTCTTCTATCTCCAACTTTTATTTTGAAAACATAAATATGTATATCACATACACATATTCAAAAAACATACAAAATACATAGTCATACAGATCTGGATATTTATTTACAGTACAAAACATACATATGTATTTATGAAATACATATCAAATTCATATTAAACAGTAACAAACATAACTATACAATATATCTTCGTATGTATTTGCTAAATATAAAGGTGACTCATATAAAATAAGAATATACACATGAATCATGTATGTATTCTGTAAATACATATGCATAACTATATGTATTTTATATGGTGTTGGATTTATCTTTGAACTGTACATACTATGTCATTTTAGAGGGTAACATATGTACTTATTTGTTTTCTTTTTATTGTTTTAAGATATGTATATGTATTTTTTTATTACCTATATATATATATATATAATTTTCATTTTTGTTATAGAAATTTTGTGTCCTATATGTTTATATATACATGTGAGTCAGATATGTATTTCTGTAAATATATATTCAGATATATATGTATGTTTTTTTACCGCAAATACATATGCAACTCTGTATGTCTATTTATTTTGTATATTTTTTGAATATGTATATATGATATAGATATTTATCTTTTAAAAATAAAAGATAGAGATAGAAGAGTAAAAGAAAAATAGGAAAAACAAAAACAAAAAATAAAAATTCAAAAAAAAAAAGTGAAAAAGGAATAAAAAGAAGAAAGAGAAATTGAAACTAAAAATAGAAGTGTAAAAAATGCGAAAAGAAAAAGAAGAAGAAGAAAATATGAAAAAAAAATATGAGAAAAGGGAAAAAAACAAAAAAAAAAATAAAAAATGAAAAAAGAAAAAAAAAAGAAGTAGCAGAGAGAAAATAAAGTGAAAAAAAAGTGGAAAATAAAAAGATATTAAAATTTAAAAAAGATAACAATAAATGAAAAAACTAACAAGAGAAAATAGTTAGAGATACAAGTGAATGATATTTTGAAATTTTGAAGATCGTGAAAATAATAATATTCATATTTGAGTTTGAATTGAAAAAGGAATCTACTAATTTAAATAAGAGTAATTTATGGAAATTTAATTAGATGGGCTAATTATTCCTAATTTAACTCAACTAATTTAAGTAAAGTAAGGGCTCATTTGTTTGCACTTAATGGAGGTCTGAATCTGAATGGTTCAGACTTCAGACCATTATGTGCATTTATTTTTTATTAATATTTTAGCTCTTAATGAGTCTGAATTGGTCTTAATCATTCAGATCTAGAATCAAGTCTTAATAGGTCTAAAGAGGTATTCTGGTATTTGATAATATTCACCGTCACTCTATTTATAATCATCAGACCCCCACTAACCACCTCTACCAGCGCCACCATTGTCAACCACCTCCACCATCGACAACCAATATTTCTACCAACTATTATTGTCAACTGTTGTCACACTTACTACCTTTATTATTCTAATTATAATCACCTCCGTCAACAGCACCACTATCATCAAACACTACTGGCCAATTCCTACTATCGACCAACTCATCTATCACAACTAGCACCACCACTAACTACCACTAATACATCACAACCTCCATAAATTCTTTGGTCGCCACCACCATTGTCACTAGTAACTCCACCTCTACCATCATTTCAACCACTATCATCGCTATAATTTATATCTACTAACAACCATCTCCACCATTACAACTAACAACATCTCCTCCTAGCTCCAACACATTGTCAAACCATCATTCATTCATTTTTCAGTCATCACAATCAACATCTCCAACTACAAACATCAAGCAACGTCACATCACAACCACAACCACCATTATCAACTGCCACTATCATAACAGTCATTACAATACCAACCATCACAGCTATCACCACAAATATTACTAATCACTGATATCAATTGTTGTCACTACAACCACCATTATAAACCATCTTCACTATCACTAACAAACATAAAAAAAATGTCAATCAAATAATAATTTTGTTGTATTAAATTACATACTTTTTTGATATATAATTAGTTTTTTATTTGAATTGTATTTTTTTATTTTATTATATACACAAATAATTTTCTTGCACATTTAGATATTGAAAAACAAATAGTCTTAATCATTCAGTTTTCAGATCTAGAGACAACATCTTAATCATTTAGATGTGCATTCAGATTTAGACCTCTGAATCTTTAAAAAAATAAATGCAGCCTAAATCTTGTTATATATGTATTTGTATATCAACAGATTACTTAAATACAAAATACAATTTGCTATTTTTCGTAATTATGAAACTGTTGCTATAAAAGTTACAATTAAGACTCTATAATTGCTATTTTTGAAATTTTGCCATTAATATATGAGCCCATAAAATAGAAATTACTAACAAGTTTCACCTTGCACACAAGCATCCCAATTTTTATTAAAGGATACCAGGTCTTTAAGACCACAAGCTCCTCCAGTGTAGCTAAGCCGCCACCAATATTCAGTTACATCTCAAACATACCAGACATCTGGCCTTTCTATTTTTCATCGCAATCTTGGCGCTCTACAACAGTAGATGCCAGATCACTGACTGTACTATGTCTGACTTTTTAGTCTTGGTCACATCAGTCAGGTGACTAACTATAGAAGGGGTTAATCTAAATCGCTTGCCTCAATATCACTCACTTAAAAAGAACATTAACAAGATACCATAATCATAACACCACCTCATTTTCATCCTTGATCACATCATCATTTACCTCAGAATTGACCTTATATTAGTCGGCTTTAAGGGTGTCAATTGGGTCGGTTTGACCCAGCCCGGTCAACCCACGGGCTATAGGGTAACGAGTCACGAGCTGGGCCAATTTTAAAATTAGGCTCGGTTAACCCGGCCCGGACCAAAACCGGTCTAGGCCCACAAGTTAACTGGTCAGGCCGGATATATTTTTTTAAAAAAATAAACTTTGATTTTGGAAATTGGAGACCTTTGGGCCACAAGTAGTCGTTGGCCCAACGGCTATATGGCCATTTTGGGTCCAAACGGCTACTTAGCCCTTCAAATTTTTTTAAAAAAGTTTTTTTATTTAAAATATTTTTTTAAACCCTAAAAAATTCCTATAAATACCCTAAACTTTCAAATTATTTTTCTCACAGTTTTCATTCTCTTAAATCTGTTTCTCTCTCAAATCTCAATTCTAAAAATTCAAATATTCTATATATTTCCTAAAGTTCTCAATTTAATTTTTTAATTTTGCGATTACAAAGTATGAGTGGAAGTTTCTAAAGGTGCAACTTTTGGATGGTTCAAAATTTTATTATTGTCGTTCCATCTCTTACTTTTAATTTTTAATTAGTGTATTAATTGTTGAATATTTAATTTTATTATATTTGTGTATTTTGATTTTTTTTAGTTTGATTTATATTATGGATAGATTAAGAAACCTCGCCACTAAAAGTGTAAATTTTTTTTATCCCGGAAGTGGTAGTGGTAGTAAAAAGCTAATTACTGGCGATAGAGGTAGTTCAAGTAGAAGATATACCCGTGTGCCTCCGGTACCGTTTCATAAACCTTTTGAGGAAGAAGTAAGTGTAGGTGCTCACGATATGGATTATGTAGAAGCTCAGGAAAATTATAGTATAGAAGAAGAAACTGAAGTAAATGCGGTAGATTTAGATGAAGAGATGAAAATATTGGTGATATGCCCGCAATAGAAAATGCTTACGTTAGATCTGAATCGGTTAATCGTCCTCCCCGTTCTCCGCATTCCCCAAGAGCTCATAGAACAACTAGTATTGCATAGCAATTTTTTTACACGAATAGGAGATACTGATGAGGTGCGATGCAATATTTGTCAAAAAATATATAAGCATAAAAAAGGAGGCAACCAAGGGGGTACGAGTACGTTAATAAGAAATATAAGTGATAATCACGAAAGAGAGTTATTTATTATAAAAGATGGTGAGGATTTTGGTGGGTCAATATAAACTAGAATGGACCCAGCAACCAGTCAAGTAATTAAGAAGTATAATAAATTGAGGGACCAGGAAGAAATAGAAAAAATGGTAGTTGTGGGTTGTTTGACTTTCAATTTTCCTTCTTCGGATGTTTTTATTCATTATATTCAAGCAATTTATAATGGTATGTTTAATGGTATTCCTAGAAGTACTTGTCGGGCCGATATTTTTAGACTCCATTCACAATATATTTTTTTTATTTATTTACATTATTAAAAAATATTCAATGTAGAATGGCTTTCACTTCTAATCTTGGTCGTGCTGCTAATAAAAATGATTATTTAACCATTACTTGTCATGAGATAGATAGTAATTTTGTTATGCAAAAACGTATTCTAGCTTTTTTGTTTGATGAAGATCGTCAACATACTGGAGAATTTATTGCTGAATTGATTGGTAAAGTTCTAGAATTTTATGGTATTAAAGATAAAGTTTTATGTATTGCTTTTGATAATTCTTCTAACAATAAGACTGCTATTACAAAGTTAAAAGTTAGTCTGTCTCCACCGTTACCTGAAATATTTCATGTTAAGTGTATTTGTCATATATATAATTTAATTGTAAGAGATGGTCTTGAATTATTAGAGGGTCTTGAATTATTAGAGCTTTATATTGAAAAAATCTAGCTTGTTGTTGGTTTTATTCAAGGAAATAATCAAATAAAATGAATTAGAGAATTTAAAGTTAAATGAGAACAAAATGGACTTGCACCGATATTAATGCCTGAAGAATGTGATACTAGATGGAATGCTATGTATGATTTTTTAAAAACTTGTCATACTTATAAAGTTCCTATTACACTAACTTTTAACCAACATTGTGGTTCATTTGTTGATTCAGCTAAATGTATGCTACGTGATTCTGATTGGACTGTAATTGATGATCTTGTTAAGTTTTAGGGAAAATTTTATATAGCTATGGTTGAATTTTTCGATGCTTATTATCCTACTATTTGTAATATTTTAGCATATATAGCCGATATTTATGGTTTGCTTAAAGAATATAAGAATAAAGAGGGTTACAAAGAAGCTGTTGGTCCTATATTTGCTAAATTTTAAAAATATTTTTTTTCGATTTCCCCTATTTACTTGGTTGGTGCTATGCTAAATTCATGTATGAAATATACTACTATGTGCCACTTTAGTACTCTTATTTATTCTATCTTAGAGATAAATACTAACAATGATTCTGATGATGGAGAACAAGAACAACCTGATTTTTGGATGGCTATGGATGATGCGAACGCCTACATAGATAATTTATATAACCATTATGCTGATTTACTTGATTTAGCTGTACCGATAAATGTCACTCTAACTGTCGGTCCTCATCCTCCCGAGGAGCCATCATCTTCTAAAAGGCCGGCACATAATGGTTTTCCTGATCACTTTTATGATTTAAATTGTTGGAATAATTTTGAGCTGGAAATTTACACAACAACTTATCAGGAAGAGCATAAGTATTATCTTCGAATGCCGCTAGAGGATCATAGACGATGATAAACACGTTGGATTAGTGAAAGAATAATGAAGCACAATATCCTGTGCTTTCAAGATTAGCTAGAGATATATTGAATGGTCTAATGCCAACCGTTGCATCGGGGTGCACTTTTAGTCAGGGACGACAACCGCTTGGAGACAACCGACACTCATTGGGAAGCAATGCTATAAATGTTCTAGTTTGACTTAGAGATTGGATTAGAGCTGAACGAAGAAATCAAGGAATGGAGGTGGAGCCGAAAGACGAACAGAAACTTAAAGAAATTATGACTTCAAGGGAGAACTCAGCAGAATCAAGTCCAATGCATGGTTTTGCCCCTATTAATTTTGACTATCCTATGCCAGTTCTCGTTAATGTTAACATGGATGAGTTGGAAAA
>NC_061114.1:26910619-26948112 GCF_002878395.1 Capsicum annuum
AGTTAACAGGCTTAGTCGGCTTCCCCACCATCAGCATGTACACCAATAGTACCCGATCTCTATTAATGTCTATGGTGTGCTTGCCTGGGATGAGGGTAATATACACAAGCTTGAGCCACACTCTAGTATCTCTCATAAAATTCACATAGGGGAGGATGACATATTTTCTGTCCTTTGGGTTTCTCTTCCAATGTGGGGATGAATTTTCCCACAGAGAATTTGACAGATAACTTGATATGGGGTATGCCCCTTATCTCATAGTATGTCTCTGAAATAACATAGGCGTGGAAAGGAATTTATTTAGTTTTTTAGAGTTGAAAGGATTGTTATTCCCTCATAAATTAATTTGAGTGATTTGGCCTGATGTTGAGTGGATTTATGCACTTTAGTATTGTTATTCTATCTTATTTAGCTTTGTTTTGAGGATAATTCGGGTTCTTAATGTGTTAATGATGATATAATTTAGTATCTAAGTGTTTAATTACTTGGTTGTAATATTTTAAGTTGTTTACAAACAAGTTCGGACTTACTTTGGTCACTTAGAGTTCAAACGAGAAAACTAGTGTTGCTAGCTTGAGTTAGGTGTAGTTCTAGTTGATCGCGATGGATGCTAATGTTTATAATGAGTTCCTAATTGTATTATTTTGTAATTTTTTGTGTAACAACTTGTTTATAGTGTTCAAAGTGCAATTGAAATAAGCCAATAGTTGAAACACTAAGTAAAGATTAATAGGATGAGACTAGTCTTAGCATGAGTTTCTAGTTCATCGTTATGGATTATTTGTTGTTTTGACCTTTAGTACGTGGTGTTTGATGATGTAGGACACTTTTGGAGATGATTATGTTGATATATTTACGATGAACAAGCTGGAATTCAAGTGTAAATAACACGACAAGGCTTGAGATTGAAGACAAATGCACAAGACCAAGTTTGGATGCTAATTTGTCACATTCCAGTGAGCCCTCGCGTTGAGCAAGCGATGCGTCAGTCAGTCCACCGTACCAGGAATCGTGATGTGCCACTCATCCCAAGAACATACCTAGCGATGCGCCACCCACTCCCATGGACTAGTGGTCGAGGCATACCCCTTATTCCTAAGCCGGCCAAGTCCTTCTACGATAAATAGGACACTTGTAATCCTTGTTCAACACCTTGGACGTCTTAAAATATTAAGGAGGGGTTGCTAAACACTTATTTTAGGGTTTATATCTCTTTACTTTAGATTTTTAATGGATTTAATCATGTATTCAATTACCTTGATTAAGGTTATGTCGACTAGTGGCTAAACGCCTCCTCTCCGGGGTTAAGGCCAAGAACATGTTTACTTTTGCTTTGAATTGAGTCTGTTTGAATTGATTATCATATTTGGTTGTTTACTTATCCTTGTTTTAACTATTTTAAGGATTCACGACCCTTAGAATACATATATGTCGACCTTGTGATCTCGGAAGGGGGAATAGGAAGATAGAGCGTGGGGATAAGTAGAGCAAGGTTCTTATTCTTTTATAAAATAAGGAATTTGAATTCGCGACTAGGATAAAGATATACCTCAAAGACTTGCTTGGTTCACATGTAGGATAATACCTTAATGCATCTAAATGGATTATTACATCCCCGTTCAATGATGTAGTTGTAATGTCCAGTTAGGTAGAAGGTTAGAGGCCGGAAGACCATGATCATACGATAAACCATACGAATTAACAACCAAGATAAGTAATCTAACAAATGAGTTCAATAGCGTAGTATGACTGTTAGTAGTTCTTTAACCCTGGGCTTTCATCCGTTGATTGTCTAAAGTCTTTATTTTTATGCATGGTTTACTTTACTTTTAGCTTATATACTTTCAAAACTCTTTTGGTTACGCTTGTACTAATTAATCTCAATAGTTGAACTAGAATTAGATAGTTATTAAAACAAGTCTCCTAGGGATCGATATTCGGCTTTGTAAAAGGCCACGGTATTACTTGGTGAGACCACGTACACTTGCGTGTGCGCTTGGGTGCAACATGGACTGCAAAAATATCTCAACTGGCATAAAACTACCTGACCATGGTGAGGATGCACTCACTGGGTTCAACAAAAATATATCCAAAGCCTAACTCACATATCATGTTTTGAATTATGAGAAACTTCAAATGAAGTCCCTCTCCTCAATTTATTCATCCATTTAGTATTTTGCTTCTTTCTGACTCTTGAACTAATCTTTGCCATATTCATCCATAACTGTCATGATTCAAATCAAGGCTTAGTCGTGACGGGTATCTCAAGCCCCCTATGGGCCAGAGACCATCCCCTTAGCCTTACTTCAAGAGCACATAAATATAAATAGAGGAAGTCAACCAAAATAATAGTGAGAAAGATAGATAAGTCAAATGGCAATTCTAAGAATTCAAATAAACAACTAACCCACACTTGTCCACAAAAGCCTCTAATCCAGGATACCAACTAAGTCGGGACGTTCCCCCAACTATGAAAAAAGAATACCAAATAAAACACTACGACAATGAAAAAACCAGTGAGATGACAATGCCTTCCAAAAGATGGAGGCTCTCCACACAATTTACCAATATGGTATCGTCATATCAATATGCTTGCAAGCTAATTCAATTATGCCAAACAAATTCATATAATCGAACTGACTCCCAAGATCCATTTAAAATCCAAACCAGGTCCATCAAGGCCTTCCAAATTCATTTTTATCCATTTATCCTTTAATGCAATGCAATGGGTTCAAAAACAAGTTAAACAATGAAATTATCCATATTCAAAACTAAGTTTACAAACTAGGTTGAGGTTGATGCAATTATCAAGTCAAAATTCCATCAATTTGGAGAAACCCATATCCCCCATTCCAACCATTAATGCTCCAATTTAGTCCTAAAAATCATTGATTAAAGTATGAATAATCATTTTGAAATATGGTACCAGTAATTTAAGTAATAACAATAAAAATTTCACAATACAATTTCAAACACACAATTTAAACCACAGGAATATCCAATCAATTAATGACATAATGTAAAATTCAAGTTAGGAAAAGATAAATATGCCTGAAATATAGAATAATTTGAAGAGAGTTTGAAGTTTGGAGCTTGAACAGTGAATTCCTTGTAAAACCCTTGAGTTTTTTTGGTTTTTGAATTTAAGAGAGAAAGAGTGGAATTTGATCTTTCAAAACTAAAGTAAAAGGGTAAATTTTATGTTATAAAATTGTGTAAGGGGTAAAAATACCAAAAGCCCCTCACCCCAAGTGAAAAAAACAAAATCAGGCATTTTTAACACAACAACATGGAACACCAAAATCGTAGAGGTTAGCCTCTATGCCACGCTGCTATCGCGGAACTCCAGTGACATGGCATGCCACTCTCGCAGAGGCATACTACATTGGAGTTTCATAATAGCCCTGAACCGCTTTCAAAATCTTCAAAACTTTCAAAATACACTTTTAACATCCCTAAACATAATTCAACTAAAAAATTGACATTATGTATGTGGGAAAATCAAAAAATTCTCACAATAGCCTAACTCAAAATTTCCATATAGTCTCTTGTGGAAGGCGTGGAACTGAAGACCTAGTTGTATCTCCATTTTATAACCTCTTCTTGGTTTAGATACTTCTATTATTTACAATAGTTTAGAGCCATAGTACCTGCCAATAGAACAAAGACGGTACGAGTCAGCCCATAATTCAAATCATCTTGTTGATAATGTATTGAAGGAGTCAAAATAACGCCATACTTAATTTGCTAACATGGTTTCACTGATTGTATTTTTGAGTACTTAGATTTTCCCAACTTAACAGCAACCATGAAATAGAACACTAATATTAGGCAATTCTTAGAATTCTAATCACAGTTTGAGCTTGGGTAAGCTCTAAAACTTTATTTTCATTACTTTAAATTGAATCATAGTGTCAAAACGTGCACTATTTAATCTTGATTTAGATTTGAAACTTTTAGAATTTTCCAGAAAGGCAAAAAATAGATTTTCTTCAATTTGGACCCTGTTATTAACTTGTTTTCACGTGGTTTTCAACTGTAAATTCCTTTAACCTTGGTAAAGGCATTTATAAAATAAATTCCTATTTTACCTCTTTCATTTTTGAACTCATTTTTCGAACTCGTTTTGGACCCAACTCAAATATGGATAATATGAGAATCATTAGTTTTATTAAACATGTAGATGCTATATTTGAATATTTTAGTTGATTTTGAGGCTGTTCAAAAGTAGAAGGCGTCGTGTAGAAGGACTTCAGTCTTGGATTTTATTATTTCGAGATAGGTTATGACTTAACTTTCTTCAAACTGGGTTGGTTAGTTCATGAAAAATAAAATCATGCTATAGGTTAGGGAAAAATAGCTATGAGATGTGATTTTGAGCTATTATATATTGCCTGATGCCTATGTGGGGGAATTAAATTTGCACATCATGTATTCTTTTTACGTGTTACTATCATGGTGTCAGCTACCATTTGGAAACTTTTCTGCTAGAAGGTTCCGAGTTCATAGTATTTTCTTTCCTTATCTTATTTTTTACTTTGCTTAGTCCATATATGATGTAACCGAGTACAAATGAACATTACTCACTGCTACTATTCCCTTTTGCTGCAGATCCTAGCACGAGTACGACACATATAAGCTGATTTATGCAGTTAAGTTGGTGATTTCTTGAGGTACTAGCCTACTCTAGGTTTTTCAGTGTCGACTCTAGACTTTCTCTATCTTTTAGTTGTCTTTATTTCTATTTTGGAGATATACTATGTGTTATTAAGATTCGGTTATATATGAGATGATCTTATACTTATGACATTATTTATGGGGTTTATGGTATTTTGTTCAGTCTTCCGCTATATTGTACATGTCTTGACCCTACTTCGATCTATAAGTCCCATTTTGTCTTATTTTGTTATTATTTCATTTTTCTTTATGTTTTTGGGGTGTTTGACTTACTATCAAGGTTGGGCCAAAATAGTGCCATCAGGACCTCAATTTTCGGTCATGAAAAATATCTCTGTCTCGACCCCTAACGTGTTCCATGACACAAATATATATCCCAGCATAGTCAGTAGACAGGGGTTCTAAAATGTGCTCCTATTATTCGTTGATAGTTATATAAGTTATCACCTTTCGTGAGAGAATAAGATAAAGAATCTCGGTAATGAATAAACTAAAGTTTCATACAATAAGAAAGAAGAAATGGATTTTTCTAAAGTCATGTGGCCTCTCAAAGATAGATAACAAACATCTCCACCCTGATTGGTAGGACTTTTTAGAATCTACTTGTACTTGTGATACTAATGAACTTATGACTCAGATACCAACTTGTTACAATTGAAAACTCGAGTTGTGATAGCACCTACTATATTATCCACTATAGGTAAGCTAGCCACACACTCATATGACAGAATTAACTAACTATTCAAAAGAAGTAAGAATGATACAAATATTACCTTGAATATCATAAACAACTAGGTTAAGAAGTCTGAAAATAATAGATCAAGCTTTAAAGAGTGAGAAAATAACACTAGTTTGAAGAATCTAAATATAAGGAAAGAAACCTAACATAAACAAAAGGAATCTAATAGGTATTAGAGTTAATCAACCACTATCTCTGACTCCAAAAAGAAGTCCAAAGATCCAAATCTAAATCAATGCATTGGGGCATGTGCCTAACTACATAGACATAAAGTACAAAAATAAACAGGTGTGAGTAGCTAACGACATATACTCAATTTCATAATCAATCGATCCTAATTCAAAGTGATAGTGAGAGCCACCTAAACCACTAGTAAAAACTATAACCTTGAAGGACCTGTAAGTAGGAAGGTCACACCTAGACTTGCCATTAAACATCATTAATAAGTGCTGTAAACACTATCCAAGTCCACAATTCCTCAACCTAGAATAATGTCAAGAATGAAAAATAACTAGAATTTGAGAGGATATTGTTGGGGGGAAGTGACTAGAAGCTTCAAGAATTAAATTTTATTGGAACAACCTATATTTTTTCATCCTTCAGAAATATATCACATCCTAAATTGCCATCCATTGTTGTGACACCTCAAAAATCCAAGCCAATATTAGAACCATGCTTTAAGTTCGTGCAAGATTAAACCTCATGTTTTGAAAGTTTTATAGAGATTTAGACATATATTAAGGTCACAAATTGCTTCTAGATTATAGTCAAGTCAAAACATCCCATAGCGATTAAATTTTTGTGAAGTATATAACTATAGTCATCTTCAAATGAGCGTAACTTTTGATATAATAAGAACTTTTGAGATCAAGACCCACTAACAGATAGATAATTAAATTATTTTTCCAATGATACCAATTTTATCTTAATCCGATAGCGGGTGAAAAGTTATGGCCAAAATACTAAAGCACTATCAAAGCTGCCAAGACTACAACTCGTAATGTCTCATTACGGGTCATTAAGAGGGAGCCATAATATGGGTAGTAGAGGCTATTGGACTTCTAACCACAAATCAAGTCACGATGACCATACCCTACCATTCGTGACCTAAGTCATCGAGACTACTTACAAGCGACTTCCAGACAGTATCTAAGGATTTTTTGATCTTTTACCACTCTTATAAACCCAAAACTATGTAAGGCTGAATAAAAAAGACAAAAACAACTCCAAATCCCTCATTCTCAACATAACACCAAATTATTCAATAAACAAACAATTCTTCTCTTCTCCAAATTAAGAAATTGGGGTTTTTCATATCCAAGTCTAAATCCCCAAAACTTCAATTCAAGAATTAAAAGTAATCAGGTATGTGGGTATTCAATGAGGATCTCCTTTCATTCTTATGCCCAAATTATGATTATTATTCATGAATTTTATGATTCCATAATCTAGGATTTAAACCAATTATTATTCTAAGCTTAAATTCAATCCCCCATGGTATAATTTTTACTCATAAGGATGTTTTAATGATTACTCATGGATCCCTAGGCCTATATTATATCATTCATTCTATTCACATGCTTATGTATGATTTAGATGATATTACCCAAAATTTCAAGCATATGATCATGCTACATGAGTTTTCTCTGATTCTTTAGCTTATCTTGTAATTAAACCATGAATACATATTTTCCCTTCAGAATAGCATCTTTCCATGTCCAAAATCATGAATTTCCATATTCTGGTCAGTTGTTTGAATTTTTGGGCTTTATTCATAAAATTCCCTTTTTATGGTCTATTTTCAATATTATCATGTTCAGTTGCATTAGTGATATCCCCCAAATTTCACCTCTCAATAACATATCAAGTGGTCGGTGAACAAATATAGAACCCAACTAGGTTGGAGTCGAACGCATAGGGAAAATGCTGAATAGTTGCTCATGTGGTATAATTCACAAGCAGTACGGAAAAGTACATGGGGGATTTTGGAAGTAATCAGTAGGTAGTAACCAAACTTGAGTGCTTTGAGTTGTAAACAATAGAAGACGAATACTAGGACCGTGTTCCCCTTGGTTTCTTAACTCTGTATGTTTCTCGTGTTTAACCCACTATTTTACTGCTCTATATGCAAAATCGACAAGCTATGTATTACCCACAGTCTTGTGAACGTGTTGATAAATCTCACTCGTTACCTTATGAGTCTCAGGGCGCCGTCCTATTTCTCCTTGCCTATGACTTTATTTCAATTCTTACCTTTTAAGTCTCGAGTTGATTAGATGAGATGGCAGAATAATAATGATGGAGGAGAATCTCAAATTACTGTCTTAATCTTCATTTGCAATTATAAACTCCCTTATGAGGACGTTTATGAATACAGGCTATCCCTAAGCTTCGGCAGTAGCTTCGAGGTCAATTTATAGAAGAAGATTAAGATACATACAATTTCCTTTAGAATAGATATCTCCCACTTTCCTTACATAGTTAATCCACCAAGGTTCCCACAACCCTAGTCAGGAAAGTTAGCCGCTTATGCTTATACAATAATCCATTATAATCAATAAGGAAAGCATGTAATTATTCGCACAATAATGAGTAGAATAAAATCTAAAATCTATTACTGAATAGAAACCTAAAATCTTAAGAACACAGTAAAAGTATGTAAGGGTGCATTAAAGTATGTTAAAAGTCATAAAAGTGTGTCACCCAATAAAAGATAAACCCTAGGGTATTTATATTATATAAAAATTAGTAGAAAATCCTAATAAAAATGGGAAAGGTAAAGAATGTCGGCACATGGTACGACTCGCTCCTTAACTCGTATCTTCATCATATGAGTTGTACCATGCCTCTCGTATCCATTCCAGTGTGTAGTATCCCAAGTCTTCAACTCTCCGTTCTTCATACGACTTATGCTCATGAGTCATACCTTAATCATACGACTCGTGGCCTTGATCCGTATCCACATGGGACTTCTTCCTTTATAGCATTGGACATTGGCCTGCTTACGATTTCCCTATATGAGTCGTACTCAGACTTCTAACTCGAATAGTTCTGAGACTTCAACTCTAGATGGTAGCTTTAGATTTGGTTGTGCATATAGTTTTTTCATACAACTCGTTTCCTTGATTACAACTCAGATACTCGAGTCATATCTTCTCAACAATTTGTTTTTCTTCTGCTTCTTAGTTTCTATTATTCATACGAGTCAGCCTCAGTTGTATACTCTATTGACAACTCGTAAAAAGACTCGTACCTTGATAACGCTTGTTTTTTTTAGGTATTTTCTTCCATTTTCATCCTAACACTATTGTAGACCTGTTTTACCAGTAATAAGCACAAAAGTGCATCATATCCACTTAAACAACCTATAAACGTGCATAAGTTCACGGTTTTAAGCATCAAAAGTGACATGTTTTCACAACACATCCACACCCTCAACTTAGACTTTTGCGTGTCCTCAGGCAAACAAAAACCAGAAACTATCTCAAAACCCAAAAGCAATGATTAAATAGGAAGATCATCAGATACCTATGGCAATGATTTTGAATTCAAAATTTTTCAACCATTTTATTCTCCTCCTAATTTTAACTTTTCAAGACTCAACTATGTATAATGATTTAGCATGATGGCATTACATTAGTAATAGCCAACTAGGCCTAGCCATAAATATCATTTACAAAACAAAATAGCAACATAACAACATAACCCATTGCGCTCACAGTCAAAGAAATCCAATTCACTCTTAGTATAGATCAATTAATTTATTCAGGAATATAACAAATGACTCTCTCGATCACAAAAAAGTATCACCGATGTATACAGAGTACCATAGGGTTTCCCTTATACTCTCTTCCTAAGTTTTTTAACAGTCAAGGTAGGATCACAAAAGTACTTTATTAGGCTTGTAACGTAGGCTTGGGGATGGTATGATATCCTTTTGATATTTATTTGATGACTATGCCTCCCTATCACTAATCTTTCTTTGGGGTCCACTTATTTTTCCACTTATTCTTTAATTTTATTTCCGCTCTTATGACTCCCTTCCTATTTCAAGCACATTTCATGGTCCAAGTGCATTATTCTTTTCTCACTTTCTTTTTTCTTTCTTGACTTCCAATTTTTTCTCTTTTCCTTTTGTTTTCTTTTATTTTGCCCACACTTTTTCCTTTTTAATTCATTTATATTTTACACCTCTTTCTTCACACTTGTTTTCTCATACGCACCCCTATAATAGCCACCCTCAACTTAGGCGATTTTTCTGAGCTAAGGTACATTTTTTCCAAGGATGACCAAGGCCAAAATAGTTTTATTGTAAGGGAAACGAGAAGGTGAACTTGGTATAATCAAAGAAATAGTTCAATTAGACTCAAATACTTAGATCAAAGGGATACATATTTTATTTAGTTGGGAATTTAGGCTCGAGTGGACTTAAAATAAAAAATAGCCAATGATCATTTTCTACAAAACTATCCTTGACCTAGATAAAAGCAACCGGGAAAGTTCTGGACTCCTACCTACTGGGAACTCAGTAATACCTTACACACTCGCACAGGGTTATATTTCTAAGTAATACTTATCCAGTTTGCCACATTTCACCCTAATTGTTTTATCCTTAATCCTGATGTCATTGTCAGAGTCACAACGGTTTCACACATACATATATCAGACAATTCACAAAAATTTAGGAGCTGTCTTAATTTTTTAACACAATTTAGATTAACATAAATATTTTCAGCATAATCAATTCAATACATAAATGTTTCCAAACTCATAAATCAATTCAAAATCATAATTCATTACAAATCAATTTTCAAAATCAATAAAAATTAGTAAAATCAGTTTCTACCATAGGTGTAGATTTACTCCCTTTTTGAGCACTTGCCAGAATCAAACCTACAAGCCATAACAGACTTTCAACTACTTAAACTTCTCAACTATTCTTAGTTATTCAAAATTAGATACACACCCCTACTCCCATCTTAAAATTCTTGTATTATACCCAGTGCTAAAAAAATAATATAAAGGGTGAAAGGTCATAATTGGGCGCTCAAGTTGCCGTCTCAACAATATCAGCCTATGGGCCCTTAGACCAGGTCAAATTCTCCTCAACAATCGTTTCATCAACCAGGACTGAATCAACAATAGTAGTCGGGGGCATAACACCATCCCACTTAGCATAATAAATGATGGTCTCAAACACAGGCTCCAACAGCCATCTCACTGACCCGCGTCTATCAGTCCAGCTCATCCTGTATGCTATCAATCCTAGCCTTCTTTCTCGTTTCCTTCTCCTCATGCTTTTTTCTCTTTTATTCTCTTTTCTCTATTTTCGTCTCCTCTCGAATATACTCAATCGGGTCTGGAATAACCCAAATATTATCTACATGGATTGTGGGCAATACTATCTTAATCACGAGCTCTGGGATCACTGCTCTATCATACAGCTCTACCACTATATTTTTACTCTCAAAAACCTTAGACTTGATATCAACAATATGGGGCGTCCCCCTGTTACCCAACTATCGAGTAATCCTCAATCATATGAATATCGTCTCAACTGATTATATCGAATGAGGAGCACTAAAAGTCCCTACTGCATTAGTCTTGTAGTCTCTATCTGTCCAACCGTCTAAGTAGCCATACCAGCAGTCTCAACAGCCTAAGTCTAACTTCTCTATCTAAGCATCTTTGAAAACATATCCACTCCTCTCCTAGTCTATTTGGTGATCAGGTTTGTTGTATCTCAAATCATTCCACGTCGATAGTATTTGTAGCCTCGATCATTTTATTTAGCCCTGGGATCTCCTGTACCCCTGTAGCCAAAAAAGCTGCATAATCATACACGGGTATGCCTTTAATGACTTATCTCTGCCCACAGCACGATCCTTTATCTACCAAGATAGAAACTCATTGATGTCAAACTCGTATTTGGCTATGACTCCTACTATCAAATCAGCCTAAATCGTTCTTAACACATTATCTCTCGTGGTGGGATGAAACCTGTGTTGGGACAATGTCCACCATGCTTTAAATTGGAATGTCAGTATATTTTATTAATGTTTTTGGGAAACCGCCCTGAGGCCTCCTATCACTAATACAATATTTTTACCGTTAGATGTTATACGATCTGCAATATATCTAAAGAATCCTATCTTCTCCTCCGAACCTATTTATTTTTGAGTAACTTTTCTCATCTCCTCTAGCTGGTAGTCTATCTCCCCAGTGTTGACCAGAGGTTGATACTCTGATCCATATAAAAATATTCCAATAGTGTAAGAGGAAATGTCTACCCACACTCCCTGAATAGTCAGTACCAAGACAGGATCACCACCTTTCTACAACTGACCCTGTGGATTCTGTTTCTTAAGCTCACCCTTATATACCACATAGAACTCTCTCATAAGTAGATCACTATACTTGCTAGGTACTTTTTTCATCCACTCAAAACAATACTGCTTGAAGAGCTCCTCAAACCTTGGTAACTTTGTCATCCCAGTAGTTGTCAACCTCCGCTCCAGATACAATACCCCTATGATCTTCCAATTGGGAGCCTGCACAACCTATTATTATACGTCTCCTACATACCGGGTTACCCCCATAGTTCAATGATGGGCACCAAAGAAGAGGAAAGTGAAAGTGGGGGGTCTTGTCTATCAATCAATGTTGCAACGACCTTTTCTGTACCATGAGCATTCTCAGAACATGCTTCTTCAGAACTAGATCCCGTATCATCTGATGGTGGAGATGACATAGTCAGATTCTTTATCCTTGAAGCCCATGGAGGTGTGTCCTCCGGAGATTCTATCATATTTCCCTTTGCACCCATTTTTTCTTTTGGGTCAACCTTGCCCTTTTGTGTGCAATCGTATAATTCATCGCTACTGGTGGACGACTCAATAGCCTTAAAACTAAATAATTGTACTTTTTGGTTTCCCTTTTTATCCACTTGGTTGGATGAAGATGCATTTTTTGGAGGCATTGTACCTTCAATTATACCTTCATTAGTAAGTAAAAAAGGAAAAGAAAGAAAAAATAAGCAGCAAAGGTTCAGTGTGCATCTCCTATTTAGGGTACAAGTAGAGGGTACCAGTCATATGGACTGGGTACGACTCGTATGTCCAAGTCGTATGCTAGTCAGTGTACACATGGATGCTTACTGGCTTTCTCACGAGTCATCCTAACGAGTTGTAAGCTAAGGTACAATTCATTACCACCACCCATAAGTAAGTCAAAAAAATCTAAAATATAACATCTACCCAGGTCAGTACGAATTAAGTGTACGAGTGTAATGCTTGGGCAAGACTCATTTAGGCCAATCATACCCATACCAGAACTTAAACTTGGTTACAATTCTATGTTTTCAGTGGGTATGAGTCATGTTATGACTCGTTACTTGTGGGTACGAATCTTAAGATGCTTCGTATCCACTGCAACATAGAGGTTCAACCTTATAGTTGATGCGAAATCGAATTTCCTAATCTACCGTCGACTTTATGCATCAATTATACACAATTTTAATCAAAGAAACACCCAATTTTAAAACCCAATACAAGTGTAACCCTCAATTTCCATTTGCAATTAAAACCTAAGAAGTAGGGGTCAAAATTACAACACATACATAAATTCAACTCAAACCAAGTTCAAGGTATCTCACATTTATCATTCCAACTTGAAATGCAAAGAGATTGAGTTTGAAACTTACTTGTATAATTTAGAGACTACATTGTTGGCATGACCCGACTGGGGGCATTTTCATAATGGACATCTTATGTTCGATCGGGATCGAAGACCACCCCCGTTACCCAACCCAACCTCCAGCCACCTACCCTGAGTTGGCTGAATTTTGAACATATAACTAGATATCGTTATTGTCATGTCATGATTTTGGGATTGGATCACGATCGTACCAACCAAACCAAACCAACAAATGCCAAAATTAAAGGCCATAAACCAGGCCCCAACCAAATGGGTACCAAGATATAATCTGATTAATCCTAAATTAAAATACGATGGAACAGAGACAAATTATGTCTAATGATACTAGCCCCAATACCAATGCCAATGCTAAGGCTGACACCCATACCGATCCCGCCCATACAAACCCAAATTAGTACCACAAAGCCTCTAACAAAAAGAGTAAGAATATCCAGCTGGGACATGCCCCCAACCATAGCAAAACCAAAATCCAAAATAAAGTTAGAGCGTGTAGGAATATCCATTTCATGAAATGGAGCCTTACAAAAAGATAGAAGCTCACCACTTTAATCCAAGTGCTGATACCGAGTCTGAGTGCTAAACAGGAAAAGTGGAATAGCCAGTTCCTACATAGCGTGGGTATACATTCGACCGAAGATGGGTTAGCGAGTGATCGCTTGTATGAACCCAGGATAAGGATAAAATAATGCCATTTTTAAAATCAAGTAAAACCAACCATAATGCATTCAACCATACATATATATAACTATTCCGGGAAAGGGAACCGTGTTTAGCATGCACTTAAAACCATTACCTGGCTTGGGTAGCTTTGCTGTCCTAAACCACCCATGGGCAATATGAGTTCAGCTCCCTATGCTGAAAGGGCCCAATGCGTGAAGCCGCATGACCAGAGAAGGAAAACCAGGGATGAAAAATATATCCCCCAATATAAAGTGTGACATTATGCACACGGTCACTAAGACCAAACCTCACATCGGCAAATATGAGTTTCCAATTTTAATCCTCCAGGGACCTCCACTTTCTACGGCTTTGCTACACCTCCCCTATTAAGCCCAACTAAACCATTTTCCAACCAACCAAACCATTAACTATTTATTGACCAAGGCCATTAGTAGTGGTATTGTTATACTGACCAATAATTTGCAAGTATTGTCTACAGCCAATCATGTATAGATTAAGGGACTTCTATGCACCCTTCCATTTAAGACATTAAACACCTTAAGGGATTACCATGTACCCCATAAGCATAACCATTTAGCCATTAACGTTCCAAGAACATTTAAACCATTTGAGTTTCTTTACCAAGTTAAAACAAGCAAGAGTTCCATTAAAATACATTTATAAAATAAAAACATTCTCATAAGTATTTTGTCAAACACCTTGGGGGTATAATCTAAACAAAACAAATTACAATTACTATTAGACCATTCCTATGCAACTAAGTATCCCAAACCACCATTAATGCATATAAAAGCATAATTTAAACCATGGGAAACCATAACCAAGTATTTATAAATAAAATTCCAAATCATATTTGTAAACCAAAATCATACACTAATGAAACCATGAAAACACTATATAAAACAATGCCTTTAGTTTGAACTAACAATGAGGGAAGAGAACATGCCTTAATTGACAAGGTAGATGGACAGAAATCACCAACAAGATCCCCAAATTGTCCCTCTAGTTGAAACCCTAGCTTCCTTGCCCCAAAAGATCTTGATAGAATTAAGAAGTGTTTTGAGAGAGTTCTAAGTGTTAATGAATAGAATAATAGGTAAAATAACCTTTTAAGAGTGTTAAAAGTCATGGGGACTTATTAGGTTAAATGGGGAAATGTCTAGAATACCCCCACTTTAGTTGCATAAAATCCCATAAAAGTGATACGACTGACCCTTATGTGTCGTACCCATCCTATATAAGTGGTATCTTCCTCTCGTATCCTAAGCCTCAACCCTTACACCAACACTGTCCAGTATATGAATCATCTAACCCAAGTTGTATCCACAACATATGATCCGTACCGTTAGCCCGTACACCTGGAAGAATAGAATACCAAGAGGCTTGAACATTTTCCATTATACGAGTCCTTGGTACGATTCGTACCCTGACTTACGTCTTATGGTGAGCCACTAATATTCAGTCTCAACCTAAGTCACCAAGTCTAAGGTAAAACCCAACCCAAATAATCCGTATCCAACTATACGACTCATTCCACCCTAAGTTGTATCCATTCCAGTAACCTATCAAATTCCACCAACCACCACTAATTAGTGTACGATAGGACCATACCATCCATACCCTAACATACAAATCGTTTCCTTGAGTCATATTGGGTTTGGAGAATGGAATTCCAGGAAATTTTCTAAGGTCTAGAAACTAGGGTGTTTCAGTCTCCCCTACTAGGAACATTCGTCCCCAAATGACGAACAAGGTAGGTCAACCCCAAGCATGATTCATTTCCACTATAAAATATCGATCCATCCTTTAGATTCTCTACTCTTACCTTTAAGACAGAAAACAAAGATACTAGAGATTCAACTCTTCCTTTAACATATTCAGAAAATAAAGATGTGTTCAAGAACACATACCTTTCGTACGAATCCTAAGAGAAGAAAACAAATGTGGATACTTGGACTTCATGTCCTCCTCTGCTTCTCATGTAGCTTCTTCCGCCTTATGGTTTTGCCCTAGAACCTTTACCAAAGCCACATCCTTAGGCCGTAAATCGACAAACCTGCCTATCCAATATCTCAACCAGGACCTCTTCATAAGATAGAGAATCCAAAATACACAATCTCTCTAATGGAACCACCGAAGAAGGATCACCAATACACTTCCTCAACATGGAAACATGGAATATCAGGTGACTAGAGCTTAAGCTAGAATGCAACTCCAATTTATAAGCAATATTACCTACCCTCTGCAAGACTTCATAAGGACCAATGAACCGAGGACTGAGCTTTCCCTTTTTTCCAAACCACATAACTCCCTTTCTAGGAGGCACCTTGAGAAAGACCTTATCTCAAATCTCAAACTCCAAGTCTCTACACTTAACATCCGCATAGGACTATTGGCGACTTTGTGCAGCCTTCAGACTATTTCGAATCTCCATTACCTTCTCTATAGCTTGATAAACCAAATCAGGAAAAAACATATCCACCTCACCAAGCTCAAACCAACCAATTAGAGATCTACACCTCATACCATACAACGCCTCGAAAGGGGCCATACCAATACTGGAGTGATAGCTATTATTGTAAGCAAACTCCACCAGAGGTAGATGCTTTACCCAATTGCCACCATAATAAATTGTGTACACCTAAAGCATATCTTCCAAAGGCTGAATGGCCCTCTCTGTTTGTACATTTGTCTATAGATAAAAAATAGTACTCAGACTAACCTTAGTCCCCAACCCTTTCTAGAAAGACCGCCAAAAGTGAGATGTAAATTATGTACCACAATTAGAGAGAATCAAAATAGGTACCCCATGCAACTTCACAATCTCCTAAAGATACAACTTCACATAATCCTCTGCCGAAAAGGTAGTCATCACTAGTAAAAAGTGAGCGGACTTTGTCATTCTATCCACGATGACCCTAATCGAATCAATTTAGTTCCACAATCGAGTAAGACCGGTAACGAAATCTATATTGATCACCTCCCATTTATATTCGGGAAACTCTCTTGACAAGCATCCAACCAAGTTTTTAGATGTTGGATGGAGTTGTAGGTCTAGGCCACCTCTTAACCACCGCCACCTTCTAGGGATCCACAATTATCCCCTCACTAGAAATAATATGACCCAAGAAAGTTACAACGTTCAACCAAAACTCGCACTTAGAGAACTTAGCATACTACCGTTGTTCCTTTAAGGTCTGCAACACCATACAGAGGTGATTAGCATGATCCACCTAACTCTTAGAATATACTAGAATGTCATAAATAAACACAATGAAAAATGGATCCTAGAACAACCTGAACACCCTGTTCATCATATCCATAAATATCGCCGGGGCATTAGTCAGTCCAAATGACATCATCAAAAATTCAAGATGCCCACATCAAGTATGAAAAGTCTTCTTAGGGATATCCACCTCCATAATCTTAAGATGATGATACCCAGACCAAAGATACCTCGACCGAAGATCTATCTTAGAAAAGAACTTGGCACCTTTCAACTGATCAAACAAATCATTAATCCTCAGAAGAGGGTACTTGTTCTTGACCATTAACTTATTTAAATGACTATAGTCAATGCAAATCTGAAGGGAACCATTCTTTTGGCGCATGAACAACACCGGTGCACCCCATAGAGATATACTAGGACGAATAAACCCCTTATACAAAAGACCCTTAAGAAGCTCTTTGAGTTTCCTCAACGCTATTGGAGCTATTCTATATGGAGGAATAGATATCAAACTAGTGTTTAGAAGCAAATCAATACCAAACTCAATTTCTCTATCTGAAGGAACATCAGGAAGATCATCTAGAAAGACCTCGGGACACTGTTAACCATTGGAACTAACTGCAAAGAAGGACCTTCCAAGTTAGAATCTTTAACCCGGACCAAATGATAGAGACAACCTTTAAGATCAATCCCCGAGCTCTATGATAAGAAATAAACCTTCCCCTAGGACCTATGGAACCACCCTCCCATTCTATAACCAGTTCACCAGGGAACTTAAAGATAACCTTAGGGGTCTGACAATCTAAGAATACATAACAAAAGTGCAACCATTCCATCCCTAGAATAACATCAAAATCCACCATATCCAGTTCAAACAGATCCACCAAGGTCTGCTTGCTACCAACAACTACCATACACCCTTTATAGACTCTCTTAGTAATAACTGAATCACCTACCGGGGTAGAAATAGAAAAAGGATCCGAAACAACCTTAGGACCAAAATCAATACACATAGCCATATATAGGGTCAGATAGGAGAGATTAGACCTTGGATCAAGCAAACAACACATGCATGAGAAAAGAGTTGTAACATACCAGTAATGACATCAGGTGATGCCTCAAATTCCTACCAAGATACAAGAGAATACAACCTATTCTGGCAAAAACTAGAACCAGGAGCAGTAATAGACGCAGATGCAACACCACTAGGTGCAGGAGTAGAAGATGAAGCAATTAGAACCTTATTCTCTCCCATAGCCACCTTATTAATTGGATAATTCTTGAGAAAATAACCTGGCTGGTCACACCTAAAAGATTTGTCCCTCCCCTCATGATAATTAACTCAGTGAGGACGACTACAAAACCGACAAAGAGGTTAAGAAGAAACAAACCGAGCTCTGCTCCCCTGAGATTATCCACCCTTTGCCTAAAAATTATCACTACCTTATGAACGCCCATTGCCCGACTGCTTTGGGTAAGGAACACTTGCATTAAACAAGGAACTAAAACTCCTCCACTTTTTCTTTTTCTATTTACCTCCATCCCGACTTCCCTACAGCTGAGTAGCACCCAGCTCTGAGAACCTACTCTTTTTACCCTGCCTATCTACAAACTCTGCCTTCCCCCTCTTTTTAGCCCCCACTTGCTGCATATAAGCTGTCAACCTCAAAATGTCCATATCCTTAATCAGCAAAGCAGTCTTGCTTTCCAAAATTAAATATTGATTCAACCCAGAAGCGAACTTCCTCATTCTTGTTCTCACGTCAGCCACCAAATCTTAAGCATACCTTGACAACTGATAGCACTTCAAGGCATATTCCTTGAAAGTCATTCTCCCCTAATTGAGATTCACAAACTACTCCATCTTTGCTTCCCTCTACTATTGAGGAAAGAAATAACCCAAGAAGGCACTAGAAAAGGACTCCTACAAAACTGATTCCTCCACATCACCTCTATCCCTATCCCACTCTTTATACCATTAGTATGCAACATCTTTGAGTTGATAAGCTCTAAAGTTTACACCTTCCACATTAGTAGCCGGCATTATCTATAATATCTTTTCCATTTAATCTAAGAAAGCCTGAGGATCCTCTTCTACCTTCATGTCAATAAAAGTAGGAGGACTCAACTTCATAAACTGGCCAACCCTTATGGCCCCAATAGTTAACTCACTAGATACATCCTGCTCAGCCTAAGCAGCAACCAATTGGGCAATAAAATTAATTGACTTCCAAATCTCCGTATTAGTCATCTCATCCTGAGGAGGACTAGTAGCAATCAGTGAAACTCTAGAACCACCAGGGATAAGACCCGTGGAGAGAAGATAAACTCTGAATGTAGGATATACCCCATCAATATTGTCGTTGGATGGGACAAAAAAGTTTCCTTATGTTCTAGATCTATGAGGCATGATCTAAAAGATGAACAAATAAGGATTAGAGAATAATCTAGGAATTAGACTCCAAGATTAAAAGTAGAATATCAAGAAAGTTAAACATTCCTAAACACCTTGTAGCCTCTCTCATTAAGTGTGGCACATGCTACACACCCCTAAAAGAGACTCTACTAGACATGGCTTTATGGACTCCCAATTGACTAAGAACCTAAAGTGCTGATACCAACTTGACATAACCTAACCAATGGCCTTATCATAATAGGTATCCTAAGTCCGACTGAGACTAGAGACCACCTCTATTACCTAACCCAACCTCCAGCTGCCTGCCCTGAGTTGGCTAAATTTTGAATATATAAGCATTATAGTTCATATCAAGACTTTGGGATTGGATCATGCTCGTGACCGAGCTAATCGAGTCAACCGTTCAACCATACCAACCAATGCCAAAATCAAAGGCCGTAAACCAGGACCCAACCAAATAGGTACCAAGATGTAATATGATTAATCCTAAATTAAAATACAATGGAATAGTGAGAAATTATGTCCAATGATGTCAACCCTAATACCAATACCAATACTAAGGCAGACACCCATAATGATCTCTCGCATACCAACTTATAGTAGTACCACAAAGCCTCTAACCAAAAGAGTAAGAATATCTGGTTAGTACATGCCCCCAACCATAGCCCAAACCAATATCCAAAATAAAGTCAAAGTGTGTAGGAATATATATATATCATGAAATAAAGTCTTACAAAAATATAGAAGCTCACCACTTCAATCCAAGTGCTTATATCGAGTCTGAGTGCTAAATAGAAGGAGTGGAATGGTCGATTCCTGTATAGTATGGGTATACAACCGTTTAAAGATGGGTTAGCGAGTGATCACTAGCATGAACCCAGGATAAGGACAAAATAATGCCATTTATAAAACCAATAAGACTAACCATAATGTATTCAACCATATATATATATATATATATATATATATATGACCATTCCGGGAAAGGGAAACGTGTTTAGCATGCACTTAAAACCATTGCCTGGGCTATGTGGTTTTGCTATCCTAAACTACCCATGGGAAATATGGGTTTAGCTCCCCCCGATGAAAGGTCCCCAGTGTATGAAGCCACACAGCCAGGGAAGGAAAACCTAGGATGACTATTACATCCCCTAATATAAAGTGTGACATTATGCACACCGTCACCAAGACCAAACCTCAAATCGACAAATATGAGTTCCCAATTTTGATCCCCTGATACATTCACCTTCCATGTCTTTGCTACACCTCTCCCTTCCATGTGTATGACTCGTACCCGGGTTTATGGATCATTTCTTCAACTCGTATAGACTTGGAACCTTACCTAGATTCTGGAGTGGATATGACTCAATATGACGAGTCATACCTTATGGGTACAACTCATTCAAAAAATTGTATCCAATCCAGAAACTATTTTACCTAACTCAGAATTTTTTTCTAGGTCTTTACAAATCCTACTCACGAGTCGTACTATCAAGCTACGACTCATAAAGAGTCCGTATGACCAAACTTCATGAATTTATTTGGATATTTTTTGCAATCTTTAGTCCTGCTCAATGAACAAACATATTACCCTATAAATAAATAAGTACAAAAACATGGGTTGTCTTCCACACAATACTTGATTTAACATCGTGGCACGACGTGGATAAGTTGGTTAATACATTCCACCAACTAGACCATAGGTTACCTCCTATAAAGCGCTTAATTTAACGTCACGACACGACGTAATTTCCTTGGTTACTCAGACTTCACCAAGGTCCATTTCAAAAGTTCCTTTAATTTCTTTAGTGTTACCCATATAGTGCTTAACTCTTTTCCTATTCACCTTGAATAGGGCTTCACCATACTTATTAAATTCCAAAGCAACATATGGATCTTTGCAAAGAAAAGAGACCATACCATCTAGACTTCAATTTACCTTGAAATAAGCAAAGCCTTGAATTGTATAGCAATACTCGGTTACATTTTTTTAAGATTCTTTTCTCAATTTTGTGTTCATGATGTAGCTTCATCTTCTCTTTACAAAATGTAGAACTTTTATATGCTCGGAGTCCAAATTCATCTGACTCATTCATACTATTCATGCTTGACTTGGCTACATCTTGTCACTCAAAGTTCAGCTTTTTAGAGCCCATTGTGCTTTATGATCAAGTTCAACAGGCAAATAACAGGCTTTGCCATATGCCAGCTGATAAGGTAAAGAACCTATTGGGGTTTTGAATGATGTTAAGTAAGACCATAATGCATCACCTAATTTTTGTTACAAATAAGTCCTATTGGTATTTACTATCTTCGCTAGAATGGACTTAATTTCCCTGTTGGACATCTCAACCTATCCACTAGTTTGTTAATGATAATTTGTTACCACTTTGTCTTTCAATCCATACTTCTCAAATGGACTCTTGAATAGACGATTACAAAAATATGACCCTTCATCACTAATGATAGCATGTGGTATGCCAAATCGAGAAAAGATATGCTTTTTCAAAAATATAGTGACACTACGAGCTTTATTATTTGGAAGTGAAATTTTTTTCACCCATTTAGAAACATAATCCACAGCCACAAGTAAATACTTTATGCCAAATGAAGTCACAAAAAGACACATAAAGTCTATACCTCATACATCAAACAATTCTAATTCTAGGATAGGAGTCATAGAAAGTTTATGGTGTCTAGAGTTGTTACCTTGTCTTTGACATTGATCACAAGTAGAAGCAAAATCATGTACATCGTTGTAGATTATTTTCCAATACTACCCACATTGCAAGGTTTTGTAGGTTGTGTGGGTTCCTCCTTGATAAACCCCGACTAGAAAAGAATGACAAGCCTTAAGTGCACTCATCATCTCCACTTCATGTATGCATCTACGAATAATCCCATCAACAAAAATTTTGAATAAATAAGGTTCATCCTAGAAAAATTTCCTTACCTCATGCAAAAACTTCTTTCTCTGTTGAAAGGAAAGATCTTTTGGAGTTAGATCACTTGCTAGGTAATTTGCATAGTCTGCAAACCATGGAATTAGATCTTAAGAAGGTGCCAATATTTGCTCATCTGGAAAGCTGTCATAAATATCTAGCCCATTTTTAACATTCTACATAGCTTCATCCTCAAATCTAGAAAAGTGATCCGCAACTTGATTCTCAATGCCTTTTCTGTCCTTGACCTCGAAATCAAATTCTTGCAGTAGTAGCACCCACCTAATCAATCTAGGCTTCACAACCTTTTTACCATTAAGTACCGTAATTCCACATGATCAATATGCACAATCACCTTTGTCCCAATCAAATAAGACCTAAACTTCCCAAAGGCAAAAACTACTGCCAATTACTCTTGTTTCATCACGGTGTAGTTCTTTTGAGTAGGATTTAGTGCCTTGCTAGCATAGTAGATGGGATGAAGGATCTTTTTTTTTCATTGACCTAGTATAACCCCTAAGGCCAAACCACTTGCGTCACACATAATCTCAAAGGGCAAGGGCCGATCATGAGATACTATGATTGGAGAAGTCATCAATTTCTCCTTCAGTCATTGAAAAGCCTTCAAGCATGCTTATCTAAACTCAAATTTAACCTCTTTCTTAAGAAACCTACAAAGAGGGTTGGAAATCTTGGAGTAATCCTGGATGAATTGCTTATAAAACCCGGCATGACCCAAAAAGCTATGAACACCCTTCATAGAAATTGGTGGAGGTAATTTGTCAATCACTTCAATATTCGCTCTATCTACCTCAATACCCCTTTTTGAAATTTTGTGTCCAAGAACTCTACCTTCTTTGACCATAAAATAGCATTTTTCCCAATTAAGTACCAAATTGAATTCTTCACACCTTCTAAGAGCATTCGGTAATTGAACTGAGCAGTCATTAAAAGAATCACCAATGACTAAAAAATCATCCATAAACATTTTGATTGTGTCTTCTATTATGTTAGAGAAGATTGAAATTATACATATCTGAAATGTGGCTGAAGCATTACGTAAACGAAATGGCATACGTCTGAAAGAAAATAGTACCATACTTTACCCGCTAACATGTCTAATATTTGATCAATGATAGGCATTGGAAAATGGTCCTTCTGAGTTCGTGCATTAAATTTCCTGTAATCCATGCACACTTTCCATCTTGTGATTGGCCTCATCGGCACTAGCTCATTCTTCTCATTAGGCACAATAGTAATACTTCCTTTCTTTAGA
This sequence comes from Capsicum annuum, assembly GCF_002878395.1. Classification (NCBI taxonomy): domain Eukaryota; kingdom Viridiplantae; phylum Streptophyta; class Magnoliopsida; order Solanales; family Solanaceae; genus Capsicum; species Capsicum annuum. The sequence goes on from NC_061114.1 coordinate 26,934,296, forward strand.
ACACATTATACCAGACTGACTCACTTACTATTAGCAATAGAGTACACTACACCAGCATCCAACCACTTAATTATCTCTTTCTTCACTAGCTCTTGGATAGGAGGATTGAGTAGATACTGATGCTCTATACTTGGAATAAAATCCATCTTAAGTTGAATTTTATGAGTACAAACACCAGGTGGTATACCTATAATATCTGCAATGGACCAACCTATAGCCCTCTTAAATCTCTGTAGCACTAAAATAAAGCCTCTACTTCTGTCTCACCCAAATCAGCTATAATGATTATTGGCATAGTGTTATTATCTCCCAAAAATGCATATCTCAGATGAGAAAGTAGAGGCTTCAACTCTAAGATGGGTGGCTTCTTAATAGATGGACGAGCAGGTAGAGTGGTTCTATTCTTCAGATCTAATTCAAGCTCTTTGGTGAATAAGTGTAAGAACCACTACCATAAAGTGCACAGACCATCTCATTATAGTCTTTAATACTATCACTATCAGAGTTCATGATCACAGCTGCTAGCATTTCAACATCCAGCCTCTCTTCAATAGGACCAATAACATTAGAACCACCATCCCGAAGAGTAATAGAATCAACATCATGGGAAGAGTCTACATCTTTATCATACACATCAATCATAGATATAACTCTCAACTCATTAGGCTTTTTCATGGCTTTGGATACATTTAATATTACCTATTCATTATTTAGTCTCAGCATCAAATGTCCCAACTCCAAATAAATCAAGGTTCTTTCTGTAGCCAATAAATTTCTTCCCAAGATAACTAGGACTTGAAAATCCATTTGACAATCTAATATCATAAAATCAATAGAAAAGATAAAAGAAGCAACCTTAACTTATATATCATATAGAATACCAACTGGCTTTTTCATTATCCCATCTGCTATTACTAGTCTCATAATTGTTGGAGTAGGAGCCTCCAACCCAACTGCTCAAGTACATATAATGGCATGAGGTTGATACTAGCCCCCAAATCACATAGAGCACAAGTGAAGTTGAAAGATCCAATGGGGCAAGGTAAAGTGAAAGCACCAGGATCCTCTTTCTTCTCTACCAAAGATCTAATGGCTACAGCACTGCAGTGATGAATATTATTGACTGTATCATAACTCTCTGAGATCTTCTTGGTAATTAGATCCTTCATGAATTTTTCATATCCTAGCATTTGCTCCAATGCCTCTACAAGTAGGATGTTGAATGATAGTTTTTTTAGCATAGATAAAATTTTTTGGTACTTACCCTCTTCTTGTTTCTTTTTTAACCTTTGAAGAAAAGAAGGGGGAAGTCTTAAAATAGGCTTTAGAATAGTCTCCTCACTTTTTCTTGTATCCTTCTTGCTACTATTCTCCACATTAACAACATCATCAATAATCTTTTGATTATCAATAATGGGTACAGGTGGGTCCATAATAGTTTTACCACTTCGAGTGGCAATGGCATGGAAATGACCATCATTATTTAGATTTCCAATTGCGTTACTAGGAAGAGTGCCAGGTTGCCTTTGATTTAATGTAGCCGACATCTAGCCATACCGCTGCTCCAGTTATTTGATTGTAGTAGCATGCAACTTAACTTTCTGATTTATCCCCAACTGTTCTGCCTTACTCACTCTTTGATATCTCTCTTAACTTTCATGCCCTTTGAACAGTTTGAAAAACATTGCCTTTATCTAGATTCTAAATCATGACTTCTTGGTGGAACGTATTTGTCACTCTTGTCCTTGTAGTTATCTTACTGTTGCTAATCACTATCTCTCTCTACTTCTATCTCTTTTTCTATCATTATAATAGTTTTGACCTTAATTCCCTTGCCCTTGAGCTCAAAAATCTGCCAACCTATGATCAAGATGCTTCGCTTCAGATTCAGATTCAATATCAAAAGTTTTAAAAGTAGAACCCTATGCCCTAACTGCATTCACTTTCTCAGTATCTAATGTTGTGACTTTCTTTGTATGAAGTCCAATATCTGTTTGAAGTTGAGAAACCTCTTGTGGTACCCAATCATTTCTTATTCCATAATTACTAGCAGCCCAATAACATAGCACCTACACCATGCTCAGCTTCTCTAGTGTGCCATCCTCTATTTATCACCAAAATATCATCTAACATCTCTTGTACAAATTCCCACCGAAGATGTATAAATGCACCTCCTACAATAGTATCCATCATTGCTCATTTATTGATATTTAGTTATCTGTAAAAGATTTCCAACAAATTTGATCCTATGATTTTGTGATTAGGTACTATGCTCAACTTCTTCTTGGATCTAAACCATGCTTCATACAAAGGTTCTATAGGTAACTGTTTGAAGTTATAAATTTTATTTTTTAACTATAGAATTCTTGTAAGAAGGAAAAATCTATTTAGAAATATGCCAGGTAGTGATTGAACCTCTCAGAATTTCCCCTAACCATAGTAACATTTCTTCAATTAGGAAAAATGGGAATAACCTCAGTCTCAAAGCTTCCTGATCCAACATCGTTATAATATACAATGTGCAGATCCCAGTAAATTTAGCAAGATATAGATTTGCGTTATCAGTTACTACTCATGAAAAAACAACCTTTAGGTTCAATGGTTGGATCATCACACTAGTAATGTAAAACTTCATATTAGGGGGTAGAGATGGAGGAATGATAGCTCTGGTCGCAGCAGGTTCAACATAACCCTTATCATTTTCTTTCTTGTATGGGTCTAAGTGCTGATATGCAGGAATTAATGGAACTTTACCTCTTTGAACTTAATGATCACCTCCCTATCTAGGTATGACTAGTTCATCTTGTTGAGCCAATACAGCCTCTTTTGCTAACCGAGCTTCTTTAGCTTCTCTTTTTTCTCTCTCTAGAAGATGTTGTGTCTAAAAATCTATGACATTATGTAGGTCTAGTAGGGCATACAAAAGTGTTGCATTTGGATCAATAGGTGGAGGATCTCTAACCCTATCACGAACTTGTCCTAACATCTTTCTCAGTGTTTGAAGTATTTTTTCTTGCTCTGGATTAAAAGGGAGTAAGGGATTACATCTACTCCTTATTTTGGACATACACCAGTGTATGCCAACTCAAAAACAGAAAATAAACTCATGAACATCACTAAATTCAATCAATAATTACATCGTCTTCCCTAGAAATGGAGCCAAAATATGATGTCACCCAAATTACACCTCTCAATAAAGTATAAAGCAGTCGTCAAACAGATATAGAACCCAATAAGGTTGGGGTCAAACCCACAGAGAAGATGCTGAATAGTTGCTTCACTTGGTGTAATTTACGATTAATGTAGAAAAGTAAATGGTGGATCTTGGAAGTAATCAGTAAGTAGAAACAAAACTTGGAAGTAATCACTATGTTGACGACTCGTAAGGAGACTCGTACCTTGATGACACTTGGTCTTTTTAGGTTTTTTTCTTCCATTTTCACCCAACACTATTGTAGACCTATTTTAGCTACAATAAACACAAAAGTGCATCATATCCACTAAAACAACCTAAGTACATGCATAAGTTTATGGTTTTAAGCATCGAAAATGCCATGATTCCACGACACATCAATTAGTTATAGCTGGTGGGTTATGAACACTTGATACCTAGGAATTCAGGAATACATCAATTTATATGCTTTTGAATACTTCAAATTATACATACACTGTTATTTTTAGAATACCATGACTTGAGCTTTTACTTACTAATACATGTACTAGTTTATGATTTTGTGTCATTATGTTGGAGTAATACCTAGCACCGAGTAAACTCAGAGATAGAGGCTTCCCCATCAGTTAGGTATGAGTCATTATTAGTAATCCCTAAGTTCTAGAACTATGTTACCAGCATAGGTTATAAGGGATCACCCATTAGTGTAGGATTGATACCCTCTTATGGGTCACCCATTATTTAGTCTTGACACCCTAGTCCTTCAAGACATCAGATTAGTGGTTCCACGCAAGCCAATATTAGTAACCTTGGCAAGGTATCAACACCCATCCAACTTGGGTTATAGGTTGGGCCCCGATTTTTTTCAGATTGGGGTATGTCAGTTTTAGTTAGCTCCCACAGATTCTAGTTCAGTATTCAAATTATGTTTAGTTCATGTTTGCTTGATCAAGTGTTCATTATATCAATTATTTAATTATTTAAATTATTTTAGTACAAGTATATACTTGGTCTTGAATTCGTTTTCATGTTCAGTTTATATTTCAGTTCAGATTTACATGACCTTATTTCCAGTTATTCAGTTTTACATAACATATGTTTATACTTGGTCATCACATTACTTCATATCCCCCAATTTCAGACCCAGTATCCATACTTGACCCTCAGTATAGTTTTATAGCATAGTTAGCTTTAAACTTAGATTTAATATAATATTCATGTTTCTACTGCTTCCTATGCCAAAATTTTTATCTCATGATTTAGAAATTTTACTATGCCTTATAGTTCTTACGTTCAAGCATGTTTTAAACACATATTTCTGTAAATGACTTATGTCCTTAGTTTTAAAGCATGTTTTAAGTATTTTCACGAATAGTGCATATCTCACATACTCAATACATTCTAAATTATTGACCACATATATGTATTTGTGGCTATATTACCTCACGATGTAGGTACCGGATATAGCCCACACACTAGGGTCAAACAGATTGTAGCTTCCGTCTAGTAGGTAATGAGTTCTCTTATTTTGAGGACTCAAGTTAGTTGCAGTTCTAGTATTGTATTTTCTTATTTATATATATTTATTTGGGATAGTTGGGGTCATTTCCCAACTACCTATAGTCAGTATAATAGAGAATTCATAGATAGTTAATCAGCGTCATTATATAATTTAAGTTCCTTCTTCATATTTATTATGTTGTAAACTTTTACAGTATCATATTTGTTCAGATTATCTCATGATTATGCTTTTGCTCAACAAATTTTGTTTTGATATATCTTTTAAATTAGTTTCTCAAGCATCATGCTAGTACATGGGTTAGCTTAGGATTGTTTGTGTCTCTAAGCATCGTGTTACGACTAGGGGTTAGTCTCAGGTCATGACAAACTTTTTCATATTGAACATGCTATGGGGGATCTAGTTATAGTGTTGCTATTGAGGGCACGGACTTTGTAACTAGGAATATTTTTTTACTAGCCATTGCTATTTTTGAGGCCAAGCACTGAAAGGGGGCCACCCATCTCAACCAAAGAGAATATGGTAAGTATCTTTCATCTTTATTTGCCTAGGGGACATCATTACAGAATAATGTCTGGGACTTGGTGAAAACTTTATGTTGGTTTCACCCTTTAATTGTTGGTTCTTCCATAATTATATATAGAGGTAGATTCATATAGAGATATGTATTTTAGTATTCATTACCAAATAATATGGATTCAATATTTTTATTTTCACATTAATCTTATCCATGCTTTAAAAATCCATGTCAAGTATTCTCTATGAAGATTGACTTGGAAAATAAAATATTTAATATGAAAACTATTTCATAATATAGAAATTTCTAAAATTAAGAAAGCCAATTTGCTTTTGAATAAAGTTGGTTTGATGATAAGAAAATAGAGGTAGATTCATGTTAAAGGGCATAGAATTTTGCGTTCTCTTCAAGATATAATATTGGGACTGATAAATAAGAGAGCTTAGATTGAGTATGTATTCTGAGCTCATGGAATTGGAATAGATTCAGTAGCGGATCAAAATATCTTAGTGATCTTCCCTATCTAATGTATGAGGGAGTCTTCTTTAAAATCACCCACCTTAAACCCACCCCCTGAGTATATACTTCAATATAAATTACATAAAGGTAGAATAAAAATACCTCATACTACAATCGTTATTGGCATGTAGATTCTATATGATATAGGATAGAAATGGATGGAATTTAGTAGCCTGAAGGGTTTACCATTTGTTTCAAATGGAGGACTTATTTGGGCGTCATTTCTAAATATTTCTTCGATGGTAGATGAGAGAACAAGAAGGAGAAAACATGTTGGATACTGTAAGAATGAGTGAAGATAAAAAATATAGAGAGAGTGGGCATGTGGGGGTTGTGAAAGGAAAGTGTAGACATGTAATTTTGTCCCTCCAAAAGTCAATTTTATCCATTTTACATCACCTTACCATACACCACACCCTATTTAATAACTTTTCTATAAGAATTGAAAAATAACTAATTCTCAACAAAATAACAACTTTGAACATCTGAACCTTACCTCACCCCTACCCTAAACACCTTTCCCTACTCTATTTTCCCTTATTATTTTCTTTTTTACCAATAACAGACTCACCCTCATAGAATATACACACCTCATAGACACTATTCCATGGGGAGACTCACACACAATTTTGATTGAATAACAAATAATACACACACTCAAAATGGACACATATTGTCCTTTCACTCACACACACCTCAAAAAGAGAACATACTCACTGATATACTCACACACCCATAGACCTCTCCATTTTTCCATGGATTCATGCACATACACACACTAATAGAAGATACCCTACATCCTTCATTTTTTATTCATTGAACAACACATATACACATAATTGAGATAGAAAGAATTAAGGAAGAGAACACTAGTGAGAAAGAGAGAGAGAGAAATTATAAGGGAGAGAAATAGGGGAAGAGAGTGAAATAGTGACAAAAAGGGAGAGAAATTTTAGGCAAAGGAAATTTTTTCAGTTTATTCTCACCAGAAAAATTATTTCATTATCAAAACCCACCAAAAACATCATCTGTTCAAATCAAACCCACCAATTTAAACTTAAATACCACCAAAATAGAATAACCAAAAACTAATCAATTAAACCCAACCTATTTCAGCCATTTTTGATGAAATTTTGCCAAAAAATGACAAAAATAGGAAATGGGTCAGTCGGGCGATCGAGGTATTTCCAGCTTTTGGTGGTTTGTGCAATTTGTGAGCTTGTCATTTAGGATCTCCATTTTAGGATATTGATTAGATTTTGGTTATCTCACTATTATAAATAAATCAAATCTAGTTTATTGAGGTCTAATCTTCATTTTTATTCCATTAATTTTTATGTGATTGTGGATGTGATTTGATATCGTTGTTCAATTGGTTGAGTAATTTTTCCTGATACTTGTTTTTTTTTGAATAATTAATCTTAATGTTACAAATTTGATGATAATATGGATTTGGATAACTAATTATATGTAAGGAGTTTATGAAACACCTTGGTTTCAGGACCTTAGAAAATTTCTTAGATTTCTGGTCTCTGGACAGGGTACGACTAGGGGAAATGACTCGTACACTGGGTAACGAGTGGTATAGGTTAGTTATCCACTGACCAGTATTGGTTAGTGAGGGGTGATTTGGTTTTTAGAATGGGTACGATTTGGGTGGTACGAGTGCTATAGTTGGGTAAGGGTTATTTGGTTACTTAACTTAATCTTAGACTTGGTAACTTAAGTTTGATCTAAGTATGAGTGGCTCACCATAAGTCGTAAGCTAGGGTATGAGTCGTACCATAGACTCGTATGGTAGAAAGTGTTCAATTTCTTTGGGATTGCATTCTGCCAGGGGTAAGGATCATAGGTACTAGTTGTACACTTAGATACAACATAGTTAGGGGGAGTCATACCTTGGATAGTGTTGTGTCCAAAGAAGGTGGATTTGGGTGCGAGTAGTGGGTACCACTTGTATTGGATAGTATGATTGGTATGGATGGTTGTACCCACTTGATGGGATTTTTGGGAGTTTAAGTAAGGGAAATCTAGATATTTCCCCACTTATCCTAGTAAGTCCCCATAAAGTTTAACTCACTTAAAAGATTATTTTCCCTATTATTCTATCCATTAACACTTAGGAAAGACTCTTAAATCCTATCTAAAGTTCTTGGGAAAAAGAGGCTACGATTTCATCTTGAGGCTTAATTCATGGCTTATGTTGGTGGTTTATTTCCATTAACTTCTCAATTAAGGCATGTTATCTTCCCTTATTGGTATTTCCAACTAAAGGCATGGTTTTATACAATATTTATATCCTTTGAATGTTGTATGGTTTAGTTTTTCAAATGTGATTTGGGGGTTTTATTTATAAATTCTTGGTTATGGTTTTCCTATCCCTTAATTATGCTTTTATATGCTTTAATGGTGGTTTTTGATAATTTAACTGCATGGGAATGGTTATTAATATTTGGAATTGGTTTTAGAAATACTATGCCCCCAATCTATTTGATAAAATGCCTATAATAATGTTTTCAGTATTTTATTGGATTTTCAATAGAACGTATGCATGATTTAAACTTTGTAATGGAACCATAAATGGCTTAAATGGTTTTGGAATGGTTTAAAGGAATGGTTTGGATTAATAAATTTACTTATGGTGTACATAGGAATCCCCCAAGTAAATCGGATAATATGGTCTATGGGTACCTAGGAATCCCTTAATCACTAAAAGGTTTGGCTAAGGATAATGCTTGCAAGTATTAGTCGGTATGAATATACCACTACTAATGGCCTTGGTTAATAAATGGATAATGGTTTAGTTGTTTTGTAATGGTTTTAATTAGGCATAAAGGGCAGGTGTAGCAAAGTCGAGAAAGGTGGAGGTCCCGGGGGGGGGGGGGGTGAAATTGGAAACTCATATTTGTTGATGTGAGGTTTGGTCTTAATAACCGTGTGCATAGTGCCACACTTTATATTGGGGATGTACTAGTCATCCCAGGTTTTTTTCCCTAGTCATACAGTTTCACGCATTGAGGCCCTTTCAGTAGGGGTAGCTGAACCCATATAGCCCGAGGTTGGTTTTAGAACGGCAAAGCTACAACACCCATGTAAAGGTTTTAAATCATGCTAAACATAGCTCCTTTTCTCGGCATGGTTATATATACATATGTATGGTTGAATGCATTATGGATGATTTTACTTGGTTTTATAAGTAGCATTATTTTATCCTTATCCTGAGTTCATGTTAGCATTCACTCGCTAACCTTTCTTTGGATGGTTGTATACCTATGCTATGCAAAAACTGATAGTTCTACTTCTTCTATTTAGTATTTTGATACTCGGGTTAGCGGTTGGATTGAAGTGGCGAGCTTCCATATTTTTGGAAGGCTCTATTTCATGGATGTTATTTCATACTTTATATTACTTATGGATTTTGTTTTTTCAATGGTTGGGGGCATATCCCAACCAGGTTTTATTACTCTTTCGGTTAGAGGCTTTGTGGTACTTCTATGGGTTGGAATGGGCAGGATCAGAATCAGTCTCAGCCATAGTATTGGCATTGGTATTAGGGGTGACATCATTGGACAAAATTTCTCACTATTCAATCATATTTTATTTTGGGATTAATTATATTATGTCTTGGAACCCATTTCATTATGGCCTGGTTTATGGCCTTTATTTTTTGTATTGGTTGATTTGGTCGGTTTGGTATGAAGGGCAGTGGAACTCGGTTAGGTCGTTCATGGTTGTGATCCTATCCCAGAGCCTTAACATAAAGAATAACACTATCTTGTTATATGTTTAAAATTTAGCCAACTCAGGGAAAGAGGCTGAAGCTTAGGTTGAGTAACGGGGGTAGTCTCCGATCCTAGTCGGACTTTGGATGCCCATTATGATAAGGCCTCAGATCGGGTCATGTTAAGATGGTATTAGAGCTTTAGGTTTATGTTCAATTGGGAGTCTATAAAACCGTGTCAAGTAGAGTCTTATTAAGGGATGTGTAGCACGCCACACTCATTAGAGATACGCTATAGGGCATTTAGGAATGTTTTACTTTCTTGGTATTCTATTTTCAAGTTTGGAGTCTAAGTTCTAAATCCTTCTCTAATCCTTTGTTGTTCACTTTTTAGATCATGCCCCATAGATCTAGAACACAAAAAAATCCTTCTGTCCCATCTAGGGAAAATATTGATAGGGTAGATCCTACAACTGGAGTTCATACTTGATCCAGGGGTCATATCTCTGATGGTTCTGGAGTTTCGTCGGTTGCTACTAGTCCTCCTCAAGGTGAGGTAACTATTTTGGAATTTTGCAAGTTGATTCATGCAATTTCTTAGTTTTTTCTACTCAGGTTGAGTAGGATACATCTGGTGGATTTTTTAGTGAGGCCACAAGGGTTGGCCAATTTATGAAGACGAGTCTCTCCTACTTTCACTGGTATGAAGGTCGAGGAGGATCCTCAGGCTTTCTTGGATAAGATGGAGAAGATATTTAGGGTGATGCAAGCTACTAATATTGAAGGCGTGAACTTTACAGCTTATCAGCTAAAAGATATTACATACCAGTAGTATGAAGAGTAGGACAGAATTAAATATGATATGGATGAGTTATCTTTATGAGAGGCTTTTTCTAGTGCCTCTTTGGATCATTTCTTTCCTCATGAGCTGAGGGAAGCAAAGATGGAAGAGTTTGTGAACCTCAAGTAGGGGAGGATGATTGTCAAGGAATATGCCCTGAAATTTCATTAGTTGTAAAGGTATTTTAACACCCCATATTCAAGTACGTTTATTGGCGTATTCAAGTACGTGTACTGGTCTTATTTATATAGAATTAATTTTTTATTTTATTTAAATCGAAATTTGCCCGCGATGGTTCCATGCGAAGATTATTGAATAAGATTTCCAACGATATATAGATTTCCAAAAACGGATAGGTTTCGGATATAATCGAGCACGTTCGAAACTATAAAATGGTGGCGGGGATATTTGGGAATAGTAAATGTACAGGAAAATTTCCTGCACACAAACTACTAAGGCCAGCGGAATTTTTAGGGTCAACTTCAAACGACCATAACTCCTCGTACAGGAAGAATTGGGTGACCTAATTTATATGAAATGAAAGCACTTTGAATTATCCTTCCAACATTACAAATTTTACCCAAATCCGATATCGGAGCAAAGAGTTATGGTCGATCTACTTTAGCTTATCAAAACAGTCCACCAAAGGATAGATTTTACATTATTTAAATTTTAAAGGCATTTTGGTCATTTCCTATTATATTGTGGATGGTAATATGTGTGTATATACATTTATATGAGTTCAAAAACTCATTTTCATCATCAATCATTGAGAAAGAACAAACCCTAGCCAAATTTGACCTTTAAATTACTTTTGATTCAACCGTAGAAATTCCAAAGTAATCCGATAACTGCGTTTGTCATCTCAAGAGCTTTGAATAGCACCTATTATTTGTGCAAATAGGATTGCATAATCAAGAGGTTAATTCTAAGGTATGAATATTGTTTGCCTTTGTTCTTTTCCATATGTATATGTGTGATAGAGGATTATATGTATTGGATGTTATTGAAAGGTGATGGAATTAGGGTTATGGACTATTTTCCATGGTTTGGTTGTATAGAATTGTGGAAGGTGGATATGGTAATTGAGTTATGGAAGGTGGATATGGTGATATACTATTGAATTGATGATTATTTATGTCTATGGGTTAATTTCGTTTAATGGATTGGTTGGAAGGATAAATGAATCAAAACTTGATATTGGAGGATGTTGTATGAATATGCATGGCATGTGAATGTAATTGGAGTATAAGAGGGTTAAGGTGACACCCTTTATGGTGTAATTAAGGCTTATTACTTAACCACTACCTTGGTGAATTCAAATAATTGAATTGTGACGTTTGGTTGCTAATACTAGATTGCTATATATGTTCATTGTAGATAAGTAATCCGAAAAGATGGAAAGTCCATTTGGGACTCGTATTGAAGGTTGACAGTCAGGTATGTAAAGCATACTCTATGCTATATCTTTGGCATGAAAGTGAACAATTGTTCTATTAAGAAAGTTTCCAAAGTTATTCAATAACATGTGATCCATAATGGTTTTTTATGATGTCCTACGTTACCAATGAACTTGTTTCCACCCTACAAGATGTCAAGACATTCCAATACTTACTTGTTTTACAAATTTTACATGTTTATTGCACTAATGAATGTCAGAAGGTATCCGGTTACTCAAACAAGATCCATGTGCTATTAATGACTCCAAAATGTTTCATTGATATACCAATAATTTCCTACTTCATTGTTATGGCATTGATGACTCCAAAACACTTCATTGATGTGCCAATGAGTTCTTATTTCGTTGTTATTGCATTGATGGTGTATTTATATGTCTCTTATTAATGTATCATTGTTTCAAAATATCAAAAATGCGCTGGAGACTAAAATAACAATCTCAAAGATTAATTGAACTAAGTGATGGAAGTTCTCTCTTATCGGGTGGTATCCTATGGGCATAAGCCTATCGTGGGTCGATCCCTATTTATATGTTTATGGGTGGTATCCCAGGGGCATAAGCCTAGTATGGGTCGATCCCAGTTGATATGTACTGGAGGCAGCCTAATGGTCACAGTACAGTACAGTAATGATTACAAAGATGATAAGAACGAAGGAAAAGTGATTAAATAAATACAATGTACAGGTTGTCACAAGTTCTAGTAAGTGTGGTCCACTCCTATTACGATTTATTCACTTGTTTCTGATTTCTATTGAGCTCCTATATCATATGTGATTATCTAAAGCCTTACATACTCAGTAACGTCCCCTACGGAGGACCTGCATTTCATGATGCAGGCACAGGTACCTCAGCTCATACACCGCAAAAGTAGGAGCCAGGATATCCAGCTGCTTTTGGTGAGCTCCAGTTTTCTTTGGGGTTTTCCGTGTCATATCCAGTCACTTTTGGTATTGTATAGAAGTTATTTATATGGCGGGGTGTGTCCTGACCTTAGTTAAACTCTGTGTATTGTCTAGAGGCTTTGTAGGCCTAATGTACAGTCAAGGTGGTGTTTTGTTAATAGACTTGATAGCTCCAATGACCAAGTATTTTATATACATATATATGTGTGCTCGATCTTATACAGGTGATTATTTTCTTTTATATGCGACATGATGTTGTCCAAATTTTGGGTTGTCATAGAGGTATGCATGGGAAGTATAAGGTTATGAGCTGGTTCTCCCGGGCCTCCTCGGTTACGGGTGCCAATCCGCCTCAATAGGATTTGAGGTGTGATAAAAGTAATATCAGAGAAGTTCATCCTAGTAAGTCTAAAAATCCATGTCTACATAGAGTCTTGTTTATTGGTGTGTCATGCACCGCATCTATAAACAGGAATCTATGGACATTTAGAAATTGTCTCTTTTCTTCATGTCTTAGATCATGCGATAGAGCCTATATTGTATATGAAGCCATAGTTGACAACTGAATCTGTTTATTTCTCTTATTATAGTAATGATGCCAGTTACCAGAAGCAAGAATACTGGTAAGCAAGTAGATGTGGCTGTCGGAGAGGGGACTAGTAAGTCACCCACTATACCAGCTAATCAAAGTGAGGCTCCAGCTGAGCATGCATCAGAAACTACTACTACTCCGGAAGAAATAAGAGGGAGGAGAACAATATCCCCAGAGCCACCTATCAATGCTGCTAATCAAGATCTTAGAAATATAGTGCAACTTTTAACTTGTAGAGTTGCTGGGCAAGCTCATGGGCAAGCCGTTCCTACCACGGGTCCTAGTGGTACAGATAGGGATGCTAGCCTTTGAACACAGGATTTTCTTAAGATGGATCCTCCCTCTTTTATTGGATTAGATCTTAACAAGGACCCACAGGACTTTATTGATCAAATTCAAAGGGCCTTAGATGTTATGCATGTAACAAGTAGAGAGACAATGGACTTAGCGGCGTATAGATTCAAAGGGGAGGCTATATATTGGTACGAGTACTGGAAATGATCTAGGGGTATTGATGCACCCCCAGCTACTTGGAAAGCGTTCAAAGAAGCATTTCTTGATCATTATCTTCCATT
>NC_061114.1:26951112-26998148 GCF_002878395.1 Capsicum annuum
TATGGCCTGTTAGGCCATCTACTTAGTACTTGTTTGGTTAATAAGGTGGCTGCGAGAGCAAATAAGGTACCTGTTGCTTTATATCTGCTCCTACACTTGGTGTGCCATATTTGCATCTTTTACTGCTCTTAGTTCTAATGTTGGTTGAAATAGGTTAAATGCTCTTACATATCAGCAGAAATCTAAGGCATCGCCTGATGTCGTTATCGGTACGTTACATCTCTTTTCTCAAGATGTGTATTATTTTCTCTATTTGGGGTCTAGTCTTTTTTATGTGATCCTATGTGTGGCTATGTGCATTGATTTTAGTCCTGAGGTTGTTTCAGGTCCTTTTTCTATTTCTACCCTAGTAAGTAACTCAGTTACTGCTAAGAGAGTCTATAGGGGGTGTGGTAGCTGTTTGTAGCAAGTAGACCTTGGTGGATCTTTTTAAGCTAGATATGGTAGATTTTGATGTTATTCGATGAATAGATTTGTTACACTCTTGTTACACATCCTTAGATTGTCGGACCTATAAGGTTATATTTAGGTTCCCTGGTGAAATAGCTATAGAATAGAAGGATGGTTTCATAGCTCCTAGGGGGAGGTTTATTTCTTATCCTAGAGCTCATAAATTCATCTCTAAAGGTTGTATCTATCATTTGGTCTGGGTTAAAGATTCTAACTTAGAAGGTCCTTTTTTACAGTCCGTTTTGGTGGTTAATGAGCTTCTCAAGGTATTTCTAGATAATCTTCCTGGTGGTCCTACAGATAGGGAAATTGAGTTTGGTATTGATTTAATTCCAGACACTCTTCCAATATCTATTCTTCCTTATAGAATGGCTCTGGGTGAGTTGAGAGAATCGAAGGAACAATTATAAATCTTTTAGATAAGAGGTTTAGTCATCCTAGTGTATCTCTATGGGTGCACCAGTGTTGTTTGTGTGCAATAAGGATAGTTCCCTTTAAATGTGCTTTGACTATCGGCAGTTAAATAAAGTAACGATCAAGAACAAGTATTTTCTCCCAAGGATAGATGACTTGTTTGATCAGTTGCAAGGTGCTAAGTTCTTTTCTAAGATAGATCTTTGGTCTGGGTATCATCAACTTAAGATTAGGGAGTTATATATCCCTAAGATGACTTTTTGTACTCGGTATGGGCACTTTGAATTCTTTGTGATATCATTTGGTTTAACTAATGCTCTGACGGTATTTATGGATTTGATGAATAGGGTTTTCAACCTATTTTTAGATCTTTTTGTCATTGTGTTTATTGATGACATCCTATTTTATTTGAAGAGTGAGGTGGATCATGGTAATCACCTCTATGTGGCGTTGTAAACCTTGAAGGAACAACAGTTATATGCCAAATTGAGTTTTTGTTAAACGCTGTGACTTTTCTTAGTTATATTATTTCTAGTGAATGGATAATGGTGGATCCTCAAAGTTGGTTATGGTTAAAAAGTGACCTAGACCCCGACTCCATTCAATATTCAGAGCTTCTTAGGTTTGGCTGGGTATTATCGATAGTTTATGAAAAATTTCTCAAGTATAGCGGCTCCTTTGACTAAGTTAACTCAAAAAAAGGTGAAGTTTTCTTGGTCAGATGCTTATGAGAGGAGTTTTCAGAAGTTGAAAGATAAGCTAACTTTGGCTCCTATTCTGACTTTTCTAGAGTGTAATGATGGATTTGTAGTTTTTTGTGATGAATCTAGGATGGGCCTTGGTTATGTATTGATGCAACATAGGAAGGTGATTAGAGCTTTTTGCGATGGTCTTTGCTTTGAAAATATGGCAGCATTGTTTTATAGTATTCACGTGGATATCTTTTCTGATTATAAAAGTCTAGAGTATGCGTTTACTCAAAAAGAGCTAAATATCAGGCATAGGAGATACTTGGAGCTTCTCAAGGATTATGATATAAATCTTCACTATCACCTAGGTAAAGCTAACGTGGTTGCTGATGCTCTTAGCAGATTTTCCATGAGGAGTTTTGCTCATCTAAAGAAAGGAAAGAAGGAATTCGAGAAGGATATTCATTACTTGGCTAATCTTAGAGTTCGTCTCTTGGACTCCAAGGATAGTGGTGTGATGGTACAGGAAGTAGTTCGGTCGTATCTTTGTGTAGGGATCAAGGAGAAGTAAGTTCTAGATCCTATCTTGATAAAAATCAAGAGTGATGTTGGTAGGCAAAAGGTAATGGTATTTGAGCTCAGTGGTGATAGTACTTTATGGTACCAAGGGAGTTTAGGAATTCCTGATGTTGATGGGTTGCGACAAAGAATTTTGGCAGAGGCGCATGAATCACACTATGTTGTTCATATTAGCTCTACAAAGATGTATTATGATCTCAAGGAGAACTGCTCGTGGAATAATATGAAAAGGGATGTGGCTAATTTTGTAGCCAAGTTCATGGTGTGCCAACATGTTAAGGTTGAGCATATAAGACCTGGTGGTTTGGATTAAGAAATTTAGTTGACCAAATAGAAATGGGAGGTGATCAATATAGATTCCATTGTCGGTCTTTCTCGGTCTCGAAACCAATTTGATTTGGTTTAGATCATCATGGTTATGATGACGAAGTTTGCTCACTTTTTGCTAGTGAGGGCCACCTTTCCGATAGAGGACTATGCAAAGTTGTACCTTTAGGAGATCGTAAAGTTGCATGGTGTATCAGTTTTGATTATCTCTGATCGTAGTACGTAGTTTTCATCTCATTTTTAGTGGTCCTTTCTGTAAGGGTTGGGTACTAAGGTGAGCCTTATTACTACTTTTCATCCACAGACAGATGGGCAAGTAGAGACGACTATTCATACATTGGAAGATATGCTTCCTACGTGCATGATTGATTATGGTGGAAATTGGGTTGAGCACCTACCTTTGGTAGATTTTGCTTACAACAATAGCTACCATTATAGTATTGGTATGTCCCCTTTCGATGCAATGCATGGTAGGATGTGTAGATATCCTATTGGTTGGTTCGAGCTTAGTAAGGCGGATATGTTTGGTCCTAACTTGGTTTATCAGGCTATAGAAAAAGTAAAGGTAATTTGAGATAGGCTTAAGGCTGCACAAAGTCGTCAAAAGTCCTATGTGGATATAAGGCGTAGAGACTTAGAGTTTAAGGTTGGGGATAAGGTGTTCCTTAAGGTATCTCCCATGAAAGGAGTAATACGGTTTGGCAAAAAGGGGAAGATCAGTCCCTATTTTTTTGGTCTTTATGAGGTTTTGCAGAGAGTTGGTAATCTTGCTTATGAACTAGAGTTGCCTTCTATCTTGATCTCCATTGATCCGATATTTCATGTTTCCATGTTGAGGAAATGCATTGGTGATCCTTCTTTGATTATTTCTTTGGAGGGATAGGTATCTCGGATTCTCTATCTTATGAAGAGGTCCTGTTTGAGCTATTGGATCACAGGTTCATCGGTTGTGGATCAGGGATGTGGCCATAGTTAAGATTTTATGGTGGAACCACAAGGTTGAAGAGGCTACTTGGGAAATGAAGAAGGATATGAATTCAAAATAATCCACTCCTGTTTTCTGCTCCTGGGATTCATGCGGAAGGTATGTGTTCTTGAACACATCTTTATTTTTTGAGATTTTTAAAGGAAAGATTATTTCTTTTGCATCTTTGTTTTCCGTCTTAAAGTTAAGAATAGAGACATCAAAAGGGTTGGATTAATGTTTGATAATGCACATGACTCGTGTGTGTCATTGCTCCTACCTTATTCGTCATTCGAGAATGAATGTTCCTAGTGGGGAGACTGAAACACCCTGGTTTCTGGACCTTAGAAAATTTCTTAGATTTTAGGTCTCTGAACAGTGTATGACCAGGGGATATGACTCGTAAACTGGGATACGAGTGGTATAGATTAGTCATATGCTAACTAGTATTGGTTGGTGTGGGAGGATTTGGTTTCTGGAATGGGTACGATTTGGGTGGTACGAGTCGTATAGTTGGGTACAGGTTTTTTTGGTTACTTTACTTATTCTTAGACTTGGTAACTTAAGTTAGACCTGAGTATGAGTGACTCACCATGAGCCGTAAGCTAGGGTACGAGTCGTACCATAGAGTTATATGGTGGGCAGTGTTCAATCCTCTTTGGATTCTATTTTTCTAGCGGTATGGATCATGGGTGCTAGTCGTACACATAGATATGACATGGTTTGAGGGAGTCGTATCTTGGATAGTGTTGGGTTCAAGGGAGGTGGCCTTGGGTATGAGTTTTGGGTACCACTCGTATTGAAAGGTACAACTGGTATGGATTGTCGTATCTACACAACAGGATTTTTGGGAGTTTAAGTGAGGGTAATCTGGACATTTTCCCACATATCCTAATAAACCCCATGACTTTTAACTAAATTAAAAGGTTAATTTCCCTATTATTCTATCCATTAACACTTAGAAAAGACTCTTAAATCCTCTCTAAAGTTCATTGGAAAAGGAGGCTAAGGTTTCATCTTGAGGCTTAATTCATGGATTGTGTTGGTGGTTTCTCTCCATTAACTTCTGAATTAAGGCATGTTCTTTTCCCTCATTGTTATTTCCAACTAAAGAAATGGTTTTATACTATGTTTGCATGGTTTGAATGATGTAAGGTTTGGTTTTTCAAATATGATTTGAGAGATTATTTATAAATCCTTGGTTATGATTTCCCTATGCTTTAATTATGCTTTTATATGCTTTAATGGTGGTTTTGAATAATTGGATTGCATGGGAATGGTTATTGATATTTGTAATTGGTTTTGTAAATACTATGCCCCCAATGTGTTTGATAAAATGCCTATAACAATGTTTTAACTATTTTATTGGATTTTCAATGGAACTTATGCACGATTTAAACTTGGTAATGGAACCATAAATGGATTAAATGGTTTTAGAATTGTTTAAAGGAATGTTTTGGCTTAATAAACTTACTTGTAGGGTACATGGGAATCCCCCAAGGAAATCAGATAATATGAGCTATGGGTATATGGGAATCGTTTGATCACTAAAAGGTTTGGCTAATGATAATTGTTGAAAGTATTAGTCGGTATGAGGATACCACTACAAATGGCCTTGGTTAATAAATGGATAATGGTTTGGTTGTTTGGAAATGTTTTTAATTAGTCTTAAAGGGGAAGGTGTAGCAAAGTCGAGGAAGGTGGAGGTCCCAGGGGACCGAAACCAAAAACTCATATTTTTCGATGTGAGGTTTGGTCCTAATAACCATGTGCACGGTGTCAAACTTTATACTGAGGGATGTACTAGTCATCCTAGGTTTCCTTCACTGGTCGTATGGCTTCACGCACTAGGGCCCTTTCAGTAGGAGGAGCTGAACCCATATAGCCTATGGGTGGTTTTAGGACGGCAAAGCTACACAGCCCAGGTAAAGGTTTTAAATGCATGCTAAACACAGTTCCTTTTACCGATATGGTTATATATATGTATGGTTTTATGCATTCTGGGTGGTTTTACTTGGTTTTATAAATGACATTATTTTATCCTTATCTTGAATTCATGTTAGCGTTCACTCGTTAACCCATCTTCGGGCGGCTGTATACCCACATTATGCAGGAACCAACCATTCTACTACTCTCGTTTAGCATTCGGATACTCAAGCCAGCTACTGGATTGAAGTTGTGAGCTCCCATCTCTTCGAAAGACTCCATTTCATGGATTTTATTTCATACTTTGAATTACTTATGGATTTTGGTTTTGGCTATGGTTGGGGGCATGTCCTAATCGAATTTTATTACTCTTTTGGTTAGAGGCTTTGTGGTGCTGCTATGGGTTAAAATGAGCGGGATTGTTATCGGTGTCAGACTTAGTATTGACGTTGTTATTGGGTCCAATATCATTGGACATAATTTGTCACTGTTCCATCGTATTTCATTTTGGGATTAATTATATTATGTCTTGGAACCCATTTGGTTATGGCCTTTGTTTTTAGAATTGGTTGGTTTGGTCGGTATGGTATGGAGGGCGGTGGAACTCGATTGGGTCGGTCACAGTCGTGATCCTATCCCAGAGTCTTGACATGAACAATAACGCTCATATGTTTAAAATTCAGCCAACTCAAGGAAAGTAGCTGGAGGTTGGGTTGGGTAATAGGGGTGGTCTATGGTCTCTGGTTAGACTTGGGATGCCCATTACGACAAGGCCCTGGGTCGGGTCGGGTCGGGTCAGTTTGTGTTAACAATGAATCTGGGGTGGGAATTGAAAATTGATAAAGGTGAATAATGGTTACTTTGATTCATTGATGGTTGTTTAATTTGGAATAAACATTGATTTTGTTCAAGGCATTAGTATTATGTTTAGGCAGAGAATTGATAGGTAAATCTTAGGTTTTGGGTTGGCAAGCCTTGGCATTTTATATTATCAAATGTGTGAGTGCCTGTTTGGTATGACTTTTCTATTTATGTCACATTTTCTATCAAATATATTTATCACCTGGGATTCCCAGAGGTCACATGTATGTATTCATCGGAGATTACCCTGCGATACACTGTATTCAGAAGGCCGATCATGATCAAGGCCCGAGGCATCGGGTAAAGAATAGATTAGGATAGTTAAAATACTTTAGGTTTTCATTTCAGCATTTTTATTTTGGTCTGTATTAAATTGGACTTGACACTATTTTTTCATAGTTTTTGACTAATTGGTTGTTTGTTTTCTTGTTGTGTTTTTTGTTGGTTTATGCATTTCATATTGTCATACTAGCTGACATACTCTACGAAGCGACCGTGGTCAAACCATGGGGCCGAGGAATGGCTATCACCTTCCCCTTGATCAATAAAATTCTTTAAAATTCATTCACCGAAATCTCTATTCGTGGATCAGTTTTGTAGAGTCAAAAATAATTTTGAAAAAGAATTTCCAAAGGTGAGTTGGCACACTGGATTTATTCTAAGTGGAAACTCTAAAATTAAGTTTTAAAAATCCTTTTTGAAACAATTTTTTTTATCTTCTTTGTCACTTAAAAATTAAAAATCCTTTCGAACATAAAATTTGATCTTTTTTGAGTAGATCCTCTTAGGTGGATTTATGCACCCAAGTATCACTATCTATGGTTGTTTAGCCTTGTTTTGAGGACTTCTATCATTATTAATTTGTGTTTAATGATATAATTGAGTATCTAAGTGTTAAACTACTTGATTATAATGTTTAAGTTGCATTGCAAACAAGTTTTGAACCAATTTTTTCACGTAGATTTTCGACAAGAAAACAAGTGTTACTAGCTAGAGCTATGTGTTGTTCTTGTTGATTTCGATGGATTCTAGTGTGTGTAATGAGTTCCTGAAGGTATGATTGTGCAATTATGTATGTAATAACTTGTTTATAGTATTTAATGTTCAATTAAAACAACCCAAGAGTCAAAACTAAGTTAAAGATCAAAAGGACAAAACTAGTACTCTTAGCTTAAGTTACTAGTTGATCATTTTGGATTGTATGATGTTTTGAAATCTAATTCGTTGTATTTGATGCTATTATATTCTTGGATATATGATATTTATGATATATTGATGATAAAAAATCTGAAAATTAAGTATAAACAACACTATATGTCTTGGAATGGATGGACAAACACATGAGACAAGATTTGATCAAAAATGGATGTTTTGGAGTAATTGGCGTGTAACGGACCTTAGGCACCATTTAGGGCCAAACCATGCCATTTTCATCATAATAGGAAGTTATTTCCAGTATCTAATCGTGATAAGGACGTGACACGGACCATAGGCACCATGATATGGGCGTGGTATGTCGCTTTATCAAAATTGGCAGCTTTAGTCGAAGTATAAATAGGACACTTTGTTGTTATGTTACACACCTTGGATGACCTTGGGACTTGAAGGGAGGCTGAAGAACACTTAACTAAGGGTTTATATTCCATTATTTTTGGTTTATTTAGGGATTTTAACATGTATTTATTCATCGTGATTATAGTTGCACCCATTAGAAGATAAACACCCTTTTCGGGATTAAGGCCAAGTACGTGATTATTATGATTATGAATTTAATTGGTTTGGTTGTTTATCACATTTTTTTGTTTATTTGTCCTTATTATAACTATTTTAAGGATTCATGACCCTTAGAATACATTTATAATCGTCTTGTGAACCCGGAATGAGGAACAAGAGGATAGAACGTGGAATAGATAGAATAGGATTTTAATACTCTAATTGAATGAAGTTATAATTTGCATCCAGGATAGGAATATACCTGACTGCCTTATTTGATTCAAGTTCTAGATTAATATGCCTGTGTTTAACATAGTGCTCACATCCCTGCTCAATGATGTAGTTGTGGGGATAAGTTAGATAATCAATTAGGGGTTCAAAAAGCCATAGTCATAATCGAGACCATGTGAACCAACAACCAAGATAATTAACCAAACCAATGAAGTTCTATAATGTAGTATGATTGTTCGTAGTGCCTTAACCGTGGTTTGTCTCTAATATTTTTCAAGAACCTTTAATTTACTGCAATGTTTATTTTAGTTATAATTTTCAACTCTTGTGGTTTTACTGCACTGATTTAATCTTAATAGTTGAACGAGAAATTTATAGTTTCTTAACACTATTCCTTGAGGGATTGATACATGAATTTTAAGGGCCATTTTACTACTTGGTGGACCATGTACACTTGCGTGTGTTCTTGGTCATAATAAGGTTTTCGTGTCATTGTCGGGGACTTGTTAATTTGGCAATAGTCGCAGCTTTAGTATTACTTTTTGATTTCTTTCATGATCTTCACTTGGTATTGGTTTCTAAATTTGTAGGTAACAGGTTAACAAGCTAATAAGATGGCAAGGGATTGGGAGTTTATTGAACCAGACATCAAGCCTGAGAAATGCTTCCACCAACAGAGGAAAGAAGCAGTCCTTATCTATCGTATCCCATAGATTCACAAAAAACAAACCATCCTTCTACCATGGCTAAGAATCCACCAGCCTACAGGATATTTTGCAAAGTGGCAATCCTACTTACAATCAATGTGACCTCTACTATTTAAATATCGACTCCTATAAGTTTATTTGAACTGAAGCAGAACATGGTGCAACTTCTTCATAGCAGAGGACAATTCATCGGGCTATCACATGAAGATCCACAAGTTCACCTGCAAAACCTTTTAGTGATTAGTGACACATTCATCCCTACGGGTGTGTCAACTAATTATGTGAGGCTGACACTCTTCCCTTTTTCACTCTTAGGGGAAGCAAATAAGTGGTTAAGTGCTGAGACAGTAGGTTCAATCACAACTTAGGATGACTTAGCTCGAAAGTTCCTTATCTGATTCTTCCCATCTGGCAAGACTGTGAGATTATATAGTGAGATTTTGAGCTTTAAGCAGAGGCCAAAGAAGAAACTACACCACACTTGGGAGAGATTCAAATGTCTTTGTTAGACCATCTACATCACTAACAATCCAATGAGGTACTAGATCACACCTCTATTGAGACACTTAACCATAACACAAAAAATTTTCTAGATTCAGCGGCAGGTGGTCAAGCTCTGGAAAAGACATATAATGAGTTATAGACTTTGTTGAACTAATTTGCACAAGGAAATTTAGATTGGAATAGTGATACCTCAAAGAGCTCAATGAAAAAGGCTAATGGTAGGATCGAAGTTGATAGGATAACAGCCTTGGCTCCCTAATTGTCTGCTTTAAACAATCAGATAATGACATAATTCAGCAAGTTGGGTGTGCAACAGACTCAAACACATGTTAATACGGAGCAATAGGCTCTAATATAGTGTGATATTTATGGAAATAGTGTCCACTCTGCAGGCTTATATGGTGCAAATCCTGAATCTATCAACCTTATAGGCAATGCACAAAAGTCGTCCTATAGTAATGCCTATAATTAAAAATGGCAGACTTAGCTAATGTATCCTTAGGGAAACAAATAGCAGCAGTAGTTTTAGCAGAAGAAACACAATAAACATGCCTAGAAAATAGAGGAAACCTTGAATATAGTTTTGCTAACCAAGAACAGATGGCTGCTGAAAAAAAATCAGTAAGTAGCTCAAAAGCAGTTAGAGCAGTAGTTTGGGTAACTATAGCAGGTACAAAATACCAGGCCTCGTGGTGGTTTGATAAGTGATACTAAACCTCCTAAAAAGTATTGTAAATCATTTTAAGAAGTGCTAAAGAGCTAAATGAGAGGCCTCCATAGACAAATAAGGAGGTAGATGCAGAGTTGGTTCCTCAACTGGTTGCAGACAAATTTGCTAAAAATTTAGGCAATTCTAAGTACCCAGAAACAAAAGTTGTTGAGAAATAAAGACCACCTCCACCACTCCCACAGTGGTTCCAAAAATCAAGGGAGGATACATGCTTTATGAAGTTCTTTGACTCGTTTAGAGAGCTTGACATTAACCTTCCTCTTCTAGATGTTTTACAAGGAACACCCAAGTATGCTAAGTACTTGAAGTATGCAGGACATTGAGATAGTGGCACTTACGGAGGAGTGTAGTTCTATTGTAACTCAAAAGATGCCCAAAAAGCTTAGGGACCTAGGAAGTTTTACCCTCCGCATTACGATTGGTGATGGTGAAGTGGCACATGCATTGAGTGATTTGGTGGCAAATTAATGTGATACATATGTCTATGTTCAAAACTCTTGGGTTAGGAAAGCTGACACCAAGCCCTTTGATGATCCAATTAGCAGACAAAACCATAGTTAAGCCCGAAGGAATAATTAAGGACATCCTCATAAAGGTGGTAGTTCGTTATTGTTGTTGACTTTATTGTTTTGAATTATAATGTAGATTATAGAGTTCTATTTATCTTAGGATGTTCATTCTTAGCCATGGGAGGAGCATTTATAGATGTGAGAGAGGGGACTGTTGCAATGAGATTGGATGATGAAGCTATAGTTTTTAAAGTGTATAAGGCATTTAATCCACCTTACAACTACAAAGACTTACGTATGATCACAGTGATGGAAGAGGATAAGTGTACGGTGGTAGAAATTCACCACTAAAGATCCCTTCAAATAATCTCATTGAGTGACCTTAGCTAGCAATTAAACCTGAGTTGATGATGATTGATGAGTTTGAAAAGCCTAAAATTGAAAAAATAGTTAACCTTGAGAGTTCACACTCAAAAGGTCAAAGGAGAGTGAGAAGATGTCCTCCTAGGAGAAAGAAGATGAAGGAATTTGGTTGAGTTAAGATTTTGGGTCGTGCCACAATACTAAATTAGGCGTTTCTTGGGAGGCAACTCAATTTAAGGTAGGTTTATTTTAGTATTCTTAGTTTTTACTTTATGTTGTTATTGTTTTTGTTTAGTCATAGGTTAATGGAAAGTATGAGTACCAGAAACACGAGTTAAGGAGCATGGTGAAGACTAAGAGTGGGGCCTCCAGACCCTCTTGATGCTTAAAGATGCTTTTAGTTAGGCCTAGAGGCCTCAGGGCGTATTTCTATCTCAACTTTTAAATCCAACTTTAGGAACAAAGTAGATTTTTAAGTATGGGGTGGAGAAAGTCTCATGTTTTTTGGGTGAAGTGATGTTGTAGGATCTTAATTTCTTGTTGTTTTTCTAGTTTTTGCCTAAATTTGAAAAAAAATACAAAAAAAAAAAATCTTTTTAGATTTTAGATTTTAGTTAGTTGGGTCAGGTTAGGTGCATTTTAGGTGCACACTTCACCCACCTTGTGGTTGTTCTTTTCTGTTCTTTCCCATGGGGACACTCTCTTAACCCAGTACCCTTTTTCTTTTTAGGGGTAAATTTTAAAAAAAATTTATTAGATAAGTGAGATATTCTTGTTGGTTCTATGAGTGATTATGTGATACAAGTTATTTTGTGTGTAAAAGTATGTTATTTGTGTGAATTACTACTTTTTAGACTTTTAGGCTCTGGTATATGTCTCTTGTACGTTGTTGGCTTAATTTTAATTCTTGCTATTATTTGGTTAAGAGTCTATGGTGATCCTAATTGAGTTGAGCATGTGCCATGTGGGAAGTGAGGTTTTTGAGAATTCCTTGTCACATCTTGATATTTAGAACTTGCTTAGCGTGTGTGTAAAGTGAAATAAAGAGTGTGGGTTTAGGAGATGCTATAGGCATTTCTTTGATAGCCATGTTTCGTACCCTCTTGTGACCTACCGTTGTGCATAATCCTAGTTAGCCCCATTGATCCTTTAGCTTATTCTTTGGCAGCCTTATATGTAGCTTAATCCCCTTCTATGTTTGACCTTAATTTGATCCAAATCTCCTAAGCGCTTTAGTGTAAACTTAATGAGTTGAGGAGCGTGAAAACAAGAAGAAAAGAAGTGAAAGTGAGACCCCAAAAATAGCTATTGGTATTGTAAAATTGAGACGTGTTGTGGTTGGGAGTTGTGTAATAAAAAGATTATCTAGTTTATGCTAAAAGTTTGATACTAAGTTGATGAATAATGCTCCATCCATAATGATACTTGTGAATAAGCTTAAAGAGAGGGAAAAATAAGAGAAGTGTGTAGATGAATGTGGTGGAAATTGGTTGTTAATAAATTGATCTTAAGGTTCATGTGGATTATTAAAGCAATTAGGGAAGATAGTCACTACTTGTAGCCAAATAGTTCCTACCTACCCCTTAGCCTACATTACAACTATCAATGACCTATTTGATCCTAAGTCCTAACACACTAATATTCGAAGAGTACTACACTAAGAGAAAGCTTATGGTTCATCATGTGTAACTTGTGAATTCTTTGAGAGATTGAGCGTAACATGAATCTTATACCCATTTTATGATAAACCACTTCTATGTGAGTGAGTATGCGTAACTCTCTTATGGTAAGGGAACATGCTTGATGATAGTTGGGTGATTTGTATGATATCTTTGATTGAGCAATATGCATGAGTTTTCCAACTTGGTGAGTTAATTCTTGAGGTTAGGATATTTTGGAGTAGTATTCTTGAGCTTTCAATTATGTATAACATGCTCAGGGTAAAAACTTGCAATATGTGTAGTCATTTTTGTGCTATCTTGAATGTATTTCTTGTTGTAAAAGTGTGAAGACTTACCTTACTATGATGATTAGAGTAAAGATTTTTTCGAGGACGAACAAGGCATTAAGTGTGGTGTGGTGATCTTAGGTGGATTTATGCACTTAAGTGTTATTATCTATGCTTGTTTAGCTTGTTTGAGGGACTTTTTCTTTGCTTAGTGAGTTTTTAATGATATAATTGAGAATATAAGTGTTAAATATTATAATTTTTAAGGTGTGTTTCAACCAAGTTTGGAACCAATTTGGTCACTTAGAGTTTAGACGAGAAACTAATGTTATTAGTTTGAGCTATGTGTTGTTCTAGTTGATCTCGATGGATTCTAGTGTGTGTAATGAGTTACTAAGGGTATTATTGTTTAATAATGTATGTAATAAATTTTTATAGCATTTAATGTTCAATTTAAAAAAACCAAGATTCAAAACTAAGTTCAAGATCAAAAGGACAAAACTAGTACTCTTAGCTTAAGTTACTAGTTCACCATCTTGGATTGTATGGTGTTTTGAGATCTAATTCGTGGTTTTTGATAATATAGTATTCTTGGTGAGTTTATAATGATGATATATGGGTGATACCCAAGCTTAATATCAAGTTTAAACAACACTACAAGTCTTGGAATGGATGGACAAACACATGGGACAAGATTTTACACGAAACAAGCGTTTTAGAGCTATTGGTGTGCCATGGACCTTAGGCACTGTTTTAGGGCCATTCCACTCCCTTGAAAGAATCCTATGAAGTCAATTCCTGTGTATAACCTCAAAAAGGGAATGAAATCTACCCTAGGTACCACGATATGGGCGTGTCATGCTGCTATATCAAAATCGGAAACTTTAGTCTAAGTATAAATAGGAAACTTTGTTGTTATGTTACACACCTTGGACAACCTTGGGGCTTTAAGGGATGTTGTAGAACACTTAAATTAGGATTATTCTTCCATTTTTTTGTATTTTTATGGATTTTAACATGTATTCATTTATCGTGCTAATAGTTAGGTCCATGAGTGGCTAAATACCCTATTTCGGAGTTAAGGCCAAGAACATGAGTATTATGGTTATGAATTGAATTGTTTTGTTTGTTTATAATATTTGGTTGTTTATTTATCCTTATTATCACTAATTTAAGGCTTCATGACCCATATAATACATTCATTTTCATCTTGTGAACCCGAAAGGAGGAACAAAAGGCTAGAACGTGGGATAGATAGAATATGATTGTAATCTTTTAATTGAGTGTAGTTATAATTTGAATCTGGGACATAAATATACCTAAGATCCTTATTTGGTTCAAGTATGGGATGAAATATAAGTGTGTTTATGACCTGAACCGACCTGACCCGGGGCCTTGTCGTAATGGGCATCCCAAGTACGACCAGGACCATAGACCACCCCTGTTACCCAACCCAACGTCCAGCTGCCTGCTCTGAGTTGGCTGAATTTCGAGCATATAACAAGATAGCTTAATTTTCCAATTTCAGACTTTGGGATAGGTCTATAACTGCGACCAACCCAACTGAGTCCAACCCTCCAAACCCATCCGATTACCAAACGAGACCAAAACCATTAACTAAACCAAGTTCCATAACATAACATAAAAGGGTAGAATAGTGAGAAATTTAGTTCAACGATATAAGCCTTAATGCCAATGCCACTACAAAGGCTGACACCAATACCGATCTCACCCACACCAACCGATAGTAGTTCTACAAAAGTCTCTGACAAAATAAAATCAATATCCAATGAGGACATGCCCCAACCATACCCAAAACCAATACCCATAAAGAAACAAAATTAAGTATAATCATATATAAAAGGAATGGGGCCCTCCAGAATATGGAAGCTCACCACTTCAATGTAATAGTTGATTCCAATGCCGAACACTAAGATGGAGGAGTAGAATGGCCGATTCCTACATCACGTGGGGATATAACTGCCCAAAGATAGGTTAGAGGGTGAACGCTAGCAAGAAACTCAGGATAAGGATAAAATAATTCCATCCTATAAAACCAAGTACACCAACCATATGCATACAAACCATACATACATACATGCACATATATATACATACATACATATATATATATGTATATGTATATGTATAGATATGTATGTATAGATATATTATATACATAACCATGCTGGGAAAAGGAATATGGTTTAGCATGCATTTAAAACCATTAACCTAGGTATGTTTAGCTTAACCATCCTAAAACCACCCATAGGATATATAGGTCCAGTTAACCCCCTGAACGGGCCCTAATACCTGTAGCTATACAAACCAGAATACCATAAGAGTAGGGGATTCCCAAAGACCCTTCACTTTCCATGATACATATGTATAGTGTACTTAGAGGATTCCTATTACCTCCTAATATCATATATGGTCGCTATGACCTCCCCTCATGTTAGTAAACAAGAGTTTCCAGTGTCTGTCTATTGGACTTGAACCTTCACGTTAGCTATCACACCCCGCCATTATTGTTCAATTAAAACTATTTCCATCTAACAAAACCATTAGACCATTATTATTAACCAAGGCTATGAGTAGTGGTAGCATCATACCAACTATAACTTGTAAGTAATGTCCTTATCCAAACCTTAAAGGGTTCCCATGTACCCATAGGTAACTTTATCAAGTTGACTTGGGGGAATCCCATGTACCCCTCAAGTGTTTCATTATTAAGTTTGCTTTGGGGAATCTCATGTACCCCACAAGTTGCTCATTATCATGTTTACTTGGGGGATTCCCTTGTACCCTACAAGGAAGTTTAATTAACTATAACCATGACCGCCAAGACTTACCATTTTAACCATTCCAAACCATTTAAACAATTTATACTATTTAGGGTACCATTACCAAACCATACCATGCAATAGTTCCATTAAAAATCCAATATTCTAGTAAAAGCATTCTCATAGGCATTTTATCAAACATATTGGGGGCATAATAATTCCAAAACCAAAACCAATTACCAATTAACTTTTACCATGCAACCAATTGTCAAAACCACCATTTAAGCATGTAAAAACATAATTAAAACATGGGAAAACCATGACCAAACATTGAATACCAAAACCTCAACCCATATTTGAAAACCTCAAATCCATACAATAATCATGCCAGGAAAACATTGTTTAAATCATGCCTTTAGTTGGAGCTAACAATGAGGGAGGAGTAACTTTCCTTAGATGAGAAGATGATGGAGAGAAATCACCCATACAATCCCAAATTGCTCCTCTAGAAGAAACCCTAGACTTTCTTTACCCAAGATCCTTAGAGAGGATCATAGAGTGTTCAAGAGATTTTCTAAGTGTTTAATGATAGAATTATAGGGTAAATAACCTCCCAAGTGAGTTATAAGTGGATGGGCCTTAATAGGTTAAATGGGAAAATGTCCATATTAGCCCCACTTAAGCTGCATAAAATCTCGCTTATGGGTACAACTCACCATACCAGTCATACCTTTCCATACGAGTGGTACCTACCACTTGTACCCTGAGCCTCCCCCTTGGACCCAACACTGCCCACTATACACTTACCCAACCTAGGTCGTATTCAGCCATACAATTGGTACCCCTAAATCATATCCTAGGAAAAATAGAATTAAAGAAAGGTTGAACACTTTCTACTATACGATTCAATGGCATGACTCGTACCCTACCATACGACTCATACCACCCAAGTTGTACCTATTCTAGAAACTAATCCAATCCACAAACTAACACTGGTTAGCATACGACCAAACCTTACCAACTGTACCCCAAAATATACCTGTAACCTCTAGTCGTATCTTGTCCAAAAATAAGAAATCCAGGAAATTTTCTAAGGGTCCTAAACCCATGGTGTTTCAGTCTCCCCCACTAAGACCATTCATCCCCGAATAACGAAAATGGTAGCTCAACCATAATCATGATTCGCACTCCTTAGATACCTCTACTTTTACCTTTAACAGACATAAAACAAAGATGCAAGGAAATTATCCTTTCCTTTAATAAACTCAGAAAATAAAGATGTGTTCAAGAACACATTTCTTCTGCAAGAATATTTTGAGTAGAAAAAAAAAGCAGATATTTGGACTTCATGTCCTCTTTTGCTTCCCATGTAGCCTCTTCCACCTTGTGGTTCTGCCATTGAACTGTAACCGAGGCCATATCCTTGGTCCGCAACTGATAAACCTGCCAATCTAGTATCTCAATTGGGACCTCTCCATAAGATAGAGAATCTGAGTTACCCAACCCTTCCAAAGAAACAACCGAAGAAGAATCACCTATACACTTCCTCAACATAAAAATATGGAATACCAAATGAATATAACTTAAATGAGATAACAACACCAATTCATACGCCGCATTATAAATCCTCCGCAAAAACCACATAAGAACCAATATAATGGGGACTAAGCTTCCCTTTTTTTTTTGAATCGTATCACTCCCTTCATAGGAGATACCCTTAGGAATACCTTATCCCCAACCTCAAACTCCAAGTGTCTATGTCTTACATTTCCATAAGACTTTTGGCAACTTTGGGTAACCTTAAGCCTTTCCCGAATCACCTTCACCTTTTCCATAGCCTGGTAAACCATATCCAGAACAAACATATTCGGCTCACCAACCTCGAACCACCGAATAGGATATCTGCACCTCGTACTATACAATGCCTCAAAAGGGGCTATTCCAATACTAGAATGATAGCTATTATTGTATGAAAACTCTACCAAAGGTTGATTCTCAACCCAATTAACACCATAATCAATCACATATGACTGAACCATATCCTCCAATGTCTGAATAGTCCTCTCTGCTTACTCATCCATCTGCGGATGAAAAGCAATACTCAGACTAACCTTAGTCCCTAATCCCTTTTGAAAAGACCGCCAGAAGTGAGATGAAAAATGTATACCACGATCAGAGATAATCGAAATAGGTACCCCATACAGCTTTATTATCTTATAAAGATACAACCTTGCATACTACTCAGTCGAAAAGTTAGTCTGTACTTGCAAGAAGTAAGTTGACTTTGTTATCCTATCCATGATGACCCAAATCAAATCAAATTGATTCTGAGATCGAGAAATACTCGTAATGAAATCCCTATTGACAACCTCCCACTTCCATTCAAGAAATTTAATTTCTTGATACAAACCACCAAGCCTCACATGCTCAACTTTCACTTGTTGTTAAACTGCCACAAAATCAACTACATCCCTCTTCATACCATTCCACAAATATATGTCCTTGAGATTATGATACATTTTCATTGAACCGGGATGTACAACATAGCGCGATTCATTCACCTATGCCAAAATCTTTTGTCTCAAACCATCTATGTCAGGAACACATAGCCTCCCTTGGTACCTCAAAGTACTATCACCACTGATCTTGAACACCATTACCTTTCACCCACCTACATCACCCTTGATCTTTATCTAGATAGGATATAGCATTTGTTTTTCCTTAATCTATTTGCAAAGAGACAACCAAACTACTTCCTGTACGAACACCCCACCATCCTCAGAGTCTAGAAAATGGACCCCAAAATTAGCCATGAGGTGAACATCCTTCACCATTTCCTGTTTCTCCTTATCCACATGAGCTAAACTCTCCATGGATAACCTACTAAGATCATCAGCAATAACATTAGCCTAACCTGGATTATAGTAAAGACTCAAGTCATAATCTTTGAAAAGCTCCAACCATCTCATTTGTCTGAGATTTAACTGCTTCTGAGTGAACATACTGTAGACTCTTATGATCAGAGAAGATATCCACATTCACTCTATACAAATATTACCTCCAGAGTTTCAAAGCAAAACCCATTGCTAAAAGATCTAAGTCATGAGTAGGATAATTCCTCACATGCACCTTTAACCATAACATTAGCCTTACCTAGATAATAGTGAAGACTCATGTCATAATCCTTGAAAAACTCTAACCATCTTCTCTGCCTGATATTTAGCTGCTTCTGAGTGAACACATACTATAGACTCTTATGATCAGAGAAGATGTCCACATGCACTCCATACAACTAATGCCGCTAGATTTTCAAAGCAAAAATCATCACTAAAAGCTCCAATTCATGAGTAAGATAATTCCTCTCACGTACCTTTAACTGCTTTGAAGCATAGGCAATCACCTTCCCATGCTGCATCAAAACACAACCAAGTCTCACCCAAGATGAATCATAATAAACCACAAACCCCTCATTACCTTTAGCTAATGTCAAAACCAAAGTTGAAGTTAGCTTATCCTTAAATGTCTAGAAACTCTCCTGACAAACATCCTACCAAGAAAACTTTACTTTTTTCTGAGTCAACTTAGTCAATGGGGCAGCTATCATTAAAAAGCATTCAAAAACCCGCCTATAATACCCTGCCAAACCCAAAAAGCTATTAATACCGATTGAAGTCATGGGTCTAGGCCACCTCTTCACCACCATAATCTTTTATAGATCCACTATGATCCTTTCACTAGAAATAATATAACTTAGAAAAGTTACAGCATTTAACCAAAACTCAACTTGGAGAATTTGGCATATAACTGTTGCTCCTTCAAGGTTTGAAACACAACCCAGAGGTGATTAGCATGATCCATCTTGCTCTTAGAATACACTAGAATGTTATCAATAAACACAATGACAAAGAGATCCAAAAACTGTCTCAAAACCCTATTCATTAGATCCATGAATGTCGTCGGGGAATTAGTCAAATTAAATGAAATAATTAAGAACTCAAAGTACCTATACCGAGTACGAAAAGCTATATTAGGGATCAACTTTCCTAATTATAAGCTGATGATACCCAGACCAAAGATCTATCTTAGAATAAAATTTGGCACCTTGCAATTGATCAAACAAGTCATCTATTCTTGAAAGAGGATACTTGTTCTTAATCGTTACCTTATTCAATTACCAATAGTCAATGCACATCCGAAGGAACCATCCTTCTTAAACATAAATAAAATTGGTGCACCCCAAAGGGATACACTAGGACAGATGAAACCTTTACTAAAAAGATCTTTAAATTGCTCCCTGAGTTCCTTTCACTAAGACGGAGCCATTCTATAAGGAGGAATAGATATTGGATGAGTGTCTAGAACCAAATCAATACCAAACTCGATCTCTCTATCTGGAGGAACACCCGAGAGGTCATCCAAAAAAACCTATGGAAACTTATTTACCACCAGAATTAAATGAAAAGAAGGGCCTTCTGAGTTAGAATCTTTAACTCGGACCAAGTGATAGAGACACCCTTCGGAGATTAATATCCGAGCTCTAAGATAGGAAATAAACCTCACCCTAGGAGCTAGGGAACCACCCTCCCACTCTATAACTGGTTCACCAGGGAACCTAAAGACAACTTTACGGGTCTGATAATCCAAGGATGAATAAGAAGAGTGTAACCAATCCATCCCAGGATAACATCAAAATCCACCATATCAAGTTAAAGTAGATCTACCAAGGTCTCCCTACTACCAACAGATACCACACACCTCCTATAGATCCTTTTAGCAATCACACAGTCACCTACTGGGGTAGAAATAGTAAAAGTATCCAAAATAACCTTGAGATCAAAACTAAAGCACATAGCTACATATGGGGTCACATAAGAAAGAGTGGACCCTGGATCAAGCAAACAATACACGTCACAAAAAAGAGTTGCAACATACCAGTTACTACATTAGGTGATACCTTAGATTCTTGCCGAGTAGCAAGAGCATATAGCCTATTCTAACCCACGCCGGTACCAGGAGAAGAAACTGATGCAAAAGTAGCACCCTTTGGTGAAGGAGTAGAAGATGAAGAAACTGGAGCCTTACTCTCTCCCAAAGCACCCTTACCAACTAAACAGTTCCTAAGGATATGGCATAGTTGAGCATATTTGAAACATCTATCCCTCTCTTCATCACAGAAACCTCTATGCAACCTAATATAGAATCATAAGAAGGGTATTATGAGGATGATTGATCCCCACTCGCCTGAGTTGGGCACCCTGTGCCCAGAAATTATCACCACCCTACTGCCATCTATCACTCAACTATTTTAGGTAAGGAGCATTAGTTGTAGAGAAGGAACTGAAACATCCCCCACTTCTTCTTTGGCCAATTACCATCATCCCGACCACCCTGCTATTGAGTACCACCCTATTTAGAGGACCTAAACTTCTTACCCCGCCTTTCCCCAAACTCAGCCTGTTTTCTCTTTTCTTTCTCCACCTATTACATATATACTACCAACCTAGAAATATCCATATCCTTAATCAACAATGCACTCTTTCTTTCAAGGATCAAATCCCAAGACAGTTTAGAAGAAAACTTTCTTACCCTAGTCCTCATGTCAGACACTAATTTTGGAGCATACCTAGACAGCTAGAGAAATTTCAAGACACACTCCTTGACATACACCTTTCCCTATTTCAGATTAATAAATTTCTCCAGCTTTATCTCCCTTAACTCCTAAGGAAATAAGTGGTCTAGAAAAGTATTGGAGAAAGTCTCCCGTAATAATGACTCCTAAATATCATCATTCCTTACCTAATACCACTCCTTGTACTATTGGTATGCAATATCCTTCAGCTGATAAGCCACAAAATTCAGCCCTTCAACATTCATGGTCTGCATCACCCAAAAGATATTCTTCATCCCATCTAAGAAGCCCTGAGAATTCTTCTATACCTTCACACTAGTAAAAATAGGAGGATTCATTTTCATAAACATGCCAACCCTTGTGTCCTTAGGAGATAACACATCGGATGCACCTCGCTCAACCTGAGTAGTAACTAACTAAGCAATAGTATGAAACAATTGATGAAATTCTGCAATAGTCACCTCACCTTGAGAAGAACTGGTATCAATTGATGGGACTCTAGAAACATCAAGAACTAGTCCCCTAGACTGAGTATGAACCTCCTAAGAAGAGCCTATCCTATTAATATTATCCCAAGTTGGGACAGAAGAGTTTTTATAAGCTCCAGATCATCGAGGCATGATCTAGTAGACAAGTAAATCGAAATTAGAAAGGAACATAGACCTTGTAGCTTGAAACACAATACCAAGAAAGGGAAATATTCCTAATTTCCTTGCAGTCTCTCCCTTATGAGTGTGGCACACTACACACCTATAAAAGGGACTCTACTAAACAAGACTTTGTAGACTCCCAATTGACCATGAAAATAAAGCTCTAATACCAACTTGACCCGGCCTGGGTCCTTGTCATAATAGGCATCCCAAGTCCGACTAGGACTAAAGACTACTCTTATTACCAAAACCAAACTTCAGCCGCCTTTCCTGAGTTTGCTGAATTTTGACCATATAATAATATAGGGTAATTATCTAATTCCAGCCTCAAGGATAGGTCGATAACCGCGACCGACCCAACTGTCTAAACCCATCTGATAACCAAATTAGTAACCAAACCAAGTTCTATAATATAACATAAAAATATAGAAAAGTAAGAGATTTAGTCTAACAATATTATCCCCAATACGAATGCCAATACTAAGGCTGACACCAATACCGATCCCACCAATACCAACCCATAGTAGTTCCAAAAATTCCTCTAACCAAAAAAATCAATATCCGATTGGGACATGACCCAACCATAGCCAAAACCAATATCCATAATGAAATCAAAGTAAGTATAAAGATCCATGAAAAATAGAGCTTTTTGAAATATAGAAGCTCACCACGTCAATCCAATAGATAATCCCGAATTCAAACACTAACCAAGAGGAGTAGAATGGTTGATTCCTGTATCATGTAGGGATACAATGACATAAAGATTGGTTAGAAGGTGAAAACTACCAAGAAACTCAATATAAGGACAAAATAATGCCATTCAATAATATCAAGGACATTTATAATGGAGCTAAGACCCAGGTGAGGACGGCGGGAGGCAATTCAAAATATTTCCCTATCTTGACAAGGTTGCATCAGGGATCTACTCTTAGCCCTTTTCTTGTTTTAGTGATAGATGTGTTGATGCAGTGTATCCAAGAAGAGGTACCCTGGTGTATGATTTTTGCAGATGATGTGGTTTTGATTAATAAGACTCGAGGGGGTGTGAATGATAAATTAGAGGTGTGGAGACAGACCCTTGAGTCTAAAGGATTCAAGTTGAGTAGGAGCAAGACCAAATATTTGGAATGTAAGTTTAATGTCTTGAGGGAGAAAGACAAGGTGGTAGTAAGGTTGGATTCTCAAGAGGTTTGTAAGAGGAATAGTTTTAAGTATTTTGGGTCTATGATTCAGGGGAATGGCGAGATTGATAAGGATGTTTTTTACCATATTAGGGCGGGATGGATGAAGTGGAAGCTTGCATCAGGAGTGTTGTGTGATAAGAAGGTGCCCCTAAATCTTAAAGGCAAATTCTATAGGGTGGCAGTTCATCCGACCATGTCGTATGGCGTAAAGTGTTGGCCAATAAAAAACTGTCACAACTAAAAAGTGAAGGTGGCAGAAATGAGAATGTTGGATTGGATGTGTGGACTTACTAGAGGTGATAAAGTTTGGAATAAGATTATTCAGGAGAAGATGAGAGTGGCTTCGATCGTGGATAAGATGCGAAAAGGAAGATTAAGATAGTTTAGGCATGTGATAAGAAGGGGCATGAATTCACTGGTATGTAGGTATGATAGTCTTTCTTTGAATGGCTTTAGGAAGGGTAGAGGTAGGTAAAAGAAATATTGGAGAGAGTTAATTAGGTGGGACATGGAGCAGTTATAGCTTACTGAGGACATGACCCTAGACAGGAAGATTTGAAGGACATATATTAGGTTAGAAGTATAGAGCCAAGCTGGTAGGTAGGGTAGGGCTTTACTTGGTAGGTTTATTAAGCCTTTTTTGCTACCTTGTTGCATATTGTATTACGATTGATTACTCTTCTTTGTTTACTATTCCTTTATTCACTATTCTTTTGTAATTAGCATATTTATGTATAGTCATCTTTTTGTTTGGAGTTGATTGCTATTCCCTGTCTTGAGCTGGGGGTCTATCAGAAACAGCCTTTCTACTTCTCCCGAGGTAGTGGTATGGACTACGTACATCTTACCCTCCCCATACCTCACTATATGGGAATAAAAGGGGATTGTTATTGTTGTTGTTGTTGCTTTTGTTGTAGTAACACCAAGTAAACCAACCATATGCATAAAAACCATACAATCATACATACATACATATATATATACCCATGTCGAGAAAGGAAACCGGGTTTAGCCTGCATGTTAAACCATTAACCTGGGTATGTGTAGCTTAACTTTCCTAAAACTACCCACGAGCAATATAGGTCCAGTGTAACCCCCTGAACAGGCCCCGATGTATGTAGCTTTACAAACTGAAGATACCATAAAAGTAGGGGATTTCTAAGTACCCTTCCCTATCCATGATACATATGTACTTTGTACTTCGAGGATTCCTATGTATCTCCTAGTATCATATATGGTCGCAATGACCTTCCCTCATGCCGACAAACCTGGTTTTCCAGTGTCCATTCATTAGACTTGCACCTTCACGATTAACTATAACACTCTGCCATTATTGCCCAATTAAAAACCATTTCCATCCAACAAAACCATTAGACCATTATTATTAACCAAGGCTATGAGTGGTGGTATCGTCATATGAATTATAACTTGCAAGTAATATCCTTAGACAAACCTTAAAGAATTCCCATGTACCCGTAGGTTACTTTATCAAGTTAACTTGGGGGAATCCCATGTCTCCATTAGGTGTTTAATTATTAAGTTTTCTTGGGGGATTTCCATGTACCCTATAAGTTGTTCATTAGCATGTTTACTTGGGGGATTCCCTTGTACCCCACAAGAAATTTTAACTAACCATAACCATGACCTCCAAACCTTACCGTTTTAACCATTCCAAACCATTTATACTATTTAGGGTTTCATTGTCAAACCATACCATGCAATAGTTCAATTAAAAATCCAATATTACAGTAAAAGCATTCTCATTGGCATTTTATCAAACATGTTGTGGGCATAGTATTTCCAAAACCAAAACCAATTACCAATTAACCTTTCCTATACAACCAATTTTCCAAACCACTATTAAAGTATGTAAAAACATAATTAAAACATGGAAAACCATAATCAAACATTGAATACCAAAATCTTAGCACATATTTGAAAACCCCAAAACCATACAATAATCATGCCATGAAAACATTATTTAAATCCCGCCTTTAGTTGGAACAAAGAATAAGGTAGGAGTAACAATGACTTAGATTAGAAGATGATGGAGATAAATCACCCAAACAAGCCCCAGACTTTCCCCTCTAGATAAAACCCTAGCCTTCCTTTACCTAAGAGCCTTAGAGAGAATTATGGAGTGTTCAAGAGAGTTTCTAAGTGTTTAATGATAGAATAATAGGGAAAATAACCTCCTAAGTGAGTTATAAGTCTCTGGGCCTTAATATGTTAAGTGGGGAAATATCCAGATTAGCCCCACTTAAGCTGCATAAAATCTCGCATATGGGTATGACTTACTATACCAGTCGTACCCTCCCATATGAGTGGTCCCCACCACTCATTCCCTAAGACTTCCTATTGGACCCAACACTGCCCACCATATGACTTACCCAACCCAAATCATATCTAGCCATACAATTGGTACTCCTAAACCGTATCCCTTGCAGAATAGGATCACAGAAAGGTTAAACAATGTCCACCATACGAGTCAATGGCATGGCTCGTACCCTACCATATGACTCGTACAACCTAAGTCTTACCCATTCTAGAAACCAATCCAACACTCCAACCAATACTTGTCAGCATACAACCAAACCTTACCAACATACCCCAGCATACGACCTGTACCCTCTTGTTGTATCTTGGCTAGAAACCAGAAGTCTAAGAAATTTTCTATGGGTCCAAAACCTAGTTTATTTTACTATAAATTATTTCTTGCATCCCCGCTCAACGATGTAGTTATAGGTCTAAGTTAGATAATCGATTAGGGGTTCGGAATGCCATAGTCATAGTATAGACAATGTGAACCAAAAACCAAGATAATTAACCAAACCAATGAAGTTATATAATTTAGTGTGGTTGTTCATAGTGCCTTAACCATGGTTTCTCTCCATTGTTCTTCAAGAACCTTTGATTTAACGCATTTTATAGTTTACATTAGCTATAACTTTCAACTCTTATGGGAATTAAGGTAAAGCGTGTATTTTAGAAAAAAAGGTGTGTTTCAAAAAAAAAATTAGTGTGTTGAATAATAAAAGTATTTCGTATTTTATAGGAGTTCTTTGTGGTTTTTATTTTCCACAATCAAAAATTCAATTTTTCCCAATTTTGCACGCCTTTTCTCAAAAAATAAAACATCAAAAAGATTTTTTCTTTATTTCTTCAGCATGCATTTATAACTCAAAAATTTTAAAAAGATTTTTTCTTGTGATAGGAGTTATATAGATTTATTATAAAATAAAATCCAAAAATATCTTAGGAATTTTTGTACAATTCATATAATAAAATACCAAGAAGATTTTTCCTTTAGTGTCTTCATGTTTTTTATGTTAAAAAAATTTTAAAATATTTTTAAGTTGGTGCTTTATTTTTTAATAATTTCATATTAAAAAATTCCTCTTGTAGTTGTTGGTGTCATTTATATGAAGTTTCAAACTAAATATTCAAAAAAAATTTTATTGATATTTTTTGTTATTATTTTGATCGTGTCCCTCAAATCGTGGTCCAAGTCTATTAGTTATTTTGTAATTGTCTAATCTGGATGAACTACGTATACCTAATTCTCCTTTTTTGGGAGTGAGAAACGTAGGCAGTCCTTCTTAGGTTCAGTGATCTTATTTAAAACATTTAAAAGATTTTCTTCACTCTTCATTTAGAGTAGGTATTTCATGTACGCCTTTAAAATAAAAATGTAAAAAAGATTTTCCTTTAATACGTATTAGGTTTCATTTTCATATGAAATTCAAAATCAAGAACTTGAAAAGATTTTTCTTTGGTTATCATAGGCTTCATATTAAATAAGGAGTTTCGAGTTGAAATATTTAAAAATGGTTCTGCCCCCCCCCCCCCCCCCCCCCCCCCTCTTGTGAAAATTGTTTAAAATGAAAAGAAAAAAAAGTTTGATTGATCATTTTTGTGTCAAAATATCACAAACTATGCACACCTGATTCTTCTCTTTCGAGAGTGAGATACACGACGCCTTTTTAGGATTCGGTGATCTTTTTAAAGAGAAAAGAAAAAGAAAAAGAGTTTTGAAAAAGTGTTGCACTCTAATGCATTTGTATCTTTATTGTTCAATTCATTTATGGTGGTTGGTTTGTGGCATTCTGCCTAGTCACCCGTATTACACCAAGTCCAAGTGAAAATTAGTTATGGTCAACAAGGAGATTAGGATTGTTATCACTATTCAGACAGGGAGTTAAGGAAATGTGAATTTAGGACCTAATGAAGAGATCTTGCAATTGATGCTTCAAATGAAAGAAATGCATCGAGCTTGGGCTAAGGGGATGCCTTCTCCTTCATTTCTCATGGATAATTTGGAAAATTCTTCTAGCTTACCTCTAGTGTCATGCGCAATTTCCTATTTTTACTGACACACCACAACATGCACCAGTGTTTACTTCGGGGAAATACTATCCCAAAACTTATAATATTAATTTCCTAACTCCTCAACACTAAACTAGAACATGCTCAACTCTACCTTTAATTTATGCTTTTGCAGTGCTACCCCCACCTGAATCTCCTACTTTTGATGCTCTTCCAATGGTTATCCCTCTCCATCCTGCGAGAGAGTTTGTATTGAATATTTCTAGTGACTAAAATTATGCTCTTGATACTACATTTAACTTGACTGGTCCTTATGGATACACTTAACTGCCTGAATTTCCTCTTAACGCTGAAAAATCCTGTTATGAAAGAAGAATGAAAAGAAATGACCAGAAAGGTGAAAATTTTAAAATTGTCTATACAGAACTTGCAAGTACATAGGGGTACAAAAGTGTCTCATATAAAGACTTATGCATGTTTCCAAGTGTTAACCTCCCTCTTGGATTTAAGATGCCAAAGTTTGAGAAGTATGATGGACACAATGACCTGATGCCAAAGTTTGAGAAGTATGATAGACACAATTACCCCGTAGAACATTTGAGATGTTATTGTAACCAACTAAGTGGCGCTAGAGGGAAGCAGAACTACTCATGGATTATTTTGGTGAGAGTGTTTCAAGTATAGCTTCAGAGTGGTTTGTTGATCAAGACATTGACAAGTGGAATAGTTGGGATGATCTAACTAATGAATTCATGCAATAATTCCAATGCAATATGGAGTTGATTCCTAATGAGAAATCTCTAACTAATATTAAGAAGAAGAGTACTGAAAATTTCAGGAAATATGCAATTAAAAGTACTTAAAGTTTCAGGGAGTATGCTATTACATGGAGTGAATAGGCTGCTAGGGTGAAACCACCAATGAAAAAAGCAAGATTGCAGAGGTATTTATTCAAGCGCAGGATGAAATATATTATCAATACTGCATTAGGCAAGCCATTGATTGAGGTCTTCAAAATAGGGGAGATTATAGAGGTTGGGATCAAGACTGGTTGCATTGTGAATTTTTTAGCATTAAAATCAACTACCAAGGCAATTCAAAATGGTTCAAAAAATATTCGAGCGAAGAAGAATAGGGAAGATGTGGTTGTTGTTATAGCTGGACCACGTGCATATCGAAGAAGGTAACCTCATTATTTCCCTTAGTTTCAAGCCCAAGCTCTATATAATCACTCCTAACATCACTGTCTTCCCCAAAGCCCATTATACTCAATTCCCCCATCTCCATATCTAGTAACTAGCATACAACCATATGTTAAACCCCTTTTTTATCCACAATGGTGTGCACCAACTATTCAACATTATCCGCCAAGTACACAAACATACCAAAGCCCTTCTTGGCCCTATTTTTGATCCAAGCCAAACAATTAAAAAGGGTAGAAGGCTAGAGATAGTTTCACCCTAATTTGAGAATCGTGCCAATCTATTTTAGATATTGATATAGTAGAGCATAATCACTCCTCTCCTTGGGTATAATTCTAACCCTCATTCAAGAAATTTTAATCCTAATGTACGATGTGCATATTATTCTGATGTTTAGGTCATTGTATTGAAGATTGTTGTTCTTTAAAAAGAGAAATAGAAAAGATGATTCAAGATAAATCAATAATAGTGAAGGAAATTGATAGCGATGAAAGCTTTAGTCATGATAATGTGCAAATCAGTGGCTAAGATGTCAAGCTCAACAATTAGAAAGCCATTCCTCTCCTTACTAGAAAGAACTATTAGTAGTTTGTTTTATTTTTCTTTATACTTTCTGAATTATTTCAGGGTTGTAGTTCGAGCTCTATTTTGTTTTGTTTCTTTATTATCTTTATTCAAAACATTCTTTCTTTTTGTTCAATGAAATGTGGTGTCCCATTTGTTTGGTCTTATTATATGTTGTACGTTTGTCTTATTTACATTTTTAATTTTATGATTGGTTATAGTGATATGACATGATTTTGGAATTTCTACCTAAATCTTAAAAGTCAGTATAATCATGATGCATTGAATTAGAATGTTTAAGTTAGAAAAAGAGCTCTGAGAAAATGGATAGAGTGTGGGAACATTTGGTGATGAAGTTGATGTCATATTTGAATAAACTAAGGAAATCATTTTGAGAATCATAAGAATAACCTGGTCATCAATTGAAAGGTATACATTCCAAACATTATGAATTTGATCAAATAGTGGACCCACGATATCCTGTCAAGAGAACAAAATAAATTTTGCTTCACTAAATATAAGTCATCCAACATGAGGTGTGTACAAAGATGGATTTAGATGTTTGACAAGTGCAGAATAAAAAACAACACACATGCTCAGTTAATGTTAGGGTTACAAAAAAAATGGTATAAGTGGTCTTGATCTTCCACTTTCATATTGCATGTTTTGTACTTGCATTTTTTAGGATTGATATGACAAAAACATTTCATTCTTCTATCCAAACATTGTGTCATCCTTTGTTTATCCCATTTGAGATTTTGTTCTTTTTTTTTTTGCATACCCCTCTTTTGGAATCAAGATAGAGTTGGAAAAAGTTTTTAAAAAAAGTGTCGAATAGAAGAATAGTGTCAGAAAAGTTCAAAAAAAGATTGAGTCAAAAAAAAAGATAAGAGTGTCAAAAAAAATAAAATAGTTAGAAAAAGTCCAAAAACAAAAAAAAGGTAAAAAAGAAATCAAAATCAAGCAAAAGAATAGGGTGCCTGAACTACGTTTGATCT
Source organism: Capsicum annuum (assembly GCF_002878395.1). Taxonomy (NCBI): domain Eukaryota; kingdom Viridiplantae; phylum Streptophyta; class Magnoliopsida; order Solanales; family Solanaceae; genus Capsicum; species Capsicum annuum. Next base: position 26,981,364 of record NC_061114.1, read on the forward strand.
GACTCTTACTAGGACAAGATATGTAGGTTGCCCTACTCTGAGGTTTGGTCCAACCCAATAAACAATTTTGAATCACCAAGTTAAGGAAACTAGGGAAAAATTTAATCTTCATTTGTTTGAGTCGACCAAAAGTTATAATTCTCACCCCACTCCAAGTGTCTTTTGAGACTCATTCCATCCTTTCTTTCTAACTTTATCCATAAGTCACGTTATAACCAAAGAAAAGACCTTTAGATTAATCTTTGAGAATGTTAAGGCTAAGCATGCAATGGATATGAGGATGTATTTTGGGTACTACTTGTCTTTCTCGGCATAAGTAATTAGGAGAGAGAAAAAATGGGAGAGTCTTATTGATGAAAATCCTCATAGAAACCATAAGGCGATGGTAAATTGAGAGAAATAAAAATGAGAGAGTCTTACTGGTGAAAACCTCATGGGCACCTTAAGAGAGAGTCTTAATGGTGAAAAACCTCATGGACATCGTAAGGCGATAGGGAGCCAAGAGAAATAAAAATGAAAAAGTCTTGTTGGCAAAAATCCATCAGGATATTACCAGTTAGATGAGGTATACGAGTACAATGAGATTAAAGAAGAAACTCAGTTTTAGTGTTATTAATTCAACAAAAAATGGTGGAAAGTTGGATGGGAAGATCAGATAGCATAATCCAAAATGCATGTCATAATTATTAGAACTACGTTTGCTTTCAGACAAGTTTTTCTTTTCTTCGTATTCAAAAGGGGACATTAATTATCTTATTTTTCTTCTTTAAATTTTTATTTGCTTGAGTCTGTTATTCAAATAGAAAATCATTATCATTTTTCTCATGTCTTATAGTCAAATTTATGTCAAAACAAGTGAGAAAGAATTTCAAAATTCACTACCAACTTATTCAATTGCTTAAAGCAAGACAAAAGTCTATCACATGAAAGAAACATGATTGTGGATATAATTAAGGCATACAAAAAGTTTTATCAATAGAAAAGCTTTAGGATATGTGGAAATAACAAGGTTCAGAGGATTTATCTGAGAGACATAGTGAGATACAAGTATAGTGTTTGCATAAGAGTTATTCTTGATATCCGGCATTTGGGTTATTGGTGCAATAATTCATTGACACGTGGCAATAGTTTGAAGCAAGTTAAATATGACAAGTGCAAGGGTGGTTGCCTCGTAAGCGAAAGCCATAAACCGGCCACCATGTTTTTATACTCACAAGTTTTCTTTGTATGAAACAGGATATAAGTTACCTTCAAATTAAGGGCTTCAAAGCTTAAATATCAAAATTTGGAATTCCTAACTTTTGCAAATGCAAGATGCAGTATTTCCACATAGGCTTGGTAGTCACAATCATGATAAAATTCATCACCCTATATCCTTAGAAGACACATTTCCTTTTTTAGGGTATTTCACGTTTCATTTATTATGTGACACACTTCCTAACTTGAACCTTTACTCCTAGAAGCTTCACTTTCTAGTTGATTTACTCCATTTAACCCCTAGGAGACATACTTCCTTGACGGGGTATTTCAGTTTTAATTTATTAGGTGACGCACTTTCTAACTTGAACCTGTACTCCTAGAAGATTCACTTTCTAGTTGAGTCCTTATATTTAACCCATAGAAGATGCACTTTCTTGTCTGGGTAATTCAAGTTTTGTTTATTATGAGATGCACCTCCTAACCTTGAACCTTTACTCCTATAAGATACACTTTTTAGTCTATTCCTTTCATTTAACCCCTGGGAGATGCACTTCCTTGTTTGGGTAATTAGAGTTTTGTTTATTAGGAAACACACCTCCTAAGTTTTAACCTTTGCTCCTAGAAGATGCACTTTCTAGTTGAGTCATTCCACTTAACCCTTAGGAGATGCACTTCTTTGTCTAGGTAATTTAATTTTCTCTTGTTAGGTGATACACTTCCTAGCTTAGGAATTTACTCCTAGAAGATGCACTTTATAGTCGAGTCATTCCATTTAACCTTTAACATACACACTTCCTTATCTAGATAATTCAAGTTATATTTTTTGGGCGACACACGTCCTAACATAAATCTTTACTCCAAGAATATGCATTTTCTAGTCGAGTTATTCCATTTAACCCTTAGGAGACGCACTTCCTTGATTGGGTAGTTCAACTTTCGGTTGTTAGGTGACACAGTTCCTAATTTAAGTCTTTACTCCTAGAAGATGCACTTTCTAGTCGAGTCATTCCATTTAACCTTTAGGAGATGCACTTCCTTGTCTAAGTAATTCATGTTATGTTTTGTTAGGTGATTCACTTCCTAACTTGAATCTTTATTTCTAGAACACACGCTTTCTAGTCAGAATCTCTCACTTTTACTCTTAAGAGACACACTTATTAGTCTTAGTCATTCAATTTTATCCTTAATAGATGTATTTATTAATAAGAGTCTTGATCCACCATTTCATTATGTATTTTGGAAGTAGTGGGAATTTGATTTGACACTCCCAAAATTTCCTTGATGGTAAACTAGGGCAAAATTTCATTCATAATTTTGGGAACTTTACTTTAGAACCCTTTGGGAATTGGGAATTTATTTTGAAAAATGAGCTCTCTCTTTATCATAATCTTTGTTTGGGGTAATCTTTTTTCTAATTTTAATTTTGATTTTTGGATCCCGCATGGAGAATAGGGTGAGAAAATTGCTAGTCAGGAGCCCACTCGGAGAACAGGGTGAAGAAATAGCAAGTTAGGAGCCCACTTGAAGAACAAGGTGAAGAAATTACAAGTCAGGATCCCGCCTAGAGAACAGGGTAAGGAAATTTTCAAGTCGAGAGCCCGCTCGGAGATAACGGTGATGAAATTAGAAGTCAGGAGCCCGCCTAGAGAATAGGGTGAGGAAATTGTAATTCGGGAGCATGCCCGGAGAATAGGGTGATGAAATTTAAAGTCAGGAAACCGCCTAAAGAATAGGGTAAGGAAATTACAAGTCAATATCTCTCCTACAGAATAGGGTAAAGACATTGAAAGTTAACAAGGTAAAGAAATAGTAATTCAGGAGCCCACCTAGAGAATAGGGTAAAGATTTTCATCTTCAAGTTCAAAGTTCAGAAGTCCGACATGAAGAATATGGTCAATGTCCATGTTTACCTCCAACACCAAATTTTGGTTGAAGAAAGGATTCACTTTCATGTTTAACCTAAACACTTGAGAAAGCATTGAAGACACAAGACAAGAATTAAGAGATGTTGCATAGATAGGACTTTTGAAATTTCATTTATCTTTTTAACTTGTAATTTTTATTTTTTTGATGTAATGATAGAGTTGCTGACCTTAAACTCAATAGAACCTCACTCGACTCTCCAAGTCGATATAGTCCCTCTACTTTTCAATCCTAGAACTACATGTGAATTGATTCCCGCATAACCTGGGATAGGTAGGATGCGTAAAATCAAGATTCAATTGCACTCTGTCCTTCTATTTTTTCTTTTTGAATAATGTTCGGGTCAAAATACTATCTTGTGTCTACTTCTTTGTCCAAAAATGCTTTGTGTTAATAAACAAAGAGGGCAACTATGTAGACACGTAATTTTTCCCCTCCAAGAGTCATTTTTTTCTATTTTACCTCACCTTACCATACGCCCCACCCTATTTAATAATTTTTCCATAAAAAGATAAAAATAACTAATTCTCAACAAAATAAAAACTTTGAAAACCTCACCCTTACTCTAACCCTACCCCACACACCCTTCATTACCCCATCCCCTTACGTTTTTTCCCTTTTCCAATAATAGACTCACCCTCATAGACACTACTCCATAGGGAGACTCATACATAATTTCCATTGAATATCAAATAATATACACACTCAGAATGGACACATATTTTTTTCACTCACACACACCTCACAAAAAGAACACAGTCATTGATATACTTACATACACACAGACCCCTCCATTTTCCATGGATTCATGCGCATACACATACTAATAGAAGACATCGCACATTCTCTATTTCTATTCATAGAACAATATATACACACACAATCCAGATTGAGGGAATTGAGGAATAGAACACCGTTGAGAGAGAGAAAAGTTGGGAAAGAGAGTGAAATAGTTAAAAAGGGGAGAGAAATCCGATGGCAAAAGAGATTTTCTGATGAGTTCTCATTGGAAAAATAATATCATCTTCGAAACCCACCAAAAACATTGTCTATTTAGACCAAACCCACCCATTTTAAATTCAAATCCCACCAAAATAGCATAACCAACAACCAAATCATTTGAACTCGGCCCATTTCAATTGATTACGATGAACTTTCACCAGAAAACAACCAAAATAGAAAATGGGATAGTTGGACGATTGAGGTTATTCCAGTTTTTAGGGTTTTATTTAATTCACGAGTTCATCATGGAGGATTTCTATTTGAGGATTTTGATCGGGTTTTGGTTCGCTATCATTAAAAAATCAAATTTGATTTATCGAGGTCCAATATTTAACTCTATTCCCTTAATTTTTATGTGATTGTGGATGTGATTTGATATTGTTTTCCTATTGGTCAAGTGATTTTTCTTGATGGGTTTTTTTTGTGAATAATTAATCTTGATGGTACAAATTTGATGACAATGTGGATTTGGATAACTAATTCTACGTAAGGTGTTTATGTTAAAATGAATTCGGGGCGGGAATTAAAAAATTGATAAAGGTGAATATTGGTTATTGTGATTCATTTATGATTGTTTAATTTGGAAAAAACATCAATTTTGTTGAATGAAATAGTATTATGTTTAGGCCAAAAATTGATAGGCAAATCTTAGATTTCGGGTAGGCAAGCCTTAGGAATCTATATTATAAAATGTAAGTGCCTGTTTGGAATGATTTTTCTATTTATATCACATTTTCTATCAAATGTATTTACTCATCGGGGATGCCCCGAGGTCACATGTATATATTCGTTGGGGAATACTCCATGACACTCTGTACTTAGAAGATCGATCGTGATTAAGTTCTGAGGCATCGGTTAAAGCATAACTTAGGATAGTTAGAATAGTTTAGGTTTTAACTTCTTTATTTTTATTTTAGTCTGTATTAAATCTGACTGTACACTATTTTTTGGAGTTTTTGACTGATTGGTTGTTTGTTTTCTTGTTGAGTGTTTTGTTTGTTCATGTATTTCATAGTGTCATACTAGCCAATATACTCCACGAAGTGACTGTGGTCGAACCATGGGATTGAGGGATGCCTAACACTTTTCCCTCAGTCAACAAAATTCCCTAACTAAAATCTCTACTCATGGACGAGTTTTAGAGAGTGAAAAATCATTTTGAAAAAATATTTCCAAAGCTGACTTGGCATACAGGATTTATACCAAGTGGCGACTCTGAGATTAAGTTTTAAAAATCCTTTTCAAAAAGCTTTTTTTATCTTCTGTGTCACCTAAAAAATAAAAGCCCTTTTGAACTTAAAATTAAATCTTTTTTGAGTAAAAAAATAGGCGTGCTAGAAAGAAAAAAAGAGTTTTAGGCCAGGTTGGTGTAATTTGGTCAATTGTGGGGTTGATAAAATAGTTCAAAATTTGAAAATTGGAGGCTGGGGATCAAAATATATTTAAAGAATGATTAGACTCCTTGGAAATTGAATAAAACTTTGTCAATCTTCTAACAAAAGAAAAAATTAATATTCCAATTAATTAATGACCCTTAATACTTAAAAAATAACATTTCTTTTTTAGACTATCAAGAGTGACTCAGATGGAAACAATATTACACTATTTCATGGTGTCTCTGTACTAAATTCCATTAAACCTTTGTATTTTTATGATTTCAAAACCTTTCAGTTGATGGAAATTCTTTAAATACTTTGCTTCAGTTTTTGATCATGTTACCTTTATATGTTGCCTCTTTGCTTTCCATAATTGAAGATGTTGGTAACATGTTTTGAAGTTCTTTCTCACTTGTTTTGACATGGACTTGACTCAGAGACATGTAAAAAATGATAATAATTTTTTGTTTTCTCAAATAAACATAACATAAAAAAGGTAGAAATATAAAAAGACAATCAAAGACAAAGAGTGTCCCTTTATCTGAAATAAAGAAAAAGCAAAATTATATAAGTTTTGTAGCTAGCTCTAATGGTTACGACATGCATTTTAGATTAAGCCGCCTAATCTTTCTATCTAATCCATTCATTAATTGTTGTCGACTCATTGAATCTTAAATTGAGTTTCACTGTGGAAGTCCATTTCATCCCAATCATAGACCTCATTTGACTTGTGATGCCCTAAAAGACTTCTTACTCAATTTTCTCAACTCACCATCACTTTATTGTGTCCGTGTGGGTTTTCACCAATAAAAATCTCTCATTTTCAATCCTATCAACTCACCATCTCCTTACATTGATTCAAGGTTGTCACTAATAAAACACTCTCATATTTTATTTGTCTCAGCTCACCATTGCCTTATGGTGCCCTCGAGGATTTTTACTAGTAAGACTCTTGAATTTTTTATTTCTCTCATATTTTCTTATACTGATGAAGAAAAGTAGTGCCCAAATTGCAGATATCATATATGCATAGCATGCTTAGCCTTGATATTGTTAAAAATTAATCATTATGGTTTTTCTTTGGTTGTCGCAAGGCTTTTGGATAGGGTTGAAAAAGGGGATGAAATGGGACTCAAAAGACACTTAGAATGGGATGAGACTTACAATTTTTTAAAAATCTACTCAATTAATGTAATAAATTTTTTCCTAATTTCTTTTAAACCAAGCATCTTAGAATTTTACTTGGTTGGAACGAAGCCTAGAGTAGTTGTGCCTATGAATCTTGTCATAAAAAATGTCAGGTCAAACATAGTTCAGGCAACTCAATCTTTTGCTTAGTTTTCTTTTGTTTTTTTCAAACCTTGACTTTTTTCCTTTTTCTCTCTCTTTTCTTATTGAATTTCTGACTCTATTGTTTTTTTTGACACTTTTCTCTTTTTCCTTTTTTTAGACATTTCAGAATATATTTTGATTTCAAAAAAGGGTATGGAAGAGAAAAAAATATTAAAGCTTAAAATAAGGTAAGAAAAGGATGACACATTATTTGGATAGCAGAATGAAATATCTCTGCCATATAATTCCTTAATATTGCAAGTTTAAAGCACACAATTCAAGAAGATGTGTACTATCTTCTATGCTTGACAAACATATAACTCCACTAGCATAGTACGTTTCTCACAACGGATGACTCATGTCTTTTTGAAGATCATTTTCATTTTTCTTCTCTTAATAAGGGAGATTGTCCATCCCCTAACTGATACAATTCACAATTCTATTCTAATTGACAAGCAAGTTAGTTTTGTTATACTCAAAGTGATTACTTTAATCCATTCAAGTGAGGCTTCAACTCGGTCACCAATTGTCTCAATACTCTATTTATTTTCTCATATGCTTCTGTCTAATTTTAAGCTCTTGATTCACTTTTTCATGATGAGATTGAGTTTTAAAATCTGGCTAAAAAATCTGCATAGATGTCATATCAATAGATGAGCATAAAAAATTGTATAAAGAAAAGAAAAACAAAAAAATAATATATATTAAAATAAAATGCAAAACAAACATTGCATTTCATTATAATAAAAGACAGAAGGATATGAACATAAATGATAAAGAAACAAAACAAGATAGACCTCAAACTATAACTATAAAATAATTTGGATAAGGGAAAGAAAAATAAAATAGACTGCCAAAAATTCCTTCTCATGGGAAGAAGGGAGGTGACTTCCTAATTGTTGAGCTTCACATCTTAGTCGTTGGCTTGCACACTAATATGACTAGAGCTTTCACCATTTTCAATTATATTTCCCTTAGCAAATAGGTTTTGGGTTCTGTAATGATCCTCTAGGTTATTTTCTTTATTTTGGACTTTACGAGCCTTTTTATAGTGGCTACATGTCATTTATGATTTTCATGAATTATCAGTTTGATTATCAGGAAGTTTATTTAAATTTTAGGCTCATTTTTCTATTTCGAATATTTCTCTGTTAAGGAATTAATCTTGAACAAAATCCCCTAGTAAAAAATCTCGAGTGAGAATTTCAATAGTGGCATCAACTCTGGAACATTGATTTTAGGCTGGGCACTCTTGGTTTGGGTCTCGAGGCTTTGAGACTTATTTTTGCTTATTGGTTAAAAATTGTTTAAAATAGAACTATGGATACGAGACCCATATATAATTAAAATGACCTTAGATAGAAATTTCAAAGTTTCCATTGAGTCCGAAATGTTGATTTTTGGTTAGTAGCATAGTTAGTTTTGGTCTCTTGCCTTTATATTTTATTTTGACTGTTTAAACAAAAATTACTTTAAAAAATCCTAAAAAGGGGCCGAGGGTTAAATTTTTTAAATGAATTTTCTTCATAAATTTGAGTCTATAGGAACCAAAATATTTTTATGATCTATTTGCACTATGGGTTCATGTTCATAGGATTTCGAATGAGTTTCAAGGGACAAAAATAATTTTTGAAGTTGCTAGTGTTGGTGTGGCTGCTTTGTTAAGCGTTGACCATTTGCCCATGCCACTAAAGTGACCATTTGACCACTGTAGCAGTATTTCAACCGTAAGAATGGAGTTGTTTTAGTGATCATTGCTTAGTATAAGACCCAAACAGAACCTATTTTATAATTTTAACAATTTGGGGACGAGAAAGCTCTGCTTTTGACGATACTCGATGCATTTTTATCATATACTCAGTGTCAATGTGATTATAACTTTATATTTCTCATTTTTGAAGAATACCCATTTCAATTTTCATAATTTGTAAGACCCTTAAAAATTTTGATCATTTTATTTTTGATCTTCCCGTGTTCGTAATATATTTTTCACTTGAATTATGTTTAGGGATATTAGAAGGATAATTTGAGAAAATTTAGGAAGGAGTGGAAGCAACCTAGTCTTTTAAAAGATAGCTAAATTTCTATCACTAATATTTTTGGAAGGGTTCAGGGTCATTTTGGGACTCTGAGGCAATGAGGTCTATCATATCACTGTGTCACAGAGGTTACCTTCCGTGATAATGATGTGGCACGAAGGATAACCTCCGCGATAAGTCTGTGCCATGCTGAGGGTTAAATTTCATCTCATTTATTTATTCTACATAGGGGTGAGAGGATTTTCGTATTTCCACCCTTCCCATGATTTATAAACATAAATTGACCTTTTTCCCTTCAGTTAAAATATCAAACGCTCTCATTATCTTTTCTAACACCTAAACTAATAAATCTAGTTTCATAGAAAATCCATCCTCTGGGCTCCAAACTTCAAATTTAATTTAAATTCTTGTGTGTTGCAGGTATGTATCTCATTCCCTAATTTTAATTTTTTATTATGGTATTGATTTAACGGATTTCCAAGTGATTTAAATTTTGAGTTTTGAAATTAGATCAAATGATTTTGGTTGTTACTAATTGAATTACTTGTCCCATGCTTTGAATTGACAATTTATGTTATAAATTGGTGTTTTGGGGATTGAGTTGGTATATTATTAAATGGTTAAAATGTGGTACATGGGTTTTCCCAATTTGGATAAATTTTTTCTTAGAATTGTATGAACCTCAACCCACTTTTCCAATTTAATTTTTATTAATGGAAATTGCATGGTTTATCTTGATTTTGAACTCAATGCATTGGATTAATGGATAAATGGTTATTTAAATGGATTTGGATGGCCTTTGGTGGCCATGGTTTGGATTTTAACTAGAACTTGAGAGTCCAATATGGTTGTGAGAATTGGTTTGGCATGAATATATTAGCTTGCAAGCATATTGGTATGATGATACCAAGTGGTAAATGGCTTAATGAATGACTCCCGGGTTAATGGTAAGAATTATGTGCTAAATGGTTTTAATTTGGGCTTAAAGAGGATTATGTAGCTCGCCATAAAGGTGGAGGTCCCTCGGGGACCAATATTGGAAACCACGTTTGCCGATACGGGGATCTTTATAACCATGTGCAAAGTTCACACATTATATATATTTTTGAATGGTTGAGTCTCAGTGGCTTTCGCACTTCCTTGTATTTTTTTTGGTTCATACGGCTAATACATGCTAGGACCCTTTCAGCAGGGGGAGCTGAATCCATATAGATCATGGGTGCCCTTAGGATTAATAGAGTTATAAAGTCTAGGTTAATGGTTTTAAAATCTCATGTTCATGATGCTTTGCCGATCTTGGTATCTTATATATGTATATATGAATGTGTGCATGTGGTTTTGATTATTTTGGACATGGCATTATATTGTCACTTTCCCTGAGTTACATGTAAGTTCTTATCCTACTGACCATCCCAGGAAGCTACATTATTTCATGATGTAGGATCCAGAGATATTTCTATTTATCTCATGTAGTGCTAGGTAGATTAGCACATTTGTTGAGTTACTGTGAAGTGGTGAGCCTCCATCCTTCAGAAGACTTTGTCATTGCATCATCCTCTTCTTATTTTCGTAGAACTTTAGACTCATTTTGGTCATAGTTAGGAGAATATCCCAACTTAGATATTATTTTGATTTAGAGGCTTTCGTGGATAGATGTGGGTTGATTGATTATTTGACTCTTAGTTTTCATAGAGTTATCTATTAAACTTTTATTATTGTTTAATTGGTTTCTACATTGTTACTATTACTATTATTATGCTTTTGAGGTTAGGTTGAGGGGTTGGTCTCTGGTCTATGGTGGACTTGAGATACTCGTAACATCCAGGACCTGGTTGGGGCCTTAACAACTATAGGATCAGAGCACGGTTTGGAGTTGTTGGATGTGCACAAAGTCGTGTTGAGTAGAGTCCATTTTATGAGTGTGTAGCACACCACACTTATAAAGAGGAGGCTACAAGGCATTTAGGAATATTTTCCTTTCTTGTGTTCTATTTTATACTATAGAGTCTAGTGTTGTGAAACTTCTCTAACTTATGGCTTCCTTGCATTTTAGATCATGCCTCCCCAAAGATATGATGTTCATAGAAACTCTGTTGGGAACTATGTCCTACTTGAGGAAAATATGGAGGGGGCTCGCCCTATGTTGGAGTATAGTCTCTGTCTATGTCCCTACACCTGATTGTGTTACTCTACATAGAGTTCTACCTGTGCCCACTAGTCCTCCTCGAGATTCTCGGGGTATTCATGCTTATGAATAGATGCCTTAGGGAGACATATTTAATGCGGAGTTCTATCAGTCTATTCATTTGCTTACTTAGTTTGAGATATCTCAATCTCATCAGTCGGATCGTGTTGGTTTTATTGCTAATTCATTTGAGGTCACTCATATTAGCTAGATTATAAAGTTGAATCCCTAATATTTAAAGGCTCTATTATTAAGGAGGATTCACAGGGGTTTCCTGATGAGATACAGAAGATTTTTAGGGTGATGCATGCCACTGATCCTGAGGTTATAGTGTTTGTTATGTATTTATTAAAAGATGTAGCTTATCAGTGGTTTGATGAGTGGGAGCAATTAAGAGGCAATGATGCGATGCTGCCACTATGGGATGAGTTGTTAGGTGCCTTTCTTAATAATTTCTTTTCTCAGGAATTGAGAGAAGCTAAGGGTACGGAGTTTGTGAATCTGAATTAGGGTAAGATGAGTGTGAAAGAGTATGCCTTGAAATTTTAGTAGAAGTCTCATTATGCTCTAGAGTTGGAGTCTAGCCAGAGATCTAAGATGAGAAAGTTTGCTTCTAGGTTGTCCCATGACTTGGTATTGCAGTGTAAGGCTACAATGTTGAATAATAACATGAATATCTCTAGGCTTATGGTTTATATGAAGTAGGTGAAGGATGAAAAGGAAAAACAAACTGAGATTGGAAAAAAGTAGAAAAAGAATTTTAGGTATTTAGAGCAGGATGAGGGTCAGTAGATTAATGGGAGAGATGGTAGACAATGAACCAAGATGAAGAACTGGGGAAATTCATATTCGTCTACTAGTGCTCCCTATCCTAAGCCTTCTGGCGATCATCATTTTCAAGATAACAATGGTTCTATGGCACAGGGTACCCAGTCTTAGGCAAGTAGAGCTCTGTAAGCCCCACCTTATCCTCTTTCCCATTTTTGTGGGTAGCTTCATCGTGGTTATTGTAGGGAGAGAAGGAATAGGTGTTATAATTATCATTAGCTTAGTCACATGCAATGAGATTGTCTTTCAGCCAAGGTTTCCACAGGAGCTAATATAGTTTTAATTTCCACGTCTTCAGCTTTTAAGCCAAAGGGCGCTACTTCTGGTATTGATATTGGCCAAAATCATCTCTATGCACTAGCTACTCGCCAGGAGTTTGAGGTATCTCCATATATAATTACTGGTATGTTACAGCTCTTTTCCTATGATGTTTATTATTTGCTTATTCTGGGTTCTACCTTTTGTTATGTGACCCCTTATGTGGTTGTATATTTTGGTTTTTGTCCCAAATGTATTTTCGAACCCTTTTCTATATCTATTTCGGTGGATGATTCTATAGTTGCTAGAAAAATCTATTAGGGTTGTGTGGTGTCTATTTTTCATAGGGAGACATTTATGGATTTGATAGAGTTGGATATGATGGATTTCGATATTATCTTGGGGATGTATTGGCTCCACTCGTACTATGCTTCTCTAGATTATAAGACCCAAAAGGTTCGGTTTAATTTTCCTAATGAACTGGTATTAGAATGGGAGGGGAGTTCCTTAATTCCCAAAGGGAGGTTTATTTCCTATCTTAGAGCTTAGAAATTGATCTCAAAAGGTTGTTTGTATCATCTAGTTCAGGTTATGGATTCTTACTCTGAGAGTCCTTCCTTTCAATCTATCCTTATGGTTAATGAGTTTACTGAAGTGTTTTCTCATGATCTTCCTAAAATTCCTCCAGATGATGAAATAGATTTTGGGATAGATCTTTCACCGGATATACATCCTATTTGCATTCCTCCTTATAGGATAGCTCTGACTAAACTAAAGGAACTTTAGGAGCTATTAAAGGATGTTCTTAATAAGGGTTTCATTCATCCTAGTATTTCTCCGTAGATACTCTTATGCTTTTTCTGTGTAAGAAATATGGGTTCTTTCAATTATGTATAGACTATCATTATCTGAATAAAGTGATAGTGAAGAATAAGTACCCTTTTCCTTGGATTGATGACCTTTTTTATCAGCTTCAGGGTGATAGATGTTTTTCTAAGATTGATCTTTGTTTGGGGTATCATAAGTTGAAAATTTGGGAAGTTGATATTCCATGACAGCTTTCTGAACCCGAGGTAGTCATCATGAGTTTTTGGTTATATCTTTTGGGTTGACTAATGCTTTGACTGCTTTCCTGTTTCTTATGAATTGGTTTTCAGGTAGTTTCTGGACTTGTTTGTTATAGTTTTCATTAATAACATCTTGGTGTACTCTAAGAGTAAAGAGAATCATGTCAATTACCTTTGAATTATGTTGCAGACCCTTAAGGATTAGAAGTTGCATTCTAAATTTTCTGAGTGTGGGTTTTGGATAAATACTATGAATTATCTAGGGCATGTTGTTTCCAGTTAAGGATCAAGGTGGATCCACAAAAGATTTAAGCGGTTAAGAAATGGCCTAGAGCCATGACTCCAATCTATATTAGGAGTTTGTTGGGCTAAGCTAGGAATTACAGGAGATTTATGGAGAGTTTCTCTTCCATTGCTACTCTGTTAACAATGTTGACTCGAAAAAAGGTTAAGTTCTTATGGTATGATGCTTGTAAGGGTAGCTTTGAGAAGTTGAAGTATAAGCTAACTTCTGTGGCAATTTTGACCCAACTCGAGGTTACTGATGGTTTTGTTGTGTTTTATGATGCATCCCGTATGGGATTGCATTGTGTTGATGTAGCATGGTAAGGTTGTGGCCTATACTTCTAGGAAGCTTAAGGTTCAAGAGACGAATTATCAGACTCACGGCTTGGAGTTGGCTGTTGTGGTTTTTTCTTTGATGATTTGTAGCCATTGAACTGGGGTTGGAGTGGTCAAACAAGATTTTGGTTTTGGATATGTAGTGGCTTGAGGAATGGAATCATATTCTTGTATTGGTGGATTGATCATTTGGTAAAGGTTTTTTGGGGAAATAGAAATTTGTACGGAGCAATCAATAAATTCTAGCGAAGTAGAAAATCTACATGACCAAATTTTCCTGTTAAAAAAAAGATCCTTCTTTTTCTTCGTTCTCAAGAAGAAAGCATCAACAAAACTGCCCTTCCATATAGATAGTCGTGGTATGAATGAATTTCTTTGCTTCAATTCCCCTCCTAAACCTAGCTCCTACTCCTCCCTCTCTTAACAGGTAGGATCCTTCTTGGTCCTTTATATATTTACTCTTGGCCTCCCAAGAGAACTGTCTATCTTTCTCTTTATCCGTAATATCTTTTAAAAAGGATGCACCCTCAATAACAAGGATAGATATAGATCACCCATTGCCTAAGCAGCATGAGGAATAGTTGGCAATTTAGGATGTGAGATAGTTCTGATGGATGAAAAATTTTAGATTTTCCAAATAAGATTTAGATCTTGAAGATGCTAGCAGCTTCCACTAAAGATATCCTCTCAAATTGCCTTTTTTCATTTTTTGACATTGTTCTGGATAAAGGAATTATGGACTTGGATAATATTAACTGCACTTATTATAGATATTTATTGTCCAGTCTATGTGTGGCCTTCTTGTTTGCAAGTGCTTCAAGGTTAAAGTTTGTAGAGTGGTTTAGGTGTCTTTCGCCATCACTTTGATTTAAAAATGATCAATGATAAAACTGAGTACATGTGGTGTAGTACTCACACTTGTTTATTTTTCTTCTTTATGTGTGGTTACTGAACCATCTGCCCAAGGCATTGATTTAGAGTCGGAGCTTTGACTTTATTTTTTAGATTTATAGGTAGTGGTTGATTAAATCAAGTACCTACCAGATTCCTCTTGTTTATGTTTGGTTTCTTTCCTCATATCTATATACTTAAGACTCAGTATTATTTTCTCACTCTTACAGGCTTGAATTAGTGATATTGAGATTTTTGGATTGGTTATTGTTTTCATGCTTCTTTACGTTATTATTTATGATATTCAGCCTAAGACATAGTATTATTCTTACTTCTTTCGAATATTTAGTAGATTTTATCATTTGAGTGTTTGGATAGCGTACCTATTTTGGGGGGTATGGAAGGTGCTATCGCAACTCAAGTTTTTATTAGTATCACAAGTTTATTGGTCTCACAAGTACAAGTTGAGTCTAATAGAGTCATACCATTTGGTGTGGAGATGTATGTTTTCAATCTTTGAGATGCCAAGGGACATTAGAAAAAATCCCTTTTTTTCTTATGTGTGAAAGTTCACTTCATTTAGAAAGATTATTTGAATTATTCTCTCACAAAAGGTCTTGACTCATATATCTATCGATCATAAATGGGAGCCCATTCTATCACCCTGTAACACCTCGAAAAACGGGTCCCGGAGCGTCACATGGTGCTTAAGGCTATGAGTAGCCCCAAGCTAACCCTTTGAGCCATTTTCATTCAGTTCAACACAAATCAATAGGGTTTCCAAAAATAACCCTCAAATATCAATAGTATAATCATCATCCAAGAATAAAAGAATTTCAGAAAGATAACAAAATACGACTTATTAGTCAACTCCCAACATCTATACTAGTCTGACAAGCCTCTAAGAAAATCAATAAAACCAGCGAGCCATTGAGACATGCCCTAACTGACTCATACTCAATTATCAAATGTAAATAATTCCGTGAAACCATCATCAGACATCACGTCCTCGGAACATGAGGACTCACCACAACAGAGAATGTAGAACAATGTGCCCGAAGAATTACTGTTGAACCTGGAATTGAGCACCTGAACCTACATTCCGAGAAAATGCAGCCCACATCCGAAGATGTGGGTTAGTACCATGGAAAGGAACCGAGTATATGGGGGTGCATGCAGTTTTATAAACATCATCATAATAAATATTTATAAGAAAAATGCAGGACGTATGAAAGACTCACATAGCCCGAAAAAAATCATCATAATCATGAGAGGATGAAATAAGTACAATAACACATGTGAGTCATCATATAATTTGTCAATCACTTTCAGTTCATCAAGAATATCAATTATCATAATGTAAATATCATTTAAATCTTTCAAAAAAATAACTTTCACAATTCCACTTTCAAATCACTTCACCATTCACCATAGACACAAGAAAACACACACACGCTGGGAGATCCTATAACCGACATAAACCATGTGAGCTACATGGAATCCAACATACAACCCACATTGGGGAGAGCCATCCTATCCTTGCCATCGGAGCATGACTATCGATATCAAATCCACACAAACTAGTGATCACTATATAAATCAGCCTCAGGCTCACTCCTATGGGGGAACGTAGTTCTAGGGAAGTAAGGTCACTTTATACATCCCACTCGATGCTAAAGATTTCTCCTGGACTTAGGACAGATCATTTCAAAGACAATCTATAACAAAAAAATTTCAGTAATATATAAATATACATCGGGAGCCATCATGCTTCCCATCTATCAAAATCAACCACGTTGTGGATTTCTTCCACACTCGAGTTCAAAAAAACTCCATTAAGACCAAAAGGTCAAATCATTCAAAATATCTCAAATATTCAACATCAATGTGCTTATAACACACACTTTCTCAAAAAAACACAATTTCCAATAGGGATTCACGACCCAAATATCAAAATCATGATAAATATCGTTCAAGATTCATGCTTTATATCTCCACACATGTAAATTCATCTTTCAAAATCATAAACATCAAGATTTCATAATAATCATCATAAGATATGG